>NC_044323.1:155231103-155546753 GCF_007399415.2 Gopherus evgoodei | reverse complement strand
ATGGGTCCTAATTCCTTCCTGGAGCATCTGGATGCAAACACAATCCAAATAATACATAACATCTGATCAGAAGGTTATGAGAAAAGCAATAGACATGTCAGAGGTTCTCAAGCTTCTCTAAGAATCAGCAATGAAAGATGTTATTTCCTCTTGAGTTTTGTGTACAGCTCTTCTAAAACAAAATATGAGACGAGTCAGACGATCATATTTGTTCTTGATAGAATGAAAAGGCAAACATGCATATTTGTGTGGCTGCTATGCTGATTTTCAATCCATGAGTTCAAGTGTTCAGAATCCGAGACCCTAGGCATCAATCTCTCATTCACCCTGGTGTACAGGCCTGATCGAAAAGCCGTTGAAGCTCATGGAAAGACTCTGACCTTCAGCAGGGTTTAGATCAGGCCCTATATCAGTGGTAGCCTCTGTTGAAATTAATAGAGGTACACTGATGTAAAACCAAAGTGAGAGGAGAATCAGGCTCTGTTTGTTAAGGTCTCTTTAACTCACAAAGGATTTATTTTGGGGCAGCTTAAAATGTGCCCACAGTTGTTTTTTTTAACACAGGGCTACACTGCTTATTGATGCCAATCACAATTCTAATGGGTCCCTCTGACTGGTTTCCAAACTAGGCAGCACTAATTATAGAGCATAACAGCCTTTTTTGATGAACAGCAAGGTCAGTGAAACTATGAGATCCATTCTGGGGAGGTCAAAGCTGTCAGTATTTCCTGTGAATTTTATTCTTTAAACAGAAGATAATCACAGGGTGATTTTTCTTTTCTGCTGCTTCTCCCTGCAGGTCTGCACTTGCACTAATATCATATTGAAATCAAAGGAATGTTAGGAAGCATCTGATGCATCCAGACGTGTTCACTTGGAAGAATCAGCAGGAATCAAAACAGTTAAAAGCAACTGAGCCTGTAATGATATTAATACTTAGCTTGTATATAGCGCTTATCATCTGTGGACATGTTTGGTTGTAGTTGTAAAGCACATAAGTAAACACAAATGTTCTCTCTTTATGGAGTGCTGCTGTTAACCCTTAGTACGAATTCATAACAATATTACTTAGCTCTTACCGGCACTTTTCATTCAATTATCTCAAACTGCTTGACAATGGAAGGTAAGTATCATGGTTCCCATTTTACAGACAGGAAGTCTGAGGTACAACCAAGGTCATAGAGCAGGTCATATGTGAAGCCAGAAATTGAACCCAGCTTTTCCACATCCCATGCTAGAGCCTGTCTCTCTGGCATGCTAGGAATCTTTATGGAGACAGAACCACTATTGTAGCTCAGCTGTTTCTATGGTAAAAATCTGCGGACTTGATTTCTGATAGCATATAGACTGATGTATCTCCACTGGCTTACACACCAGTGTGAGAGCAGAGTCAGGCTGCAGAGGGTTGCTAATTTTGGTTGGGCGTATTTCTGAGGTTTCATCACATGACATAATCTTTAATTAAAGATTAATCTTTAATTCCTGGAGACTCCAGGAGAAGCCTGGAAGGTTGGCAACCCTCAGGCATTCTCTGCTCATGCAGTGAGCAGAACACTAGTTAGCTCAAGATACGCTGTAGCTCAACCACAAATTACTGAGTTTGAGAGAGGAATTACTGGGTGACCTTCTGTGGCCTGAGTTATGCTGGTGATCAAACAAAATAGTTACAACGAACCATTCTTTCCTTAAAACCTATTCACCTATTACCTTCTTAATCTGTACTCTTGGATATTAGAGTTAGTGTTTCCTGTAAAGTTTCATTTTTAAATGTATATTCAGGGTCTTATAAAATCTAACAAACTTCTCTACTCAGATAAATCTGATACTTAATCCAAGACAATATTAAACATACACACACAGTGGAGAAGTATATTAAAACATGTCCTTATTTTCCCTCTACTGACCTGTCTATTAAAGCCCTATTACAAAGAGAAATACTGTACTACAATCAGCAATCAGTTCCTAGGAGTGTTTATCATAAGGCTTATCACAAATGAAGTGTGGCTTCAAAACATCCTGAATCACATGTTCAAAGAAACAAATATGAACCAATTTCGGGGAGGGGGAAAGGAGCAGGAATGCACATAAAACAAGAGAGGAAATAAATATTATCAATTCATCATAAAATTATCCCAAGTGAAATTAGATTTATATTAATAATGCTCAACTGTAAAAGCAATGGGGCCTGATCCTCCTATCATATTGGTATAAATCAAGTGTCATTGCATTAAAGTCAGACAGTTACACCACTGTAACCAAAAACCAAAACACAAATCAGACAGGCACAAGAAAAAAAAAAAAAAGACCCCAGTTCAGGAAAACAGTTGAGCACGTGGTGACGCCCAGCCCTGTGAAGGACAGCACTCAAGCACATACTTAAATGGAAGCATGTGCTTAAATCTCATTTACTTCAAGGTGTTTAAATGTAAACAGAGGCTTAAGTACTGTCCTGACCAGGGATCTATTCCTGAATCCATACTATTTCCTTTCTGAGGCTCACCCTTCACTGACTCAAGAGGTTTTCCATTACCTATTGTTATTTTAGGTTTATACCTTTCAACCTTTCAAGGCCCAAGGCAGGGGTGGGGGTGGGGAACAGGTGGGGGCAGTGGGTGACAAAGACCCATACCGTGGGATGCCAATAATTATTCATTTACTTAGACTGTATGGTCTTCAGGATTGGGCCTGTCTTCAGTTGCTTTGCATCCCTTGGTTGGGTACATAAACCAGCAAAGAAACTTCAAGGGGCATAAAAATGGGACCCTAGAACAACATGATAGGGGCAAAAGAAGGGATATGTGGGATGAGTTGGTCCTGCATAGACTTTGAGGTAAGTGTTGGGGAACAGCTAAAGCACCTAGGGCCTAACTGACTAAGCAGCTCAAAATCAACAGGAGAAATTGCTGACAAGGTTGGTAACTGACATATGATTTACAAGCACAATCTCTTAACTTTGAGCAACCCCTCCCACCCAGCCCCCCCCCATGAAAAACAACCCTATATTAGGAGGGGAAATGAAAATATACTGACAGTACAGAAGGGTGTTTTTCAGAACTTTTTTACTTAAATAAGAAAAAAGAATGGTTACGCAAATGAATAATTTAGAGTGTGTAATAAATGATAGCACTAAAAATGGAAAATTGCTGATTGAATGGTAAATTGAACGGTTAAAAATAAATGCTACTTTTTGTTAGTTTACTGTTAATAGTGTATAACAATGTAGGTCGAATGGTAAAAGAAAAACTGAGTTATGCAGAGGTAATGCTAATAATTTATAATGACGAAATGAAAAATGAGAAACAAATGAGAAAAGTTTAGGTAAAAGTGTAACTGGATATGTTGGATAACAGATGTAAAAGGAAAAATGAATCTATAAAAATGTATAGAACCTGGGATCATAGAGTGCAGTGTCACTGCATAGGCAAAACAGCCCAGGGAAGATCCTGTGAAGCTAGGCTTAGCAGGAAGTACCATCTAGCAGGGCCTGAGTGGCAGTTCCAAAAAGCCCATTGCTTAACCAATACCAGTATTTAAATCAGGCAGCCATCATAAGGACCAGTCTGAGCTATAATGCAGGCTGCCTGCCTGGATTTAAATAGACTCTAGCTTTTGACCCTGATTTGTCCTTGACTTAGCTATGTGATTGCTGCTTGCAACTTGGTGCCTGACCTTGGCTTTCTGACCTAGCTTGTTCCTGACCCTACTACTCATCTCCTGATTGCAATTTAGCAGGGGGCCAATTGGCCTTCCGTGGCCTGGCCTTCACAGCAAAGACCCAAGCTGGAGAACACCAAGTTAGACTGAAACAACCATCATAAAGGCGAAAGCCTCCTGGTACCCCAAAACTTGGTAACTTGGGACCGTACCTGTTCATCTATCAATGTGGGTGATCTGAACTATAAGTAACAGTGATTGTCTAAAAATATATATAAATAAAGGTGGGGGGGAAAAGAGCTTAAATTGGAGGAACTTATGTCTCAGTTTCCCATCTTACAGAAGTGCTAAGCTTAGGAAAGGAGTGTGTGTCAGGAATGGGGTTTACACTCTGGAAAGACCAGTCAGGGCTAAAGGTGCAGCTTGGCCTGTAACTAACATGAGGAAACATCAAAATGATGAAGAACAGAGGTAACTTATGGACTAAAATGAGAGGATGTTGATAAATACAAAGTAATGCACATTGGAAAACATTATCCCAACTATACATATAAAATGGTGGGGTCTTAACAAGCTGTTACCACTCAAGAAAGATCTTGGAGTCATTGAGTGGATGTTTTCAGAGAACTATCCACAAAGTGCAGTGGCAGTTAAAAAAGTGAACAGAATATTGGGCATCATTAAGAAAGAGATAAAGAATAAGACAGAAAATATCATATTGCCTCTATATAAATCCATGGTACACCCGCATCTTGAATACTCTGGGCAGATCTGTTCTCCCCATCTCAAAAAAGATACATTAGAACTGGAAAAGGTTCAGAAAAGGGCAACAAAAATGGGTAGGGTAAGGAACGGCTTCTGTATGAGGAGAGATTAATAAGAATGGGACTTTTCAGCTTGGAAAAGAGACAACTAAGGGGGGATATGATAGAGGTCTATAAAATCATGAGTGGTTTGGAGAAGGTAAAGAAGTGTTATTTACTCCTTCTCATAACGCAACACTCCTCAGTGGGTCTCCAAATTAAATTAATAGGCAGCAGGTTTAAAATAAACAAAAGAAAGTATTTCTTCACACAACACACAGTCAAGCTGTGGAACTCTTTACCAGAAGATGTTGTGAAGGCCAAGACTATAACAGGCTTAAAAAAAGAACTAGACAAATTCATGGAGGATAGGCCCTACAGTGGCTATTAGCCAGGATGGGCAGGGATGGTGTCCCTTGCCTCTGTTTGCCAGAAGCTGGGAATGGGTGGTAGGCATTGGATCACTTGAGGATTACCTGTTCTATTCATTCCTCCTGGAGCACCTGGCATTGGCCACTGTCAGAAGACAGGATACTGGGCTAGATGGACCTTTGGTCTGACCCAGTGTGGCCGTTCTTATGATAGCAGGGAGATATGATTCAGTGAATTTCAGAAATGGCATTTCTGTCTCTTTCAATGAAGGGAAAGATCTGATACGTTCAGTACCGCATTTATTTATTTTTTTTAACTGTATGCTAGCAAGGAAAGAAATCTACAGATTCCCCTCCCCCCTTGACAAATCACAATAGGGTCAGGTGTACTTCGTTCACAAATCTGATATATTGGCAGGGCTGCCCAGAGGATTCAGGGGGCCTGGGGCAAAGCAATTTCGGGGGCCCCTTCCATAAAAAAAAGTTGCAATATTATAGAATACTATATTCACATGGAGGGCCCTGTGGGGCCTGGGGCAAATTGTCCCACTTGCCCCCCCCCCAGGCAGCCCTGTATATTGGGCAGCATTGACCAGCCCTGCACCAGAACCTGAACGAGGCACCAGTGTCACAATCTGGTTTCTCCCCGCTCATTTAGTGCAGCACTGAGCCAGTCCTATTTCTGGCACAGCATGTTTCCCCAGATGTTCCAGCATAGCTCTACTGCTAGGTATGTAGGAGGAGAGGAGGTGGAATTATAGCTGCCTGTTTCCATCCACTCCTGTAGGCTGCTATCACTTGTGCTATGGATGGCCAGCACACTGGAGTAAAGGGGCACTTTACTCCCCAGAGCAGGCACACCAGGGCAAGCTGTAATAATACCTAGTTCTTAGAGTGCTTTTCATCAGCTGATCTTACTTTACCAAGGAGGTCATATCATTAACCCCATTTTATAGATGGAGAAACTGAGGCACAAAGCTGTAGCAACTAGCCCAAGGTCACCCAGTAGCAGAGGCAGGAATAGAACCCAGGTGTTCTGCGTTCCAGTTCTCTATCCACAGTGCCTGGCTGGCCCTGAACTGTATAAATTAATCACCAAGAGTGCATTCTATAAAGATGCAGTAATGCTCCTCATCTCTAAATCTCTTGCCGGAGGAGGAGAAAGGAAATAATCTGTCAAACCAACAAAAAGAAATCAAAGTAAAATTGCCTTGAGCACGGCATGGAACAAATGGGAGTATTTTCAAATGTTTGTGCATAATTGTGCATTTGTTCTGTGTCGGCACATCAAGCTAGAATCAAAAGCAGCAGTGATTACTGTGTTTGTCAAGGATCAGAAATTCAAAACACATGTTTTGCTTTTCATCTGATTGCAAATTAAGGCACAGAGGGCACAAACTGTCAGGCTGGGTTTTCCCCCCCTGCTCTTGATCACAGACAGAAGGTTCCCTTTAAAATATGCAAATATGATATCTAAGTCTCTTCTCACTCACCCACAGGAAAATCAGGGGTAAAGCCACTGAAATCAATGAGATTATTCTGATGTAAGCGAGATAAGAATTTGTCCCATAATATAAGTAAATGGCACAAAGCTAGTTTAAGGGGCTTGATTCCCATCTCACACTGGGGTAAATGCCACTGAAGGCAAAGGAGTGAGTTCAGAATCAGGCCCAATGTGTTCTTTTGTTTCAGTCCTGGAGTTTCCCAAATGCTGTATGAAGAGGATGCATGTTGGGCTTAATTCTATGTTGCCCTGTGGGGGGAGGGATAGCTCAGTGGTTTGAGCATTGGCCTGCTAAACCCAGGGTTATGAGCTCAGCCCTTGAGGGGGCCATTTGAGGACTGGTCCTGCTTTGAGCAGGGGGTGGGACTAGATGACCTCCTGAGGTCCCTTCCAACCCTGCTATTCTATGATTCTCACATATAACTGTGCTCAGAGTGCAAAGTGGATGGAAATCCTTACCATGTGTTAGTAGCATTTTACACCCTATTTGTGCCAATTAAACAGTAGAGGAGAATCCATCCCATAGAGTAAGCCTGAATCACCCACTAGGGAGTTTTGTGCTCCATTGCAAGCCACAACAGCAGGGCCGGCTCTACAGTTTTCGCCGCCCCAAGCTGCGCACCGAATTGCCACCGCAGAAGGAGGGTGAGGGTGAGGGGGGCAGTCTGTGTGCCCTTAGGGTGGCAGGCGCCTTTCCATGGCGATGGCAATTCGGCAGCAGCTTCTATGTTTAGCTGAAGCCGCCGCAGACAGCTAAACATAGAAGCTGCTGCCTAATTGCTGCCTCCACGGAAACGCGCGTGCTGCCCTAAGGGCACACAGACTGCCTCCGCTGTCCGCGGCTGCAATATGGCGAGCTGCTTGGGGGCAAAACGACAGGGACTGCTGCCCCTTGCAGATTGCCGCCCCAAGCACTAGCTTGGAATGCTGGTGCCTGGAGCCAGCCCTGTACAACAGGCTAGAAATTAAAAAAAAAACAAAAACCACCAAAAAACCCAAACAAACCCTGTTTTATTTTAAGATTGTATCTATTTCTATACAACCCCTCACTCCCCCACATAGAGTGAAATTCACACTGAAACTGTCGCAGCTTGGTAGCATTTGGAATAGTCTTAGTATGTAAATATTTAACATACTTTATTTTTGAGAGGGGCGTATTTTTTTTCCCTTAAGGCACACCGTGAAAACGTTTTGCTAATTTCTCCACTATGTGTTCAGTTTCAGCTCCATATACCATGCAGACTTTGTCAAGGGGTTTGGCTGTCATCTCTGCTTTGGATTCCCTTATTTCTTAATGTTGAGATGAAACATTTTTATTTTCCTTTAGGTTATCAAGGTTTTTTTCTTTCTTTTTTTTTTAACGCATGCTCTTAGGAAGAATGGCCTAGTAGGTGGGGCACTAGAGTAGGAGTTGGGAGACCTGAGTAGCTGTTTAGAAGCTTGTTCAGAAGGCTTTGTTAACTGCCAACCTTCCTGCATGTGCACCCAGACTCCCTTAATTAGAAACTGGAAGCTCATAAAACGATCAGCAGTGAGTTGTATCAACCGTGCACACTGGCAGTCATTTTGAACACCAGTCTGAGCTAACCTAGCCTATGCAGAAGATAGAGGTGCAGGGGATGGCCCACAGCAAGTCTCTAGAGTGAATCTCAATAGAGTTTCCTGTAATGTTATAGATTAGTTGGACCTTATTTGTCTGCAGCCTTTATATATTAAGGTATCTGTAAAGTCCTTCTTCTCACAAAGGAAAATAAGTACTTTTTTATATTGCAATAGGGTTATAGTTAAGGGGCTAGGAAAGTTTGCTACTTGCCTAAAAGGCTGTTGCCTTACCCTGCTTACTTTAAAAAAAAAGTTTAGAATTAAGTAAATAGGGAAGACGTACTTGTGAGGAATATATATTAAGAAGCAATGCATGGCCTTGCACACAGACTGGTGAATCACCATTTGAGTCCAGCGCAGCACTGGAGGTAGGAGATAGAGCTGCTGGGGTAACCAGGGGTGAATCTGTGGTTTGGATCTCAGAACAGTTTCCTGGAATTTTACAGATGTCAGTGGGATTGAGACTGGAGAAACAACCATGAAGGATGAATTGTAGACTGGAGGCCAAATGTCCAGAGGACTAGTCTACGCTAGAATCACCACAGTGGCACAGCTGTTCTGCTGCTGCTGGAAAGTCTCCCATGGACACAGCACCACCCGCACCGGCGCTTAGGTTGGTATAACTTGCATCCCTCGGGGGCTGGCTTTTCCACACCCCTGAGCGGCTTAAGTCATACCCACGTAAGTGCCAGTGTGTACAAGCCCAAAGACCCCTTGTGCACCTAGCAGTTACAGTAATTGTCAGCTTTTCTTATTTAAAGTGATGTGTGCACTTGGTATTGTGGGTGCTGAAACAATTGATTATGTGGTACATCTAAATGTTTTGTGTAATTGCTAACATAATACCCAGGTTGAGTGTACATGAAAGCAGAAGGTCTCTGATTGCTAGAAGCCCCAATCCCTATATGTACTTTGTGTGTGTAAATAAATCTTAAAAAATGGGGGTTAGGCCATATGTTATATATTTTTTTCATTTTAAAGGAAAAGAACAAATCTTGAGTTGAAGTTAGTCTAGCCAGGGTGTATTGTAAGTCCTGTGCTGTCAAGGTTTATCTTTGGAGTGTTTATTGAGTAGGAAGAAATTTGAAGCTGCTAATTAGGTGTGAGACTCTTTCCTGGTAAAGACTGGTACTGGATTCTTAGAAGGAAAAAAGTGTATTCTATTAAAATGTTCTGTTTTTAGTATTGAGAGAGTTGCTACAGAAAATCCACCTGTAGTCTCTCCCAAAGATGTAAATTCATGGTGTGTGCAAATACTTTGCCAAAGAAATTCTGTAGCACGGAATTGGTAAATAGGCATATTCCCCTAGATGTAGGTTGCATATGCATAAATGCTTGACAGGCTGTGGTCTCTTTTTAGGTGTTCTCATGAGGATGGGAATGTCCCTGTCCCCCACCCCCCAGCAAACCCTCCTGAACATGTGTACGGTTCTAGGACCAGCTTCAAATGGAAATTTTTTTTAAGGTTCTGAAGTTCTTTAGTGATCTCACTGTAGCTTTTTGGGAGAAGGTAACATTTTTGGTACCATAATTTGTTGTTTCAGTGTTTTATGGGGGAAGTGGGAGTATATGTGAAATTTGAATTTTTGATGAATATGTTCATCAATTTTTAAATTAAAAAAATGCTAACCAGCTCTATTGCTGGTTGGAGAAATAAGGGCAAACACTTTTCAAAGTTGATGTTATTTCCCCCTCCCTCCAAACTTCAACCCCCCCCCCAAATGCAATGATTGTAAAACTGCAACCAGCTGTAGTTCTGATTTAACTTTTTCCACCTTCTGGACTCCAGTTGGGATTAGAGCCTAGACTTCTAAAAAGTCATGAGAACCTGGATTTTACCATCTCAAAAGATGTGGATGTGCTTTGGATGAAAGTCTGAGCCAGAGTTGTGTAAAATGTTCAGCTCAGAATGCAACTCCATTCCAACTAAACCTTGGGGTTGAAGGTAATGTAATTTAAGCATGATATAGAGTGGTGGTTGTCAACTTGTGGGTCGTGGAATAGTTAAAAGTCTGGTCAGCGGTGCTGCTTGGCTAAGGAAGGCTATTTCCTACCTGTTCCGACGCAGCGCTGCATCCTGGAAGCGGCCAGCAGCAGGTCAGGCTCATAGGTAGGGGGGCCATGGGGCTCTGTGCTGCTTCTGCCCTGAGCACTGGCTTCACTGTCCTATTGGCCAGGAACCGGCCAATGGGAGCTGGGGTGGCGGTGCCTGTGGCAAGAGCTGAGCAGGGCTGCTTGTGTGCCTTCACCTAGGAGCTGGACCTGGTGCTGGCCACTTTCGGGGCACAGCGCAGTCCTCAGTGCCAGGACAGGTGGGAAGCCTGCCTCTGCACCCCAGCTGCGCTGCTGACCGGGAGCCACTGGAGGTAAGCCTGTGCCCCAACCCCCTGCCGCAGCTGTGAGCCCCTCATAAACCCAGAGCCCCTTCTTGCACCCTAAATCCCTCATCCCTGGCCCCACCTCAGAGCCCTGAGCCCCCTCCTGTGCCCCAAACCCCTCATCCCCCGCCCAGAGCCCCTCCTGCACCCCAACCCTCTGCCCCAGCCCTGAGCACTCCCAAACCCAGAACTCTCTCCTACACCCCAGACCCCTCATCCCCAGCCCCACCCCAAAGCCTGCACCCCCAGCCCAAGCTCTACCTCCCACACCCCTCTCCCAGACCAGAGCCCCCAACTTCTCATTCCCGGCCACAGCCCTCCCCCACAAACCTCTGCCCCAGCCCTGGGCCCTTCCACACCCCAAATCCCTTATCCCCAGCTCCACTGGGTCGTGGGCATCAACAATTTTCTTCAACTGGGTCACCAGAAAAAAAGTTTGAAAACCACTGATCTAGAGGTGGTAACACAGTGGTATGGAGAAGTGTTGATAAGAAACTAGACTGTATTTCCTAGGCATAGTCACATGATCTAAGTCAGTTGTCATATGACAGAAGTCAGTATTTACTGATTTGAGCGGCTACTGTACAATGTATATTATAATATATGTACAAAGGTAACCCACTGTTCAGTATGTGTTACCTATCTCTTCTTTATGCCTGATATATAGTGGATATGAATCTTCTACAGCTTCCAGGTAGCAGGCTTAATCTGCTAGCTCAAGATATTAAGGCCCTGCTGTTAGCTCTGGAGATCTCAGGTTCAGTCCCTAGAGACAACCAAGCTCAAGGTTGTTACATCTGGTATTACAGACCTTAGAATTTACTTTTTCTTCAGGGCACAGAGGAAGTTCAAATGGAGCTCTTCCTTGCAACTATCTGATTCTTCATAACATTAATAAATCAAAGGGGAAAAGGGTTACCATGTTGCATTTCAGGAGGTATGCAGATTAAGATAATTTTAAATACATTTGAATTACAATTGTTCCAGGGACCTGACCTTTGTGTTAAGTGCTAACATTTTATAAGGTCAACTCATTGATCGTTTGTCACTTCAGAGTAATGTGAATGGGGAGGGAAGCAGTAAAGTTCCAGATTCATTATTCCTTTGTACTGAGCCTATCATGAAAAGCATCCAGCTGCATTCTCCTTCTCTCTTGTTCCTATCCCTTGGATTTCAGAGCACTAGGTGGACTGCAGGTCCTTGTAGATTTGCCAGTGACTTCAGTGGGACCCCATATATTTTTTCCATGAAGCACACACCTCAGTGTCTGGTGTAGATTCTATGTCCAAGAAGGAGAGGCAAGCTCTCACTCTTGTTTCATGTGGATGGGAAGGTTTGATCAGAAGAATTGGAATCCGGCTGGTAAAGGCTGAATGAAGGGTCCTTGGGCTATATGCGGTAGGAAGGTTTAGGGGCTGTTTGTGGCAGGGGAGGGGAAATCATTCTTCAGTACTCCAAAAAAGCAGTGTGATCTTACTACCCAACATCTGTTGCCAATGGCAGCAAGTATGCAGGATAGGCTTGGCCAAGCCTCCGGTACTCTGACCTCATCCCCATGGAGCACCTCCAGGAGATGAAAACCAAGTCCTGCCCCCCCCCACCCCCAATGGCACTCTAAGGTATATATTCTGCTCCCCTCCTGTATAGATGTGCTGGGAGGGAGAGCTCCATGTGACCTCTCCAGCCAGCCAGCTGTGGACCGGAAGCCACTTTGTGGATAGTGGCTGGAATTCCTTTCACATGCTCCAAGCCATTCGGCAATCTTTACTGCAGCCTTAGGGCTGGAGTAGTCCCTACATCACTTGTTTCCCCTTCTCTGATATCAAAAAACACATGTGGCAGCAAGCAGGGAGTCCCACGTGGTGTACGGAGCATATGCCAACACCATCCATATATCTTGCCCCCAGCAGAACTACACTGGATTCTTTGCTCTGGTAGAGGGAGTTTCATGTAGTATGTACTGGGTAATAGCATGAGAAGAATCCCACTTTTTAAATCTAAAGTGCCTTTGTATTAATACAACTATTTGCAGAGGTACTGCAGCTGGCATTCCAGCCATGTGAACACAGACTGGCTTCCTAGTACCTCCCCTAGACTACTGCTCCCTTCAAGTTCAATGCAGATTGCTACAGAGGGGATGGACTTTACCTCTGTGTAATTTGGCTACTAATACTTAGTGATGTTACTGTTGTTTGTATCCTCATAGACCCCACTGAGCTCACAGTCCTGTTAGGCTTGGCACTGTACAAACATCCCTGCTCATCCTGGCTAATAGCCATTGAATCCAAGTTCTGTGTCTTAATCCCAAGGTCTCCAATTGTCCCAAAGGCAGTTGCCTATCTTTAGTACGCAGAAGCATTTGTTGGTTGTTATAGAAACCACGCTTGCTTTCTAAAAAATGGAGCTTAGTTAAATAACCATATTTTAGTCTGTGAGTGGAATAATCAGCTTTCTTTATGGAGCTTGCCATTGGGTGAGCTATCACTTGTTTCCAAATCAAGTATCTTTAGCTGTAACTACAACTGCACTGTAACTTCATGATTCATTACAACTGGTATGTGGGATATAAATCATCCCTGGCAGTTGTTTTTTCTGAGAATAAAATAACCACATTACTGTAACAAATGGGTGTACTCAAAACTGGTAAAAACTAATGAGTGGCAGCCACTACAGAGGAGAGTGATATATTATTTATAATATAAGGCTGATCATGAATCACTATCTTCATTTCTGCTCATCAGAGTCCTAGTTTCTCAGACTACTGAGCAAGGTAACTTTGAATGGAATTGAAGCAGGATTCCATAGTGGGACAGTGGGGAAATTAGAAGCCATGAAAGAATCACAAATTTATTTCCTTACTTAATTCAATAGCTTGCTCTTGTGTTTTTTAAATCTGGGGTCAGACTCTGTTATACTTAGGACAAAGAAGAGACCTTGAAATAGGCATCAATATAATGTACTCCCTTCGTAGCCTTTTTATGCTGCCAAAATGGAGTAAAGGGATCTTTAGAATTAGGACCTCTTTTATATAATTACAGTTCCAGATTGTCTACCTGAAGTGTTGAGGCCATCTTGATAGGTATAAGAATCCAGATAGAGGGTGGGTATGCGGATGGCTAGCTAGACACACACAGGTTTAACTGTTCTCTTAGGGCCTGATTCAAAGCAATGAGTCTTTCCATTGACTCTAGGATCCTTTGCTTAAGGCCTGATACTGATCTCACTTGTTCACAATGATTTTACACTGGTTTATCTCATGAGAATGGCCACAGTGGGTCATAGCAAAGGTCCATCTAGCCCAGTATCCTGTCTTCTGAGTGGCCAATGCCAAGTGCCCCAGAGGGAATGAACAGAACAGATAATCATCAAGTGATCCATCCCCTGTCACCCATTCCCAGCTTCTGGCAAACAGAGACTAGGGACACTATCCCTGCCCACGCTGGCTAATAGCCATTGATGGACCTGTCTTCTGTGAACTTATCTAGTTCCTTATAACAGGGTTCAAAAGTCTCTGGCAAAGAAGTTCCACAGGTTGGCTGCTGTGTGTGAAGAAATACTTCCTTTTGTTTGTTTTAAACCTGCTGCCTGCTAATCAGGGGAGTTTCTCTGATTTACACTAGAGCTGATGAGAGCCAGAGCAGGCATTTAGTGACCAAGGATGAATAGAGCTAATTATCATCTGTACCTAAGTTCACAAAACTTTTGGGCTATGTGAAGACTCTCACAACTCTGTTCCCCCTTCCTCCCCCCACTAAAAAAGAGAAGGAAGAACCAGATGTTATCCCAGTGCTCGTGAACAACAGCTACAGTAACTCCATGTCTAACAGGGAAATGAAAATGCTCATGAATCCCTTTTTGAATTGTTGGCCATATCTAATTGTGATTCTTTAATGTTGTGTTGGTGGCTCTGATGGCAACTCTTTGGCAAAGTAGGATGCTTGCTGGAGCAAGAGACCATGGTCTGACTTCGCTTGTTGCAATTTTAAGTGTGTGTGTGTGTGTGGGGGGGGGGGGGTTATTTGCAGAGCTATCCGGCTTTAATTCACTATATGTTACAGAGCAAAAGAACAAGAATACTTGGTGTGTATATAGCAATGGACATGATCTAAAAAATCAGCTCACTCATTGTCCCATCATGCCAGAGAGGTAGGTTGTTATCCCACTTTCCCACAGAGGGCGCTGGAGAGAGGTGACTTGACCAAGGTCACACAGGACGTGCTAGAGCTTGGAATAGAACTCAGGTCATCCTGATGTCGCATTCTGTGCTCATTTCTTTGAGACATTAAATGAGAGCTCTTGTTGCTGAGAAACAACCATAAACCAAAGCTTTCACAGAATTTAATTAGGGAAAAGTGTGTGGCAGGGGAGCTGAGAGTGGAAAGATGCTGCTATTTTGAATATCATCATTCTTGGGGGTGGAGAGAGACCGAGGGAGATAAGTGGCTTATCCTGGTTCAAGATGGCGTGTTTATACTAGGGACTTGCCCCAGCATAAGTACTCCGCTGTAAATATTCCCCTTGTAGACATGTCCTCAGTCATACAAGGGACAGTGGTCAAGAAGAGAGAGTTTTGAGGCTGCTGTCAGTTAAGCGACGAATGCACTGTAATGTAGAAAGGTTTCCTGAAAGAAATAGTTTGTGATCTGAAGCAGGGGTAGAGAAGGCATTTGCAAAAGGGGATGTTGAATTTGAAAATGCATGAAGCCAATCTCTTCCGCACGTTCACGTCGGGCTTGTTACTGGGGACTGGAAGGATTGTGAAGAACGTTATTCTTATTTAACCTTTATTTTGTGGTACACCCTGATGGCGCTGATGGAAATTGGGCCCCCATAGTGCTGGATGCTGTACAGGCACATAGTCAATGAAAATCCCTGCCACAAAGAGCAACATGTGATGCACACTGGCCGATGAATCATCGTCAGTGAGCCGAGTTAAAACAAAACTCAGGCCGGTTGGATTCATTCGGCCAGCCTGAGATCCTGGCTTGCTGATCATCTGAACAAGCAGAGTTCATGCATATGAAATGCAACCGTATTTCCAAAGCTCACTGGTACTGCCAAGAAGAACTCTCAGATGGGACAGTTTATCTGGTCTCTGCATATAACTGTGTGCATGAAATAATTCCAGATGCCATTATTGTTTTGAAAACACCTAACATTTCATTTTCACTCTCAATGAGATTTTTCACTCCCCTGGCCTATGCACCACCCACTTCCCATTTAAGCCCTCAAAATAGGGCCAAGGGAGTCAATTTCATGCAGAGTTAGTTGTAGCAATTTAAAGGCCTGAAGAGTGGAATAATGGCACATCTCATTCTTCAAAAGCCTTTACAATCCAAGTCGTGCAACCAGCTGCCCCCAAGCAAAAGGAGAACTGACACCCTTAGGAGGAAGGATGGTATAATGGACAGGGCACTGCACTTGGACTAAGAAGTCTAGATGGTGGTTTGATTAGACAATACATTCATTTGCCTGTACATAGGCAAAACTCCCTTTGGCTCCAACAGATCTACCCACAGAGGGCTTGCAAAATCAGGCTCTTAGTATTAGGCCATATCACAATACAAATATGTCCTAGCCAAGATCAAGGTCTCATTTTGCTAGGCTCTGTATATACACTTACCCCGAAGAATTTATGGCTACCATAAATAGAAAGGGGTGGGAGGGAAAAACAGTGAAGTGACTTACCAAGATGGCATAGGAGAACTGGGGATAGAACCCCAAATCTAGTGCCCTATCCTTAATAGAACATACATCCTTTCACTGACCTCATGCAAGGACTTCAGGGAAGGTACATGCATTGAATCGGAGACAAATTGAGCCCACTACCTCCATTCAGCTTACAATAGATTTGTGTTTTGATACCCATCCACAAACAACCAAAAAACTATTAGTGATAACACCTAGCTCTGAGAGAGCAATTCCCATCAGTGGATCTCAAAACACACTCTAATGGAGGTCAGTATCATTCTCCCCAATTTATAGAGGAAGACAGATGGGCCCAGAAAGGTGAAGTGACTTTCCCAGGGTCAGCCAGCAGACCAGTGGCAGAGCCAGGAATAGACTCCAGGGCTCTTGGTTCCCAATCTACAGCTCTAGTAGGCATTAGAAAGTCAGATTAATAGACAGAGATTCTGCAAAGAAACAGACCAATTTTTTTTGTTTTTTGTTTCGTCACAGCTGCCATTAATGTGACAAAGCACAAGAGCTTGTGCAAGCTAAGCGGGTGTTTACCAATGAACGGTCAGTCTGGACTATGGATGTGTCTTTGATTAGAATTACTTCTGCGTAGCTATTTATATCTCTTTCAGAGTCTGATCATGGCCATATGCTCCCAAGACCATAGAACAGAATCACAACAGCTGGTTTATGTTACAATAAGAGTCTTGTTACTAGGCTTGTAACTAATGGATTCATTCTTCTTCCACTCCCCCAACCCCCCCTTACACTTACATCATACACTTAAAGGGCCAGCGTGTGGCGGCACTTGTGTGGCTGTGTGGGAGAAGAGCATGCAAGACAATCGCCTTACCTGGTACATCTAAGACATTGAGACCTAGATTTTTGTGACAGAGACATTCTTTTTAATTCAGGTGAGATTTTTTAAAGGAACTTGGCTGAGATTCAAAAGCTGTTTGGCACCTAACTTCCCCAGGCACCTTTAGGAAATCCCAGCCTAGGTTCACAAGCACTGCCTAACACAGTTGGGCCCTGTGAAGGGGGGTAGCTTTAGCACTCTAGTCACTGCAGCACAAGGAAGGCCGCAGGCTTAAATGAGGTCAATTAACTCATTTCCACTGGGGATTACTGATGCTTGGGTGGCAATTGCTAGGCCGATGGGGGTGGGGGCACTTTGCACAGTAGTTGGGAGGATATATTTTTGGGATGGACAAGGAAGTAAGGGGAACGCAGGTAGTGAGGCTGGGAGCTGTGTGCAAGTCTCCTTCTGCTCTATGCCTGGGAAACATTCCCCTTTCACTGCATGCACATTCAGTCATCAGTTCCAAAGCAAGAGAGAGACAATCTGCGTGTAATTGTGATTAGGGGACCATAAGAACAAATTAGGCAGTGATACTCAGAAGATAGGTGGTCTGCCCTGTGTCAGGACCTGATCCCTGATGGGGGAGTCCAGGCACTGCTGTAATAGAATGATGTGTAAAAAATAATAGCTGTTCCTGTAGCTTGGAGAGCATAAGACCTGCTTGACTCAGTTACTGTCTCCCTCTTCATCCTGGGAACAAGTCACTGAAGAAGGAGGGTGAGGAGGAGGTGGGGTCATGGCCACATTCCGTACCGGCCAATGCATCAGAGAACAACCTGCTTCCTCCATTATGGAGCAGATTGCATATCCCAGCTATTTAGGTATATCCTAGAGAATGGGTTGGCCTAAGACACAATCACCTCCATGCTGCTTCTGGAACAAGATGGCTTTGAAGGATACAGTGGCATAAATACCACATTAATAGTAGCCATGGTAATAATTATGAGATATACTCATCTTATAGACACAAGAATCTGGTCCAGGAAAGGTGCCTAGCCCAAAATGGAGAAGGAATGCATGCTACCTGGGTAAGATAAATCTTGCTGGTATTTATAAACCCCAAGGGGATCAAGAATTTCACCAAAGGTGGTATTGTTATCATGAATTCTTGTAAAATTCCCTTGGTTTATACCAAGTCATATACTTCTATAGGGACCCCCCCCTTTAACTTAGAGAGTCAACTTATACCTGAGGGTTGGCATACATGTGAGTGTATACATGGGTAAACTGAGAGGAAGAGAATAAACCAGTGATGTATGGTGCATATCCTTGGAAGGATGGTCTAAGACTTTGGCCCATGCATGAAACATGTGGTCTGAAAAAGGAACCATTTTGAGGACCAGGCAGTGGGGGGATTGGAAGGTGGGGTGGGGTGGGGTGGGGTACCACAGGAGAATCTTCCTAGTGGGAAGGGAAGGTAACCGCAGAAGGAAAGAACTAGCGATCCAATGGCTTAAAATGTCATGGCCTCTGTGAATTAATATGTAAATTGACCTGAGAGGAGCACCTTAGTGAGACACCTTGGGGCAGATCCTTGGGTGATGTAACTCAACGTAGCCTCACTGACATATGTGGAGCTTCACTGAATTTTATCAGCTGAGGAACTGGCCCCTTGTTTGGAGTGATGGTGGGAACTTCTAGGTTGAGTTCAGAGAAGCATTCAGAGAGAGGCTTAGCTGAACTTCTTGAGGCTCCAAAATTGGGTCTTGAACATGAAATGCATGGATTTATGCAGGCAGTTACCTCACAGGGCTGCAAAAAGCCATGTTTAGCCTGGGGGCACAGATTCCTCTTCCTGTATCTCCTTCTGTATGATTGAGCAGCACCCAGGCTATGGCAAGTTAGGGGCAGAGACTGGATGCGCCCATTGCACTGATGCTGACCCCTAGCTGCAATATGGGATTAAGGGACTCAGTCAGTGCCTTGAAAAATGGGTATTTATGTTAAATTGGATAGTGCTGTCATCAACTTTTATGATAGTAGGCTGGTACCAAAATGATGTAAACCACTAAGAAAGTACCATAATGCACATCCCTCCACCTGTGTGGGGCAACAAACCCGTAGTCTGTAATTTCTTAGGAAATTTCTTTCACCTTTTGTTCCTTCTGTTGGACACCAAATTGGAAAAAAGAAAACATTAGACCTATGATTTTCACTTTGCTTGGGGGAGTTTCCTCTTCCAACCTAATGCTCTCTGCCCTTGTTAGCCCAAACTAGAAACCCTGGATCCAAATATCCTAGAACTTCAGGGAAATCTACTTCTGAGCTCTGAAGCTCAGGGCTCTCTCTAGTTTTAGCCCACAAAAATGAACCTGCAGGACTCTTTGCATAGTAATCTGCATAACTTCAGCCAGTTGTCTCAAACCAGTGAAAGGACCTTTTTACTTTTAAGAACGTTGCAAGCTATATTCACATTCCAAATACTCTTTGACCTGCTTCTTGGACAAGATTGTGGCCTGGCTTCCATTTTACCGGGATATTACTGAAGCCTGGACAATTGAGGCTGACAAAGCCAAGTCATGTGCAGAACCAACTCCCACAGTCTGTCAGTATCCCAGCTGAAACCGAATTCTCCGTACATGCACATCTTTGATTCTTTATTATTCTGTGCTCTATACTTTTAAGCTCCTTAGATAAACTCAGGCAGCAATGTGTGTGAAATTGACAGCCCCGGAGAGTGAAATCTTCTTGTTCAAGGAGGTTGAAACTCACCCTTATGCAGAGGGCTAATGTCCCCACTGAAGCCTCATTATGAGATTTAACCGATTCAGAGACTTTGTGCTGCTCCTCTGCACAGTGACTAATTTCATCCAGAAAAGTCCCACAATGGGCAATAGCTTCTCCACAGTATCTCTGACCATAAGAACATAAACATGGCCACACTGAGTCAGAGCAATGGTTCATCTAGCCCAGTGTCCTGTCTTCCAACAGCAACCAGTGCCAGATGCTTCAGAGAGTGAAGAGAACAGGATGACTATCGAGTGATCCATCCTCTGTTGTCCAGTTACAGCGGATATTTTCAGAGAACTATCCATGATGACTCCAAGATTGCTAAAGATCTCTAGACAGCTAACTTGGACCCCATTGATTTATATGTATAGGTGGGATTGTTTTCCACATGTATTACTTTGACCTTAACATTGAATTTCATCTGACATTTTGTTGCCCAGGTGACTCTCAGGTTAGTGAGACCCCTCACCTCCCCTTGTAACTCTTCAGTCTGCTTTGCACTTAACTAATGTAAGTAATTTTGTATCATGCCTCCTCACTGTTTACCTCCTTTTCCAGATCATTTATGAATATGTTGAACAGCATAGGTCCCAGTACAGCCCTCTGGGGGAACCTCACTGTTTAGCTCTCTTCATTGTGAAAATTGAGCATTTATTCCTACACTTTGTTTCTTATCTTTTAACCAGTTACAGAGCTATGACAGACCCTCCCTCTTATCCCATGACTACTTAATTTATTTAAATCTTTGGTACAGGTCTTGTTAAAGGCTTTCTGAAAGTCCAAGTACATTATATCAACGGGATCACACTTGGCCATGTGTTTTTTTTTTCTTGATGCCTCAAAGAATTCCAATAGATTAAGACACGATTTCCCTTTACAAAAGTTGTGTTGACTTTTCCCCCAACATATAGTTTGATAATTTTGTTCTTTACTATAATTTCAAACACTTTGTCTGGCATTGAAGTTTGTCTTACCAGCCTGTAATTGCCAGGATTGGCTATAGAATCTTTTTGAAAAATCAGCATTGCATTAGCTACTCTCCAGTCATCTGGTGTAGAGGCTGACTTAACTGATGGGTTACAGATCACAGTTAGTAGTTCTGCAATTTCATATGAGTTCCTTCAGAACTCTTTGGGTAAATACCATCTGGTCCTGGTGATTTTTTATTATTTAATTTATCAGTTTGTTCCAAAACCACCTCTGACACCTCAGTCTGGGACAGTTTCTCTGAGCCATTATTTTTAATTGACAAATCTATGTTCTACTGAGAAGCTCCATTAAACTCTAGATTCAGGCATGTCTTTTGGCAGTGATGGGATACTCCACAAAGCATATGTAAGTCAAATGCAACTTTAAGAAGAAGAAAATACAATTGTTACGGAAGGTTTAGAAAGCCATGGAAGAAAAGCATAAGAGGCTAGGGCCAGTTTAGGCTTATTTGTAGAGTCATCATAGACTTTAAGGTCAGAAGGGACCATTATGATCATCTAGCTATTCATCCAGGCAGTTCAGACAGATATTTTCATAAGAGGGGAACCTTAAAACTTCCGATCGCTGAAAAACAGTGCTCACCCTTCATCTTCACTGCAGATGCTTATTTCTTTGGTGTCTCTACTGCAGAAAGAAAGATGGACTTAAACTGCAAAATTAGAATCTGGAGGGGGAGTGACAGATTTTGACTCAAGGGTTGGGGTTGAGGTAAGAACCCTTTTGCTGTCTAGGAGCCTCATGATAACTAGATTTTTATATAGCAGTTTTCATCCATAGATCTTAAAGCTTTTTATAAAAAGGCCAAGATCATTATGCCCATTTTCCAGATGGAGAAACTGAGGCATGGAACTTTGCCCACGATCACCCAGCAGCAGAGCCAGGAATACAGCTCAGGTCCTGAGTTCCAGTTCAGTGATCTGTGCATTGGCCACCACTGCCTATTCTCTCCAAGGGAGAGATTTTTCCACATTACAGTAGATGAAACAATTTAGGATGTTCATTTGGCTTCACTGTAAACAAAAGCCTCCTAGGCTCTGATTTAGCTCCACTGTAATTAAAAAAAGAATCTTTACAGCAGCAGCCTGCTTTGGTGCCAGAAATCTGAGTGCTCCTGTCAATAAATGTGAGGGTACTAGAAAGATCTGCCCTACCAGGGAGGAGAGGCTGAGCTCTGTTAGGAGAACTAGGAATATACACACACTTGAGTAGTTCAGGAAGGGGAGGAGCAGAATCATGCTGTTCTAATCCCAGACAGAGCCTATGGCTGTAGTGATAGTTCATGGTATGTATCTTCTTGAGTGACTTCTATTCCTAGACCCTGCACCTATTTCTCCAAGGTATTAATATGGTTCCTGTCATTATGTGGGTAAACACCTGTGTGTGGCAGGGCAGTGCTACAATCCTGTTTTTCCAGGTGGGGAATTGAAGCTCAGAGAGGAAGTGACTTGTCTCAGGGGAAGTCTGTGGCAAAGCTGGGAATTAAGCCTTCGTCTTCCTCCCCATCACATGAAGTTGGAGGTCCATTAGTGGAAGAGCATAGGGGGTGCTGTTGCCCTGTCTGTACTTCATATGTGAGGAAAGAAAAGGCCTCAATAATCTGTACTGTCAGTCTGGCACTAAATCATTTAGAAATTAATTGAAGTCCTGGGGTATTTTTTTTCCATTATAAGTTTAACCTTGCCTACAAGTAGCAGTTTCACATAAGCACTCTGCATGTGACACTCCTCCTATTCTATGCTCAAGGCTCCTGCACATCAATAACCTTGATCATGAATCAGAACAAGACTGAATGATTTTTGGATGATGAGCAACAAAAAAAAACCAAAAAAAAAAACAACACACTTGCTTTTTCACTTCCCACTATTATCCACATTTCCCCTGCATGTTAATTTCTATGACAAGTCCAAGAGAAATGAAACAGGAAAGGAAACCATCAATTAATGGTCCTTCAGAGGAGTGAAACAGACCAAGAAAACCCACAAACCTTTATTCAGATGCCAAGTTTTCCTTCAACATTATTCAAATTTAATTATGAGAATTTTCTTTGATGATTCTTGGTTGTCAGTCTCAGGGATAGAAGCCTGGCACCATTGAAATTGTCAGTTTTGTCCACTAATAATACTTAACATTTTTACATCTAGATCTCCAAGCACTTTGCAAAGAAGGGCAGTAGCATTAGACCCACTTGATAGAAGGGGAAACTGAGGCACAGAGGGGTAGTGATTTGCCTGAGGTCACCCAGCAAGCCAGTGGCAGAACCCAGGTCTTCTGCACCACAATCAAATGCTCTGTCCATGAGGAGACACTAGCCCCCTTCGTCTTCAAGAAGGCCAAGATTTCACCCTAGAGGTGTAAATCTAGAGAACTAGAGTAAAATCCAGGTACCTTGTCTCTTGACCTACGAGGTCATCCAGCAGAAAGCAAACATTACAATTAAACATGAGTTTCATGTATTGTTTTTATGTGCATTCCTTTTTCAGCTAGTTCAAAGCTACAATACACCTTTAGTTAACCCTTTCTTGCTAGTGACCTTTTTTAACTTCCTCGGTTTATTGGAAGATTTTCATCACTCATTTGGGTCTGAGTAAATGCCTATGAAGATGTATGTTATGATTGTTTGCTATATAAGTGGAACAAAAACACATCTACTACCTATGGTGTTTAGTGATGACTCAGAGCTTAAGGTACTTGCAAGAACTCTGCTTTAATGTGTCAAGTTCTAAATGGCTGTGAATAAAAGTTTCACAGCACTCGGTCCAGATGCTGTCTGGGAAGCTCAGCCCTTAAAGGTGCAGTGCTCAATGCTATATTACCTATTGAAGTCACCTGTCTGCTCTATATTTCATTATCCATTCTGTTGGCTACTTGTTAAACCCTCCACAACTTTCAAGAATTGACTTCGGTGGATTGCTAAAACATGCAAGTAATTCAATTAAACCTAGGAACTGAAGGACCTTGCTGTATAAGATTTACTAATCGTTCCCTGCACTTACAGCCTCTTTCTTTTGAGAAAGAGTGCTTTATTAACACTAGGGGTCAGGTTTTTCAGAAGAGCTCAGCCTGCAGGGTGGTAGTAAGGCTGGCCAGAAGTGTCACGATGGCAGCTGCAGTGTGCTGAAAATCTGGCCCTCTCCAAGGTGTCCAAGTAGGATCTGAAAGTCAGATTCACAAAAGCTATTAGGCATGTAAAGATGCAGCTAGGCAACTAGTTCAATTGTCAAAGCACCAAAGCAGGTTAGGCAAAATTCCCACTAGACCTCTAGCTGCATCTTTAGACGTCTAACTACCTTTGAAAATCTGGCCCTGAGCTCTTTTGTAAATAGGGCTCCACCTGTCTCTGATAGACTGGGGATGTATCCTAGGAATGGTCACCTGCATGTGCCCTCTGACCAGAAAATGAACAAACATCAATTCAAAATAAAAGTGAAAATTGGTTGGATGGCATTGGCAAGGCCTTTTGTGCTTTCTAAACACTCTGGCACTGTAGATTTTTTCCTCCCCCCCATCCAGGAGCAAGACTGTATAAGGAAGTGAGTGAAGACAGAATACATGATTCAAGTGTTGAGACGCATAGGGTACCAGCAGCCTGTGGATTGAGAATAATTCACCTAGGGAGCAGAAACAACTTGTTATGGTTTAGCTGACGTATCACACAATAAAATAGCAAGTTATGAGAAGTGAATGCTTGAAGCAACAGTCAAAGAGTCTGTGACCAGTTTTAGACAAACTTATGTCCTCAACCATTTACTGAATGATTTCAAATAGCTAAGCTATTCAAACACTGAACAATCTGCAAATAGTTCTCTGCCACTAGCTCATCCAGCTAGATATGTTCCACCCTTTCTACAGCTAGGTAAATTGCTGAACAGATTAAATGACTCACCTGAGATCATACAGTAAGTCAGGGGCTAGAAGTTGTCTCCTATACCCTGTGCTCTAACTAGTAGATATCCCCTTTGTACATGATTAGCAACAGCTTATAAGTTCATTCACTCTCTCCCATAAAGTGCTGGGATCAAAACCCAATCAAATGTGGGGGCATTCTAACATTTTTAGGGGTAATTCTAAATAGGTAGGATAATTCCATATTTCTCACATTAAATATTGTTTGGGCAAACAGTTCCTCTATAGTCTAGTGGTTTGGCTACTGCCTTGGGTTCTGGAAGATGTGGCTGCAAATCCTTCCCCTGCCTGTGTTAAGATGATGTTGAGGGAAGCCCAGACAGGTGGGCTCTGATCTTTGGGGTATAGGAATGGGGGAAGCTCAGTCACTGTTAAAGTGGAATAGCTCCTACATATAAATGCTATTTGTGCCAGCTCTTCTCTAAAGCTTCCTTGGTAGTCTAGTGCTTAGGCTATGTGCCTGGAGTGTGGGTTCAAATCTTCACAGGTATATTATGTCATGGTCTTTTCTGGTAGAGTGGACAGAGGCTGGGGACCTTCCATCTTGCCTCCAGAAACTGTTCTGCTTTAAAAAAAGTGTGTTATTTGGGCCAAAGATCTAGTTGCCCTCACTCTCTAGTCCAGTGGTTAGGATACTCCCCTGAGGTTGTAGGAGATCCTGGTTCAAATCCCCCAGCTGCCTGTGCAGCAGGGTTTCCTGCCTCCTTGGTGACCATCCTTTGAGATGGGCCATCCTTGTCTGAACCCCCTCTCTGAGGCCATTGTCTTCTTGGGACAGGGAGAGGATTTGAAAGGGATTCTTCCCCCTGCCCCCCCAACTCTTCCCAGGAGGTGAGACCTTCCAGTTTATACCCCTCAAAGAGCAGGGGAGTGCCCTGGGGCCTGCCACAACCTGGGTGCATAGCCTGATCATGGCAGACAGACAGTGGGGGTTTTTGCAGTCAGCTGCAATTCGTCCTTAAAAGGTAGAAGAGCCCTGTGAAATGGCCCTTGTCCAGAGTTCTCACTGCATCTGCCAGAGGTCCTCTGACCAGGCAGAGGGGCAGTGGGAGTTGAACTAAGGTTATCTACATACCAGGGGAGTGCCCTAACCCCCACACCATAGGAGGTTTCAGAAGCTTGCTGTGCACCAATTAATAGGTAGTGAAAGTGGAACTCCTGAAAGAGGTACAGTAATCTGGAAAGGCTGAGAGCCACTGACCTGGAGAGTGGGGAAGACACCTCTGTTATGCTGTACAAAGCACATGAAATCTTTTCAGGGGAAAAGGCAAATATGCCACATTTATTTAAATTACGACCCTTAATATGCTTTTCAGGCCCGCCCCTCCCCCCATCATGCACACAAGTCCTGCAGATGGTCTTTATAGTTACCAGTCTGTAGTTGGTCAATCTAACTGGCCATTAGATTGAGCATGAGTGAGGGGCTGGGCTCTGCTGGTCACAATTCAATGCTCCAAGGCTTTGCAGAACTGAACCCAGAGTTCCACAGCAAAACACCCTCTTTATATTTGTAAATTCCCATTTGAGTCCATGCATTTTGCAATGTCTCCCTGTAATCTTAAACCCTTAAGTGGTGTTAATCTTGTGGTTTTCCACTGTCATCATTTGATGATTGTCTTACCATTGTTAACAAATATCTGATATCTTGCCTCCAGCAGTGCCTGCCTCACCTCTGAGGTTGTCAGTGCTGCTAACTTGTTCAACAGCAGATACAATGGATTTTTAGTTGTCTTCTGGTGTTTCCAAGTCTCTTCATGCCTCCTTCCTTGACCATCTGGCTATAACAATGGCCTTCACACCTCCTCTTTTCCTGATGCATGCATTCCTCATTCATATAAACAGTCTGTCACAGACACCTTCAAAGGTGTACAGAGAGCAGTATTTTATATTCAGCAGAATACATTTTAACTTGAGCCTTGCTAAATCTTATAACTAAGACAATTCACATTGGGGCTTCAGGCCCTGGACATGAATCTATTTGATATAGACACAAGACAAAAATCCTGTCTCTTACTAACTCAACTTTATAGCAGGTCCTACAGTTAGCATATGGGAAACAGGATCCCCGTGGCAGAGAGTCATTCCTTTGTTATTCAAACAAGGGTGGCTGGTAGAATGAAAAATCAAAGTTCACATCAGTTCTTTAGTACAATTATAAAGATCCTGCTCCTACACCCTATTAACAATAAAGAGGTCTGAGCCTCAAATCATAGAGTCAGTTAATTGTATACAATATTAAGGCCTTAACTTCCCCAACATTGTTGAATCCACAATATTGCTGCCAGCACAATTTTGAGTGTGAACCCTTGGTGGCAACTCAAAATTGTGGCAAAGCAATAGTGGACTTTATTACCACAAATAGAGTGCAATATTACTCCCCCCACACACACAATTCTTCATTGTCAAAAATTCTGAGTTGTAGAGAAGCAGTTAGCCCACAAGTACCTTATATACTATAAAAGTGCATTGAGTGAGGTCTTATAAAAGACCAAGATTGATATTTAGAAAGGTCTATAATTGCACTGTTAAGAATTATGGATAATCAGATATGCTTTATACTATTCACCTGCAGCCATCTTTGTTGCAAGTCTTAGATTTATGCAGGCCCCACCTGTTCACCCACAGGTGGGGATCTGCTTCCAATTAGTGATTGCTCTTAGCCTAAATCTCTCCCCTATTTGCTACATAATTGGGCCTGCCTGGCTTAAGTCAATCCTCTGAGGTCCTGTGTGTGGAGTAAACCCCATAACAGGTGCAAAAAGACATTGGAGTTATCCATATTTAGAGGGCTCAAGGAACCTGATCTAAAAAAATTAGATCATAGGGTCCTTCAACCAAGGAGGTTGAGGTCTCTGGGAAGTGAATGCAGTTGAGAAATCTGCTTTGGGGAAGATTTTAAGTTGCTGAAGTTTGTCCTAGAAGCACATTTTTACTTGTTTGTCACCCTTTCTAGCATTACTCTTCATACTTGGAGTCACTTAAACCTTTGACCTAGTCTTGAGTGCACTTATTTCAGTTACTATAAAGCAATTCAGTGCTGTGATTACCTTTAGAGTTATTAACCAAAATTAATAAGCTGTTGCTACCATCTCTTTAAAGGAGCAAAGAAGCTTAATTTCAGTGAGTGTTCCAAGAGAAGGCAGGCCACTGCAGGGAAAGAACAGTTCTGGGGAACTGAGGAGTACAGATTTGTTTGCTAGTGGCAAGGCAAGGTTTGGACTGGCAGAGTCCTGAAGAGTTTCCTAACAGGACAAACAGGTACATCAGGGAGCTGTCATTCCTTAGCAGTGGAAAAACTCACTTGCTGAGAGGGAGAGTGGTAACATACTAATTCACAATTCTGGGTATCTTGGCTGATTGTCATATTGGCAGCTGGTTTGGAGGAAATTCAGGTGTGTGTAAGTAATAAATCGGCAGTGGAAGCTAGGAGATTACCTGCAGAGGCACTGACTCCATGGGTGAGCACCCATGGGGAAAGTTAGTGGGCACCTACTGGCAGCTAGGCTCCCCTCCATCACTGAGGGCACCACATCCCCACTTCTCCTCCTAGTGCTTGCCACTGCAAAACAGCAGTTTCACAGAGGAACAAGCTCTGGCAGCAGGGGGAGAAAGAGCAGGAACACAGCATGCTCAGGGGAAGAGGCAGGGCCAGGGACTTTGGGGAAGGGGAGGAGGCTGGGCAGGGGTAGAATTGAGCACCCACCAGCACAAGTCAGCACCTCTGGTGACTTGCAGGCTTGTTTGCTGGCCATTAGTGTCCAGGTTGCAAGCATAGCTTTTAAGGCCCCCAGAGCTGCAGGACAAGGGTCACACAACCCCTTACTGGTCAGAGTTGAGCCCCCAGATCATACCTCCACCTCCCCACCAATATTGCCTCTTGCTCTCATAGACTCAGACTCTAGGACTGGAAGGGACTTTGAGAGGTCATAGAGTCGAGTCCCCTGCCCTCATGGCAGGACCAAATAGTGTCTAGACCATCCCTAATAGACATTTATCTAACCTACTCTTAAATATCTCCAGAGATGGAGATTCCACAACTTCTCTAGGCAATCTATTCCAGTGTTTAACTACCCTGACAGTTAGGAACTTTTTCCTAATGTCCAACCTAAATCTCCCTTGCTGCAGTTTAAGCCCATTGCTTTTTGTTCTATCCTTAGAGACTAAGGTGAACAAGTTTTCTCCCTCCTCCTGATGACACCCTTTTAGATACCTGAAAACTGCTATCATGTCCCCTCTCAGTCTTCTCTTTTCCAAACAAACTCAATTCCTTCAGCCTTTCTTCATAGGTCATGTTCTCAAGACCTTTAATCATTCTTGTTGCTCTTCTCTGGACCCTCTCCAATTTCTCCACATCTTTCTTGAAATGCGGTGCCCACAACTGGACACAATACTCCAGTTGAGGCCTAACCAGCGCAGAGTAGAGCGGAAGAATGACTTCTCGTGTCTTGTTTACAACACACCTGTTAATGCATCCCAGAATCATGTTTGCTTTTTTTGCAACAGTATCACACTGTTGACTCATATTAAGCTTGTGGTCCACTATGACCCCTAGATCTCTTTCTACCATACTCCTTCCTAGACAGTCTCTTCCCATTCTGTATGTGTGAAACTGATTGTTCCTTCCTAAGTGGAGCACTTTACATTTATCTTTATTAAACTTCATCCTGTTTACCTCAGACCATTGCCCTGGTGATCCATTCCAGATTTTAATGCCTATGGCATCTGAAGTACCATGCACCGTCTCCCTGGATGTGTGTCAAGCATTACTACATCTTTGTGATTTTGAACTACAGGGCTGAAGCCACAGCATTGTCATACCCCAACCCCCTACCAGACTCCTTCAACTTTTCCTCCTCCAGCCTGGCCCCACACTGGTCCATCCCAAAATGGTCCCAGGCAAGATAGTTTATAAGTCAATGATTTTATTGATATCTAACTGCCAGGATTTTAGCTGAAGCATGTCTCAAAAAAAATAGATGAATAGTTGTGCCCCATACCCATGCATTACTTGGCCAGCAGAAAGGCAGCAACAGCCCCAAAGCCACAAAAAGGCTGCACTATTTTGAGTTTAAGAGCATTATGCCCTGTAAACTTAGTGTAAGGTCTATCATTTTGCTCAGCACATCAAAGTGACCCATGATGGAATAAGTATGGGAAAGGTGACCCAAACCCTTAAAAAGGTAGCCATTAGAGAAGAGGCATGACAAAAGGGCCAGGGCCAAGAGTGGGGAAAGGAGAGACCTGCATTCTCTCAGTAGCCAGGGGTCATTTTACTCAACAGTTACTTGAGATCCAAGAAGCACAATTAGGGAGATTGTGGGTTGGCAGGGTCACTCGCTTTCCAGCTCAATGGGAAGGGACACCACCTCACTACACCCCTGGGACACCACCCCTTACCAGGAGTTAGGGGTCAGGTCCTTTGTTAGGCTACACTGTCTCACCTGTCTCAGAGGTCAAGCCCTTAAGCAGTCTAGTATTTAGCATCCTGACTCCATCAGCTAAACACAGGCTTCTGAGCTTTAGGACTGCCACCCCAGGTGGGGTTAGCAGCCAGGCATAGGGGGGACCCAAGCTCACCCTACTCCACCAGGTCCCAGCCCAGGAACCCAACCTGGACAGTGTTCCATAACTGGGTCAATAGGGAGCCAACCAAAACACACTGATTAGCAGCCACAGACCTGAACTATACTCAGTTGTCCCTAGGCTACTTCCTACTCTCCAACCATAAAGTACCTGCAGCTCACGGTCATCCTCTAGCTTCTCAGGATGGACAGCAAGCAGCAATCCCAGCAGTTCTTCACCTAGGTTAGTCTCATCCTTAAACAGCAAAAACCTTAGTAACATCTACTGTCTTCCCTAGCCTAGGCCAAGCTATGTTAGTGGCTCTGCCTTTTACACTTCCTGCCCCACCCCATCAGCTTCCTGCAGGAGAAGTGAGCTCAGCCTGGCTCTGCTTATCAGGGATCAGAGAGTGGTCCCTCCCCCTCCAGCTAGGGTGACCAAACTGCAAATGTGAAAAATTGGGACAGAGGGTGTGGGGTAATAGAAGCCTATATGAGAAAAAGACCCAAAAATCGGGACTATACCTATAAAATTGGGATATCTGATCACCCTACCTCCAGCTCAGTGGGAGGCAACTCCATCTGCGGGGAGGTGGGGGAAAGACAGAACCCTTGTTGCAGGGAGAGGTCAATCACACAGGGCATTTAAAAGATTAGGTTCTAAAGGGGTGAAATGGAAAGAGACCCGAGCCCATATTTAAGCATGGTCCTTGAGCTACAGATATGTAATGGATACCCAAATAATTTGTTTGGAGGTGAAGGATCTTGATCACTATTTACAGAGAGATCCTTCTACCCACTGAAACAAGTGTTTAAGACCCGAGCCCTCATTACAGGGGAGCAGGGGCATGCATGCAGTGTGTCTCCATCCTTTCTCCTGGGCTTTTTCTTCCCTTCTCTTTTCCTGCCATTTCTTCGGTGCTTCTGTGGTCTTGTCCCTTTTGTCTTTAGAGTTGCTGGCAAGAGAGAGAGAAGATTAGGTGTGGGCTGAGTGGATATCATGATTACAAGGTCAATTTAGATTAATCTGACAAGCCTCTCCTGCCTCCTTGAACCCAAACCCCTAGTTTTCCATTCCGTCTGTGTATCCCTGGGGAGCAAATTGGCTGGGGGTGTGGGAGCTGTTGGGCTGGAGATCGGCTCCTGCCATCTGCTTTGGGAGTAGAGACCCCCCCCCCCAAGTCCCTGCAATACCTGCCCACATGGATTAACCTATAAACTGTGGGGGCCTGAGACCATTGCACTCCTCTATTGTTCCCCACTCACTCCTCTCTGCCTGGGGCTCTCTTTGTCCCACTTCTTCCACCTCTCGTTCTGGGACCTCCACCCACCCTGGGGAGCCCCTCCTCCATCTTGGAGTCAGTTCCCCTCACCCCACATCAGTGTGCTTTGATCCACTTCTCTGTCCTCCCCCACCCAGGGCTGGGAGCCAGTTCTCTCCACATCCCAGGCTGAGACCCCCACTCTTCCCAGCCCTATGCTCGTTCCCCCAGTCCTCCGGCCCTCCCTTGGGACAGCTCCCCTGCCCCCGTGCTGGCCCCCAGCTACCTGTCATAGCTGCAGTGGGTCAGGACTGTGATTGTGGTGTCAGCACCATCCCCGATCAGCCAGAGGAAACCAGGGTCTCAGCACATTCCGGATGGGCTGCAGACCCCCACCCTGATTCAAGTCTCTCAGCATCATCATGTTCTGGGGGGACAGAGAGAGAGACGAGAGCCTGGACGCATGGGTCCCGTTCCCTACCAACCCCACTCCCAAGGTCTGGGAGCTGCAGAGCCCCAAAAGGAGTCAGCCCAAATGTCTGGGTCCCATTCCTTCCCCCCACCCCCGAGCTACAGAGCCCCTGCGTAGCTGTCCTGGATTCTGGATTACATTCCCTCTCCACGGGGCTGGCAGCACTGTTATCCCTCTCCCAGGAGAGCTGCCTTGGACACCTGAGTGGCTGGTCTGTTTCCCTTGCTGCACCCCCATCCCCACCCCCAGGGCTGCCCAGAGGATTCAGGGGGCCTGGGGTCTTCCCCCACCGCCGAATTGCTGCCAAAGACCTGGCACTTTGGTGGCAGATCCTGGGTCTTCAGAGCACTTCGGGGGCGGGTCCCAAGGCAGAAGGACACCTCCCCCCCCGCTGCCGAATTGCCACCAAAGACCCGGCACTGCAGCGGGGGGGGGGGGTCCTTCTGCCCCGGGATCCACCACCACGGGTCTTCGGGATGCTTCAGCAGTCCTGGAGTGGAAGGACTCCCCCGATGCCGAATTTCCACAGAAGATGCTCTGAGGGCCTGGGCCCTGCGAGGGTTTTCCAGGGCCCCCGGAGCGAGTGAAGGACCCTGCTCCAGGGGTCCCAAAAAACTCTCATGGGGGCCCCAGCAGGGCCTGGAGCCTGGGGCAAATTGCCCCACTCCCCCCCCCCCCGGGGAAGCCCTACCCACCCCTGGCCTAGCAGCACTGTGGTTCTGCCATTGGAGCGTCCTCCCTGACGCGTGGGTCCTATTCCATCCCTGAGGCCTGGGACTGCAGGAACATGGGGGGGGGTGTGTCAGGGAGATCATAGTGAAGAGGGCATGGGAGGGATCACAAAGGGTGGAGGGGAAAGGGGCCATGCAGGATTAGGGAGAATGAGGGGCTTGGTGGAGTGGGAGAGAAACAAGCTGAGGGAGTTATAATGGTGGAGGGGGCACTTGGGGTTTGGAGGTACTAGGAGGAGAAGTAGTTAGGTGTGGAGGGGGTCTGGGGAAGGGAGAAGGCACTGGGGCATTGCTAGATGGGGTGGAGTGGGGAAGCAGCAGAGGCTCCAGGGGGCACTGAGGAGGGCAGCAGGGAGGTCACGGGGTCCCACTTGTGCTGAATGCCTGGAATCTGGCAGCAAAGGGCCTCTTGGCAAAGTCTCCAGCTTCTCCGGCCTCCTCATACCCAAAGTGGCACCACTTGGTGACCGACACCATATCTGACTTTCCAGAAGAACGGGGTCACAGCCAGTCCAGAGCATGATGGTCTGCATGGGTGTTAGCTCCGATCCAGCCCCAGGGCAGGGAGGCAGACCAGTTGGCTCAGGAGTGTGTGTGGGGGGCTGGGGGTGGGAAATGGGACACAGGGCCTTTCCTCTGTAGTGGACACCAGCTCCAATCCAAGCAGGAAGCCTGGCTGGCTCAAGGGGGCGGGGAATGGGACACGGCACCCTGACACTGAGAGGTGCTTGGGAGTAAATTTACTTATACACAAAGATGATCTGTTCCTTGTAGGTCCTGTACCCAAGTCTCTGGCTCCCCAACTGGGTGTAGCGATGGCACAAGTTGTACCTGCCCAGAGAAAGAGCTGTGAACGTCACCTCATTCAGCCCTTGCCTTTCCCCACCTGAGCCAGGGAAAGCACCCAGCTCCCCTGCTCTCTAGGCCACTAGACCAGGGGTTCTCAAACTGGGGGTCGGGACCCCTCAGGGAATCGCAAGGTTATTGCATGGGGGGTCACGAGCTGCCAGCCTCCACCTCAAACCCAGCTTCACCTCCAGCATGTATAATGGTGTTAAATATATAAAAAAGTGTTTTTAACTTATAAGAGGGTTAAATTCGGAGGCTTGCTAAGTGAATGGGTCACCGGGACAAAAGTTTGAGACCCAACTGCATGAGCCCCATCCCCTTTTGAGAAGCAAGGGTAGAACCTGGGCATCCTGGCTAGGCCGGTACCCCCTCAGTTCCTTCACTAGGGCCAGGACAGCCTCTCCTGTGGTGTCTCCGTCCGGCTGCACCATGGCAATGTCACAGAGCACCAGGCTCTGTAGAGACATATGCTGAGCAGGGGGGCGTGGGCAGCCAGATACCGCACTGGCTTCATCAGCACCTGCTTTCCGAGTAGAGCACATGACAGACCCACTCCCCTCCCCCATCCCTCCAAAGCCAGGCTGGTCCCTAAACACCCCCTTCCCCCCGTGGAGCCAGGCCGCACTCAGAACCATCCCCCAGCAAGCGCCTCAATCAGTGCTCTTATCACCAGTTCATTGGCCACTTGGCCTCTCCAAAGCAGCGTCCACTGAAGGCCCAGACCTTGAAGGTGGCCCAGGCAATATGCATCCTGAACAAGAACAGGAGCAGGGTGGGAGAGTGTAATAGGAGGGGGTGCCTCAGGCAAGCAGGAGAGGGCCTTGTGGGTCAGTGCCCAGGCTGGGGGCGTGGGGGGAGGTAGAGAGGGGCAGTGATCTGGCTTATTGCTGAGTAGCTGGCTGGGACATAGGTCCTTTTGACTGGCAGATCCCAGGACCTTAATGGGAGAGAACAGCCTGGGCTGTGCTAAATCCCCTCTTCTCTCCCCGGTCTCATGCCATGGGAGTCCTGGCTTCTAGCCCCCGACTAGACCCCAATCCCCTCCCAGTGCTGGGAATAGAGCGCAGGCATCCTGGTTTACAGCTCCCCCGCATGAGCTGCGGTGCATTCTCCAGCTCTGGCCAGGTTTAAATCAAGATGGGATGTTTTCCTAAGAGATCTGCTCTGGTTCCAGCAGGGATTAATTCAGGGCCTGGATCAGGCAGGGGGCCAGATGACATGATCCCAGGCTTTGAGATCTATGAGAACCTTGAGCTGTCAGCAGAGACCCAGGGCAGTTCATTGTAAGGGTTGACACCACAATCATCATCAGCTGTGGATGCCTTGGGAGGAGGAGGAGGAGCCAGGCTGATCTCCAGGTGGACAGGGAGTTTCACCAGCTGCAGGTGATCAGTGGGTAAAGCAGGGCCTGGAAGTTTACTTAAGGGCTGGCTCTTGGCTGGGGCCCCTTTTATGGGGAGAGCTATGACAGAGAATCCCCTTCAGAAACTGCTCCAACTTGCAGCTAGTTTGAGGTTTTCCAGACCTTTCCCCCTCTGCTGGTGAGTGGGAACAGTCTTCTCATTTCCAGCCTCAGCTGATCCCTGGTGAGTTTATCCCCGTTGGTTTGGGGGCCAGCATTGTCCTTTAGCTTCATGGGCTCTTCTCCTTCCCTGGTGTACCTACAGGAAGCAACCACATCTCTTCTTTTTAGGCCAAACAAGCCAAACTCTTTCAGTCTCCTCTTGGAAGAGTCATGAGCAGTTTCCCTGAGCATGGTAGTTGTCCTGCTCTGTGTGTCTCAAATAGGACCTAGGATTCCAGATTAAAATGTCTCAATAGCTCCTGGAAATACAAGGCCTGGTACATCAGCTGACCATGGCCTGACAATGCCAGCAGGAGGACTACCCTGTGGACTCTCAAGCCCCTAAAAGCAAGACTGGGAGGTGAGCAGAGACAGGGAGGGAGTGGAGGAGCCATATGGGCTTTGCTTGTTTTATCTGAATATCTATGACTCTTGTGTGTGTTGAGGGTAAAAGTTATTGTGGTTAAACTCTTCTTGCTTTGCCTGCTGTGTAGTTCCCAAAGGGTTAAATTATAAACCAGAGTGCCCATGGGGCTCTCTGTATAAACTCTGATGTTGCTCCCCATCCCAGATTCAGCCACATCTCAGCACCAGGCAAGGAAGGTCTCTGTCAGGGCTGGTGCAACCATTTGGGTTACCTAGGCAGTTGCCTAGGGCGCTAGGATTTGGGGGGTGGCATTTTCTTCAGCAATGACCATGGCGGCTGGATCGTTGGCCACCCTGGCTGTCGCCGGCATTTAGGCGGAGGGAGCTCGGGCAGGGGAGCGTGGGGACGGCTGCCTGCAGCAAGTAAGGGTGGTGGGGGTGGCATGCAGGGGAACTCCCTGCCTCAGCTCACCCCTGCCCCGTTTCCTCCCCGAGCATGCTGTGGCTGCTTCACTTCTCCCAGCTCCCAGGCTTGCAGCGCCTAAGCTGATTGGCATCGCAAGCTTAGGAGGTGAGAGAAGTGAAGCAGCCATGGCGTGCTTGTGGGGAGGGTTGAGCTGCTTCACTTCTCCCACCTCCCAGGCTTGCAGCTCCAATCAGCTTAGGTGCTGCAAGCCTAGGAGAAGTGAAGCAGCAATGGTGTGCCTTGGGGGGAGGCAGAGCAGGAGTCAATAATGGCACAGTACAGGAAGAAAAGTTGAATAAGATACTGTGACAGAACGCACCCCGGTATTCACATCTGACACACTATTGTAAAAATCTTTGTGCAAAATATGCCTGCTTGAGGTACCACGTGACAAGTAAAACTTGCCAGTCAGTAATATCACAATAAAATGTACATAGCGACATTATATGTAAAGTTCTGTAAATAAGCTGAAATCAATACTCTGTGTTTACCGGACATGTTGGGGGAGTGGGCAAACCTGTTTCTCAAACACAAAAGACAAGGTGATACCCAGGCAGGTGTCATAGATTCTAGGACTGGAAGGGACCTCGAGAGGTCATTGAGTCCAGTCCCCTGCCCTCATGGCAGGAGCAAATACTGTCTAGACCATCCCTGATAGACATTTATCTAGCCTACTCTTAAATCTCCAGAGAGAGATTTCCATCACCTATCAAGTGCAGGGCCGAATTAATGCAGGGGCTTTAGGGGCCAGAGCCCAGGGCCTCAGGCTAAGGGGGGGTGGCCCTGCAGACCCGCCAGCCAGATGCAGCCCACTGCTTCTTTTCATCTGGCCTGCGGTAAGTCTCTGTGCCACAGGCCGGACACCAGTCCCCGAGTCTCGGCGTTCCCATTCAGGCCCAGAGCTGCGAGCGCCAGCATCCAGGTAATGGACGTTCAGGGAATCCCTGTGTGCTGCCCCCAGTGCTGGATCCGCAGCTCCCATTGGCCAGGTACCCCAGGAGCTGCCCGAGGTAAGCGTCTCCTGGCTGGAGCCTGCACCCTGATCCCCTGCCCCAGCCCTGGGCCCACTCCCCCACTCCAAACCCTCAGTGGTCCCACAAAAATCTAATAGCCCTGGGCCCACAGGAGAGTTAAATCGGCCCTGATCAAGTGGTCATTCTTTGGCAAGGAAGCAGGGCAGGAACACACAGATCTGATCTTGGCAAATTTCCCCCACCAAACTTTGCTCTGAGCTGGAAAGAGCTTTTAACCGGGGGTCATGCACAGGAACATGGTTTCCAAAGGGTGACTGAGCTATAAAAGAGGGTCAAAAACATCCCAAATTCTCTCTTCTTGTCCATCTCTTTCTTTCACCTAAGCGGACAAAAGAAAACAGCCTCTGGACCTCAGGAGCAGATCCTGCCCTGTAATTTGGTCAACAATGCTACTGAAAATCTGCGGTAAGAATTTCACCTTGAACCATGTCTAGTTTAAGTTGAGAACTAAGAAGCGTTTTATGATTGTCTTGTAACCATTTCTGACTATAACTTGTACTTTAAAAAAAAAATCTCTTTGTAGTTAAATAAATCTGTTTTGTTCTTTAATCACAATTCATCCAGTGTCATGAATCGTGTGGGGAAACTCCATTTAAGGTGTTGTAGCACGATGCCCTCACAGAGGCAACGGATCAAATATATCTGGACAGTGCGGAACAGACCTTTCTGCGGGGAAGACCGGAAGCACGCCGGCATCACCGTGGACATAGCAATCGAGGCTGCCGGAAGCCAGAGCGTGGCTGGTGTTTTTTTTCTGACTCGCCAGAGCATGGCTGTGGCGATACACGGATGTTCAGGGATGTCGTTTGGCAGTGAGCGGCCCTGCTTGGGAGCCATGGCAGCAAGGCATTGTGAGGCACTCCACATTGCAGGGGAGGTTGTGTATTTCTAGGATGATTGTACAAGTTATAAAACTCTTCATGTCACTAAAATCCAGCCCATCAATTGATTATAATTCTTCAACTCGTTACTCCTGGGGGAATTCTGCACCCCGGTGTGCACTCAGAATTTGTCCCTTGCAAATTTCTTTGCTTCCCCACAGAAAAATGACTGAGCGATAGTGCAGCCTTCCCAGCAGTATGTTTTGGTGTCCAGGAAAGCGGGCAGAGAGGTAAATCATTGTGAGCCAGGGGGGCAGGACTGGGGAAGACCTGGCTAGTAGCTCCGACCATGTGCCGGGCTCAGCTGCTGGTCCCATCTGGGCCGGGGAGGATGGGACGACTACTTCCCCTGCATGGCATCTGGGGTCATGTCAGACCCACCCCCAGATTTCTCCTCCAGCTTTAGGAAGTGCCACGTGCACATCCCACCACTCCTCACCCCTGCACTTCCTGCACCCATTGCTCTTCAGCTTCAGGGCCAGGGATTGCTGTAGAGGGAGCTGCTCCCCCTGTGCCCAACCCCAGGCCGCCTCATACCCAAACCCTCCTGCCAAGCCTCACCCCCTGCACTCAGACTCCCCTGATGAGCCCCACTTACCCTGCATCCGCACACCCAGACCCTCACTTCCGCTGAGCCCTAACCACATTCACCTGGACACACCGCCCCCCCCCAGAGTCTCCCATTACTGTTGCACCCAGAACCCTCCAAAAAGCCACTGTGCATCCAGGTGTCCCCACCTCCCCACAGCTGGATCTGCCACTGAGCTGCCTGCACCCAGAACCCTCTCAACCCACAAAGTCCCTCTAGACTTGGACCCTGCCTTGCTGAGCCAGCCTGCCTGTCCACAGCTGATGCACCTGACAAGGAGGGGCAGGGCTCTGGGCTGTTTCTGGGCCAGGCTCCGTCCTTGCGCTGTGTCAGGGTTGTTACAGCCTCACAGCTGCTCCCACCTCTATGAAGCCAGTGACCTGTGCTCTCCAATACCATGCTGGAGTCTCTACATTTATTTGACAAATGAATTTTGCAGATTAAAAAAAATATTATGTACAGAATTTGTATTTTTTTGGTGTAGAATGTCCTCAGGAGTAACTTGTTCTATACCTTTCATTCTCCTTGTTTTGGATACTAGCATTCCAGGTACTGACCCCAGAAGGTACCTTTGTAATTTGTACCGGGGCCAAATAAAATGTATTTGGATTTTTGATAAGTGACCTATCTGCTTATGTCACAGGCCGAGCGGTACTACCGCAACATGTGGATTACCTCCTTTGCATTGCCTGGGTGTTCAGTTCGGTCTACCTTCTGGTTACAACACAGAGCGATCCACCTCCTGGGACCAGGGCGTTACTTGTTTGATCGGTTACCGAAGGACTCAGTGGCTAGTCACAAATCCCTGCGTTGAGTCTCTGCCACCGGTCTGGTGTCCGTGACACAAGATGATGTTAACGGCAAGGGGTGGTGGTGGTACAGAAACCACCTGAGTTTGCTATGAACATTGCAGTTCTTCCAAAGCTTCTCAGGTGAGGTCTCACCTGAATGCTGGGGACATGCTAGTCATTAATATTGTGGTCTAGTGTTCTACAGATATTATGTAAGGAGTTGTGTGTGTATACTGGAAAATGTGTTTAAACGCTGTAAAGTGGATGTATCTGTTTGGGTGTAAATGTAGCATTGTACAATAACAGAATGCATGCCTGTTTACATACAAAGTCTATGTAATGAAGAGATGTGAACTCTACAGAAAAAGAGCAGGCAGGCAAAAAACAAGCCCTGGGGAATTATCCTGCCTTAGACTAAAGACAATGAATGTCAGGGTATATACAAAAGGCACCCCTTCATCCTGCATCTGGCAAGCGAATGGATGGCATAGGTCGCAGGCAGCCTCAGTCGAAAACCCTGCAGCAGAGTGGGGGGGAGAGAAACATCTTCAGCGAGGTGGTTAACTGGATTCTTTTGTGGTGAGAAAGGGTGCTATGATTTTGGTTGCTGAGGTAATGAGTTGTTTCCAACATTCCTATTAAACTCCGTGCTTTGTTAATAAATTTTCTGTAACGCCAGCCCCAGTGCTGAAGCCAAGTCTTAGGCCTGAGTTGAGTCTTACAAGCCAGCTTGGCCTTACGGCTAAGAGCAAGTGTTGGAAGTGTTCACAGGCACTGGCTGGGCACTGGAGTGGGTGTGCACCTAGCTTGTCCTTGCCAAGGAGAGCAAGTGGGGTGTAGCAGACTTCCTCAGGCTAAGGGGTGGGGGTGGGGGGGGGTGGGCTGGTCCCTGGAGGAGCCCTCCTCTTGCTGTGTAAGAAAACCTTCCACTTGTCTACGGTGCAACCCGCAGCTCGCCCGCTCTCCAGCTTGGGGGTGTCACATCAAGGGGGGAGGGTCAGAGGCTTGGCTATTGCTATTGAGGCCTCTGACCCGTCTGCTTCAGTTGGGGGGCGCGTGTCTGCGCAGCGCTTGGCTCCGTCACCGGGTTCCCGAGGGCGGGGGGGCTGCCTAGGCTCGGCGCGGCGCTATTAGCTACTTGGCTGACACCAATGGCGGTAGCTCCGAGGGGGCGGGGCCCAAGCGGTGGAACCTGACGCGGCGCTCAGCTCTATCCGCCGGTTCCTCCAGCACCCGCCCGCCACCCTCGCGGCGCATGCGTATTTGGGAACCGCGTCCCATTGGGCGCCTCCTCCGGCCAATGGGGAGGCGCCGGCGAGGTACAAAGCCGGAAGCGGCTCCCGCGCGGGAGAGCGGCGGTTGCTCCTGCACCCAGAGCAAGGACGGAAGGAGCCGGAGCGGCGCGGCGCGGCGCGTGGTCCTGCCCGGCCTCTGAGAGCGGCTCGCAGCGCGCTACAGGGCCCGGCATCTGATGAAGGGACGGTAACCAGCCCCCACTCGGTGCCCTGCCCGTAGCTCTCCCCCGGCTCTAGATTATGCGGGGTGGGAGACACTGGGGGTGGTTTGCTGCCTTGCCACGGGGATTAGTTACAGCCCCTCAGGTGTGTATTTTTGGGGGAACCTTTTGAAACTCCTCCCCCAAAGGCAGGGCCGGCCTTAGGATTTATGGTGCCCTAGGCGAGATTATTAAACTGGTGCCCCTGTGCCTGATCTGCTTTTAGCAACACAAACATAAGCTTACAGTATTGGAAAACTTGCCACATTCACATTATTAAAACCAGTTTAACTTAATTAAGCACACTGTAGTGCTGATGGACTAGCACTAAAGAAGCAGCACTATAGAAAAAATTCTGATATGACAGATTGATGCAAATAAATTAAAAAATATATATTATCAAAATTTTATTGGAAATTTATATGAAGAGGTATTGAAACAAAGATTTGTTTTTAATTAAAAGCAATCTTTCTGGCTTTTTTGGCTGCAAAATCAGTAATAATGTCACTGTATGACAAAGACAAAGTTGTGTCTTGTTCGATTGCAAGAATAACAAGACCAGTCAAGCGTTCCTGACTCATTGTACAGCGGAGATAGTTTTTAATGAGCTTTAGTTTTGAGAAACTCCGTTCTCCTGATGCTACTGTTACAGGAATTGTCAGTAGGATATGAGTGGCAATGTACACATTAGGATATATGTCAACAGGTTTGTGGGTATTAATAAACTGTACAGTGTCCATCACCGATTTTGCATGTGGCAACATTGATGACAGTGTACTCAATTCTTTGTATAGTTCAAGTCCATTTAAATCAAAACTATCACCGTGCTTCAGGAGGCTCTCTAGATTCTTGCACTTTGTCATTAGTTGCTCTTGTTTTCCTATTTCGTTGAATTTAGTTATGTCACACAAAAATCCAAACTGTTCATGGTGTACTTGCAAGGTATTAAACCTTTCATCAACAGCAGATACTGCTTTATCCATCACAACATTAAAAAATTCAACCTCAAATTTCTTTTCTGGATCGTCTATGGGCATGATCTGCTGTACAGATTCTTCGCAAAGAAGTGTCCCTGGCCTTTTTAACTCATATTAACTATGTATTTACTTTATGAACATTGGAGAAAACATTGTGAAAATGTAAAACATTGGCTGCCCAACTTCTGGGCTGGCAAAAGTTATACTGACTCACAAGGGAAAAAAAAGCAGGAGAATCTTAGTACAACATATGGTCACTCTATACCAGGGCTCGGCAACCTTTCAGAAGTGGTGTGCCAAGTTCACTGTAATTTAAGGTTTCTCGTGCCAGTCATACATTTTAATGTTTGTAGAAGGTTTCTCTCTGTGTCTATATTATATAAATAAACTATTGTTATTATCTGAGGTCTTGACCACCGGTCCTGCTCAGGCCACTGCCAGCTGAATAAATGAAACCCCAAACCAGCAGTGGGCTGGTGGCTGGGAACCCTAGACAAGGATCCCAGGCCCTGCTCAGCCTGCTGCTGGTCTGGGATTCTGACCACCAACTCCTGCCAGCCAGGCTCCTGGCCGCCCCCCCTCCCCCCAGCCTAGGTGAGCCCACTCAGCCAGCAGCGGGCTGAGTGAATGGAACCCCAGGTTGACAGCAAGTTGTAGTGGTTCAACTGGCCTGCTCAGGCCACTGCCAGTCTGGGTTCCTTGGGGGTCTCCAGGCCAGCAGCAGGTGCTGAGTGGGGCTGATGGCTGGTATTCCAGCTGGCAATAAGATAGCAGCCGGAACCCCAGAGCAGTGATGGGCTGAGCTGCTCAGCCTGCTGCTGCATACCATCAAAAATCAGCTCACCTGCCACCTTTGACACATGTGCCATAGGTTGCAGACCCCTGCTTTACACACTAGTAAGGAGATGAACATATTACAGTTGTTGGAGGGCTCTTATCAGGAGTAACAGGCTATAGGAAAGTCAGTCAACATTTTTTGTTTCTCTGATGAAAACTGACCCACTCCCTGCCTCAAACCAAACCTGTCACTAATAATTGTCAACAACTTAATTTTCTGTTTTTAGATAAGATATTGATTTTTTAAAAAAATCTATTGAAATTGGATTCAGGATTGTTAGCAAGAATTTTTGGCAAACAGTTTTAAATGACAATCTAAATGGCAACACAATACTGCTTTCATGCTTGGCTCACCCCCTAGCCTGCTGGTCCAACAGCTGCAGTAGAGGAGGAGATAGGTGGAACAAACCCTCAGGTCCAATCACATGCCAATGGGCACCGCTGCCAGCTAGGCACCAATTACCCCCACCTAGAGTCACCAGACAGAAACTGTGTAACATCAGGACAGGGGTGGGGGGTAAAAGGAGCCTATATAAGAAAAAGACCCCAAAATTGGGACTGTCCCTATAAAATAGGGACATCTGCTCACTGTACCCCTATCCTGATTTTTCACACATCTGGCTAACCCCAGCCAAGCCCTGTGTGACATTCCAATTCTGGCTGCCTGCCAAAGAAGTGAGTTACTTTCACTTTCATTCCTCAGCAGGCAGCCCTGAGGGAGGAGGGGGGGGTGCTCCATGGGGTGTGGCAGAGAAGAATGGATGTTATGGGAGACAACAAAGGATACTGGTTCCAGAGCCACAGAGCCTGCCTTGCCTCAGCTGGAGGAAAAGAGTCACACTCACAGGTGAGCTCCTTCCCCAACCCCTACCCCCTCCTCTTCCCAGAGACCCCAGCAGCCAATCCCATTCCTCAGACTGTGCTGCATTCGGCTCTCTCTAGGACCCAGCAGCCCTGCTTCTACACTGCCTGCAGAGTGGTGCCCCCAGGCAGAGTGAGGCCCTATGCAGATGCCTATTCTGCCTATGCCTAAGGATGGCCCTGCTCAAAGGGACTGCTCACCACTTCCCCAGGCACCAATCCATGGGAGCAGAGGGCAAACTTTCTCATAGTTGGGATCCTCCTTCCAGATAGTGTTTTTAAGTGGATGGGAGAGAGGCCAGGCCAAGCCAGAAACTTTAGACATCTCCTGACTGATAGGATTATGTGTGAAAGCTACAGTGCCTAAGGCCATCCAAGAAAGGTCTCAGTATTAGCCTAGTGTTTTTATATATAATTTTCCTGCACCACATTTTGGCTACTGATTGAAGAAACAACACTAGTCTTGATTAGTATGTGGCTGGATCATATATAGTTTTTGAACGCCCATTTGTGCTTTCAGGTCTCCATAATTTTTTTTCCTTTCCCCTGCTTCACTAGTCATTTGTTCCTCTAGCAAAGCCCCCTCACAGCAATGCAACTTGTGCTTAACACCTTTTTTCTGCTGAATGATCCTCACTAGGAAGGACAGCTGAGCCTGAACATGGTGACATGCACCAGCTTTCACAACTATTCAGCAGTAGGAGTAAATGACATAGCCTGTGTTTAAGTGCCCTTACACCAGCCATTAGTGATGGAGCATGCATTAATTTAGATGCTTCTCTGAATTGTATCATGCCAATTTATATTTCTTCGCCCCCCCTCCATACCAGGGATTTGCAGAGAATAAAGCCAACAGGTCAGCTGCTGAGGGCATTACTCTGCCATTGCTAAGGCAAACTCCTCTTGACATTAAGCAATAACTGAAGGGGCTAGGATTTGTCTCCAGCTGAATAATAAAGCAGATGAAATAAGCCAGGGATGAGTATTCACAATTCAATTGACAGCAGGGGGATTTTTTTCAAGGCATTTCACTGAAGCCAGGAAGAAAGCGCAAACATGAATCATTTTTATTGATTTGTTTTCTCCCTATGTAGTCTGTCCTTTCCATTAATATATCTTCCAGAAATATAAATGTGGAAGGTGGCTAGCCCAGACTGATAATTAAAATACCATATGCACTTGACACTCTATTGCCCAGCAGCATCTTGTGCAGGCATTTACACCAGTGCAAAAATGGGTAGCATTTTATAGCTGCCTAGCACTGATGAAAATGACTATGCAAGGAACCAGGCATGGAGAATCAAGCCCTATATTTTTGTAGTACCTAGCAATCCTGGCCAGTGGCACTGTGGTAAACCCCTACTCCTGTAAAATTCACCTACAGCAGAGAAGATCTCACCATCCTTCTAAAGTGTGTCTACCTGGAAATTGAATCAGCCTGGCTAGAGAATTGGCCGTATTCCAAATGTTCTAATAATACTTTGTTATTGCCTCAGAGTAAGAAGAATCTTGTTCCAATATTTTTTTCCTGCCTAGCATGTGTTCAGTATGTGATGTAAAGTAATGTCCATTTTTGCAAAGCAGCTGTCAAATTAACTGCCTAACAAATCAGATGGCTAATCAGCATGTGAATGCATTGGGAACTGTGTCTGTGAACAAGTCCCGCTACTCTTAGAACCCTGGGGAGCTTTGCCACCAGATGGTTCTGTTTGAGTGAGTATTCCTCAGAATGGTTTGTTTTCTGAGTTACCTAGAATTACACACCTCAAGGGAGTTGAAAATCCCAGCAATGATCTTGTCATTGTCAGATAAACAGGATCACATCAGTCAGTCCTGGTGGCTGAGATTTCTAGGGAGACTGAAGGTGGTAGTGGCTATGATTTTATAGCTTTCCGAACCATCATTAGGATGAGCCAGAAAAACAAGCACTAACATTAAAAAAATCCCATAGTGTTTTTTTGCAAGGGTAGACACTCAGATACCGGAGCCATTGGAACCTAGATACTAGGAAGTAAGGTTAAATATTTCCATAAACTAGACAGCTTTGTTACTCCTGGTGATTTGGCTAAATTTCACATTTGCGTGATCACACTATTCTCCTATATGCTGTGAAAGAAAATCAGGCCCATTCTGCTGAATTAAAAACCCAGTGAAATCAATGGAAAGATTCCCACTGTGCTTGGATTAGATACTTAGATACTATGTTGATAGCTTTTTATGAAAGCTGATAGAGGGATGGATAATATCCTTTTCTACCTGTTCTGGGCATCAATCCACGGGGGGTAGATTCAGCTAGTGTAAACAAGCCCTAGAAAGGGTTTGATTTTGCTAGTTTAGCTCATACCAGTTTTTCAAATAAAATGAGCTTTCCTGGTAAGAGGATAAGTTTCAGAGAGAATGAACAGGTAACTGAACTTATCTATCCCCTGAGGCACACCCAGAGCAAGGGATTGTGTTCCTGACCACCTTGGCTAATAACCATCAATGGACCTGTCCTCCATGAACTTCAAGGAAATGCAGTTTGGGATATAACTGGATGAAAGGAGCTAGAGAAAGGTAAGATCATGTGGGCTATAGTTGACTAATTTATTTTTAATTAATTGATTTTTTTAGAGCTCTACTCTGTGAATGGGGGGCATAGTTAAGTGTCATGGAAGGATGAACTATATAAACTCCTGGTTGTCGCAGAACTAGAAAACAAATTAGGTAACTCAAAAATGATATCACAGATTTCTATTTTCACAATCTCAGCTTTCCAGAAAACTAAAACTTATAGACCCAATGGGCTTGGCTCTATAACTAAATAGAATTGAAGTCCATTGTTCTATTACCATAGTTCAGGCCTGCACAATATGCAGCCCATGGCCAGGAATCCCAGCAGCAGCTGGGATTTAACGGGCTCAAGCTCCCCTCTGTGGCAGGAGAACTAGCTCCTTTAGAGCTCCTGGTTGATTTTAAATCAAGTATCACCTCTCCACCCCCAGCCTTCCTTTTGGCCCACAGCTGTTTTGGTGGGGCAGCATTGGGGAACAAGGATTTGTTTCTGCAGGGCCGGGGGGTTTCGACCCTCAGCTGTTTTCTTTATTATTAATACACAAAAATTTCAACAAAAAAATTGGAGATTTTCCTCCATGTTTTTTGGTCCTCTATGGAGCTGGTTGAAAACGTTCAGTGAACATTTGAATTTCAAGGGGCAATTCTCCTGTTTCTTCAGCTTGCTTTAGTTATTATCCACTAATACTGAATATTCTAACTCTACTTTTATGTAGTGTATTTTACATTAACATCTCAAAGTTTATTTTTAGTCTTTACTGTTTCATTATAGGACTAATTGCTGCCATTAATATTCTCAATTTTCTACATTTCTATATTCAAAGCTTTAAATCCAATTTCAGATACTCATGCAGCACAACAGCCGTTCCTCTCTGAGAATGAGACCTTTTCATATTACTAACTACAAACACTATGGGTCAGCTGGGAAAAAAAAAACAGAAGAAAATATGCAAAGCGACTGTGCATCTTCATACAATGCACAAACACCTCTATTAATTTCACTGAGTGACCCCTAGTTCTTGTGTTATGTGAAGGGGTAAAAACAGCCCTTCCTATTACATTACCTTTCTCCACACCATTCATGATTTATATGGACAGTCCCAGTCTTCTTAATCATTTTTTGTTGCACTTTTTCCAATTTTAATACATCTTTTTGATATGGGGCAACCAGAACTGCATGCAGTATTCAAGGTGCGAGCATACCATGGATTTACATAATATAGTGACATTATGATATTTTCTGTTTTATTATTTATCCCTTTCCTAATAGAACTATCCATAATGACTCCAAGATCTCTTTTTTAATATTGTCTGCAAATGATCCTTGGGGGGAGGGGGAACCATGCTATTTACCTCTCTCCATTGTGAAAACTGACCATTTATTCCTACCTTATGTCACACACAGAGGTGGCATCAACAGGCAGAGCTGGAGCGGGGCAGGCAAAGGAAGCAAGTGTGGCACAACTGCAGTTGCCACAAAGCTTAAACAGTGATCTGTTGGCCCTTCTGTCCAATCAGGAAGCATAGTCACATAGTGAGGGTTTATTGGGTCCAGCTTTGGGTTGCTAGGCAGCTGCACCCAGAGCCAGCTGAGTTCCTGAAACTTTGGGTAGGTCTACATGTCAGATGACTAGGGCTCAGGTTACAGGGCTGTTTGTGCAGAGGTTGGGGCATGAGCTGGGCTCTGGGACTTTCTGTGCCTGAACCCGAACCTTTACACCAGTAAAAGCAGCCCAGTGGTTCTCAAACTTTTGTACTAGGAACCTCTTTCACACAGGAAGTCTGTTTTTTAATATATTCAACATGGTTATAAATGGTGGAGGCAAAGTGGGGTTTGGGGTGGAGGCTGACAGCTCATGACCCCCACCGTGTAATAACCTCCCGACCCCCAGTTTGAGAACCCCTGCCCTACACTGATTAAACATCCTTATAGCTTGAGCCCCATGCAAGCCTGGGTCAGTTGACACAGGCCAGTCTCAGGTGTTCAGACATATCCTGTCTTTCAACCAGTTACTGATATAAATTATCCCACAACTGCTTACTTTACACTATAGCCACCTTTGTCCACATGCTTGTTGACTGCCTCAAAGAATTCTTATAGATTGGTTTCAGAAGGGTAGCCATGTTAATCTGTATCAGCAAAAACAACAAGGAGTCCTTGTGGCACCTTGGAGACTAACAAATTTATTTGGCCATTTAGCCCATGAAAGCTTATACCCAGATAAATTCGTTAGTCTCTAAGGTGCCACATGGACTACTAATAGATTGGCGAGGCATGATTTACCTTTATAAAAGCTGTGTTGACTCTTCTAAAACATATCATAGTTCTCACATTTGTTCTTCACTATAGCTTCAAACAATTTGCCTGGTACTGAAGATAGGCTCACCAGCCTGGAATTGGCAGGATTGCCTCTGGAGTCTTTTTGCTTCTGTTTAATGTTCTCCTTCCACTGAGACTTTTAACTGCGGAGAGGCTGTCGGACTGAGGGTGGGACCACTCTAGCATGTCCCTGTCTCATCTGTGTACTGCTGTTTCCTTTAGCTCCTCCTGTTCAGCCATTGTGAAGAGCTACACCTTACCACCCTGCAGATCATTAAGCTGGTATTCAGCATGAGTAAGGTATGACAAGTGGAGCTGCTCTGTAATGATTTGTGAATACTGCAGGATGACCAGATTGTTGGGATGTTTATTGTACGAATATATTGGTTGTGCAAACGCTAGAGGCTTGTTAAAAGCAAGACCAGGAAACCAGAACATTGTAAATCACTGCAGCAGAAAACTCCCCCATTCAGGCAAGCACTTAAGCATATGGAAGTTAAGGCTAAGCACATGCTTAAGTGCTTTCTTGAACAGAAGTGAACTTAGTATATGCCTAAGTTAAGTTAAGTTTAACCAACCTTGGGGTATCTACAGGCTATTGGAATACAAATAAAATATTTTTTTTTGTTTTGAACATGGAAATTTTTCCCAGTACAAAACTGGAACAGGCTCTCTTAGGGTGATGTGGCTCTGACCTGATTGGAACAGCGTGTAGAGTGCACTATGTATATTTACCCATTTTAAAAAAAAGTCATCTGGAATCATTTTTTCCTCTGACATGAATAATGTTGATGGAGACACTAACGGATTAGGCTGCTGCTCTGATTCACTTGCTAAAGTAAACACCAGGAAATAGCTTTCTTTAGCGTGGGAATGAAAACACATGTAGGACGGATGGGCACTTTTACCTGCCTGTGCTCTTGAGATGTGTCATCCAGAAGAATCATTTGAAATGAGATCACAAGGACTTCCATTTGCAGACGAACAGTACAAATGAGTTTCTATTTCTACCTCAGAGCGGTTTGGAGCTAGCCAAGTGGTCATAAGCAGAATGAACAGCCAGCCTTCCTGAGGTATGGTAGCAACAAGTTTCAGACACCAGGCCTTGGAGGCCTGGTGCTGCTGGGGTCACTATTTCAGATGGGCAGGCAAGCAGCAGCAAGAGGAGTGGATGGGCAGGGGGATCCTCAGGAGTAGTTGACGCATATCATTGGCAGTTAATGAAAGGAGCATCATTCTGACTAGAAGGGGGTTTGGGAGGAAAAAAGGTGATCCTGGGGGGAAAAAATAATAGAAGTGGCTAGACATCTGAGGAGAACTATCCTGTGCAAAAGAAAGGCCAGAAGCCTGATGGGAGTGATGGAACAAATGGCTCAAAGTTCTAACATGCACTAAATATTTGGGAGAGATATAGGTGACACTGAGTCAGAGAGCCACAAATTTGTGATGTTGAGCAGCAATGAGGCAACTTCTGTGGCTGTCTGACATTCTATTTGGTGGCTCTTCATCACCCTTGCTAGGACATCACCAGTTTTCTAACCCAGGCTGTCTGGAGGGAACTGTGGAGATATCCAAAGCAATATAAAACAACATTCTGCTTAAATCCCCCTTGCAGGTGCAGCTGAATATTGTACTCTTCATAGCACAAGCATATGGAACCAGAAGTGTAAACTGATGTTTCTTGAAGTCAATGGAGAAACAGTGTTACACCATTTGAGACTTTAGCCCATGTGATATTGATGTGGACTGTTGCCATATTCCACACCAGAGGTGGTTGCAGTTCAATAGTGGGTAAGCTCTTTAGGGCAGGATCCATCTCTTTGTTGTATGTACAGCACCTAGCACAATGGAGCCCTGATCCAGATTTGGAGTTACCCCCAATATAAATAAATAACAATAGTCTCTTCACTTGCAGATCATAGTTAGCCAAATCATGTTTCCTTTCTCCAATATCTCATGAGAAGTGAAAAAGGTTAAAACCAAAATGACTTGAGCATGCTGCAGCTGAGAAGCATTGAAAAAATGAATACAGATGCTTGTCATGAGAGAACAAAAATAACTTTTCAGTAGAGAATACCTGAGGTTTAAAAAGTTGCACAAACTATCAAGCCTCTTCTTTTGGGTAGGTCCCAGTCCTGTCTATTATTAAAAGCCGCCATAAGGATTCGTGTGCTGGTAATACATTTTACAGGACCCCAGATGGGCAGTGGACTTAACGGCTTGGCCCACTGCCATTCAGGGGTTCCATCCACTGGCTCGTGCCAGCCTGCTGTCAATTGTGGGATCCCAGCCCTCCCCACATACAGTGGGTACCTACTTTCCTTCTTTCTCTGCACTGAGCTGAGGGTGGGAGATTTGATGCGAGGGGTGCAGGAGCTCCCATTTGTTGTTCTGGGTGGCAGTGGGGATGCTGGATTTGTGAAGGGGTGCAGGTGTCAGGGCAGAGGGTTGTGGGGGTGGGGGATGAACGAGTCAAGCAGAGGGCTGTGTGTGGTTCGGGGGGACTGCCCCCCTAAAAACTCCCAACCTCCCTGCTCCTCTGTTCCTTGTCCTCTGACAGGACCCTTATTCACACCCTGTTCCCAGCCAGACCCCCCCCCCCCCCCCCCCCCGGGGAATCCCACCCAACCTGCTCTGCTCCCTGACTGGCCCCCCCCCCCATGCTGTAACTCACACAGGGTGTCTATGGCAGTCACTCCTGTGACTTAAACAACTGCTTTCAGGACCTGACCCTGCAGATACTGAAGCACATAAGTAACTCTTCTCATCCCGTAATCAGTTTGATTCAAGTTTCCTTATTAGAAATACTCACATTGTGTTTTGTGTGGATAGTGAAAACTGATGGGTCAGAGAAACCACAGAGGTGCTCTTGGAGACATAAATAATGAACCATTGCAAAGTACTTTGGGATCCCCTTATGACATCTTTGATCTTACTTGGGGTGGGGAGTATAACTCTGGTCTACAATTTTTGAGAAGTCGTCTGCTTCAGAGATAAAAATTCAAATATGACAATTAAAACAACTGATTGGCTACAGTTTCTACGATATTTACGTTTTATGTCTATGTATATTGTGTAGATAGTAGAGTTTTGTAAACCTAGGTCTTTGTTTATGGTTGTTTTACATGATAATATTTCACCTATCCTGTTTATGTAACACTTTAAAAAATCAGCAAAAGGGTTATATAAATAAAATTTATTATGAAACAAAAGGCAAAAAACTATTATGTACATAGTTTAGTCCTATTTAGTGTCTACTCAGTGCTTCTTGGCTTGTCTCTTGTATTCATTACATGGAGCATCTCTTGTTCTTGTCACTGTCCAGCCATTGATGGGCTCCATTTGCCCTGATAACCTGCCAGGAGATTCCACTGCTGTAGTCTGGGGCCCAACAGCTCTGCCTTACTCTTGGGTAGTTCCAAATCCCTGACAAGGTCATTCAGTTCAGCTTGTGTTATGAGGTGTGGTTCAGAGGAGGATGGGAGAAAATGTGGGTCGGGTCCTGTGACATTGATGGTTCACGACCAGAAGTTTCATCCTCTTCCTCAAAGTGAGAATGATTCTGGTGCATCAGGAACCGGCAGTCCTTCTCTGTGGGGTACTGGGTGTATAGCTGATGGAATGTTCGGATAATGCACAGTCCACTTTTTCTTCTTTGACACACCTTTCCCAACTGGAGGCACCATGCAGAAGTAACAATTGCTGGTATGATCTGTTGGCTCTCTCCAAATCATTGGCACGGCAAAAGGCATAGATTTCCTTTTCCTGTTCAAAGATTTGTTGCACAAGTGTTGCAGCATATGTGTGGGGCCCACCTCTTGTCCTGATCTCCAATTTTGCAGCTAAAATAAAGGTGATAGGCTTTCTTAACCATAGTGACTATACTGCACAGCAGAAGTTATCTGCACTGTTCACACAAGTACGAGGCATCTCTGCTCACTTTGGCTAAACAGAAATGTGTCCCTTTGCAAAACAATTTGTTCAGCAGAGTGATGGTATGACGCAATACCAGCTTCAGATTGCATCATTCATTGTTTTGCCTAAAAAGCAAGTACTGTCCAAACCCAGTCATAGATTTATTCATAGATCCAGTCAAAGATGTATTTTATCCTCCGCCATTCCCAAGTCAAGGGTCATATATACTGACCCATTAGCATATCTTGAAAACTAGAGCCAATCAACAATTTTAAGCATCATTTTCGTTCTCAGTGACCCAGAATTAGTAAAGTGGAACTACATTTATTTCAGAAGCATTTTGGCTGTAGAGCAGTGAAGACCCCGCAATGAGCACTTCATTGAAACCAGGATGTATGGAGACCTTGCTGCAGATTCTAAGCTGTGCCTCATCTGTGCTGGATACAGCAGGAGCTACCAAAGAGCTCCTGGTGGTTCCTTGATGCTGGGGTAGTTTAGAGCTGCCTCAGGGCTGGTGGCTGAGCAGTTCTGAAAATTGGTCTCCAAATGCATGTGCTGCATGCTAGTCCCATACCAGTAATTGTGTCCCATACTTGAATGTCTGCCCCTGACCACTTCTAAAAATTTGCCCATAGTGTGAAGAATTCTTTCCATAATCCCAGTTTCAAGGTTCCTTACTTCTGATTCCTAATTTTCTACAATGAAACTGAGAGGGACCCCAAATTTGTGGGTAATGTAGGCAACTTTGGGACTGAAATGAGGGGGTATGCAGGCTATACATTTGGAGAGGGTAAAACTGGTCAAATCCCAGTGAAACTCCTCTGCAACCTATGATTTCAGCTTGCTGGTTTTACATATGAACCAGATATCCTGCAATCAGTTTTTTTGTCTAGATACAACTGACACTGCTACACAGCACCACACTGCAGTCTAAAAGTAAGTGAATTAAATATATAACAGTTGACAGGGCTGCAGATAGGGAGGTTAGGGAGCACATATGTGGAATGTAGAAACTGTGCTAATTAAGCTTTAGAGGAAACAATTTAGACTGTCAGACTAGCTGGTATAAATTTGTCCTCCCTCTTTTGTTTGATTTGTGTATAGCTTCAATCTTAGCCTGATTCTCTGAATTAAGCTCAGCAGGAAAATACACAGGATTCTACTTAATAGCTAAGACAACTTCCATATCTGCTAGAACAGAAGCACAACATCCTCTCTGTTTTCTGTTATATGGGCAAATAGGTATATAGCAGAAAATTGCATATGCAAGTAACAGGACTGTTACTGGGAAAATTTAAGATAAATAGCAAATATACATATAATTGTCTGACTGAATGTGGGAATGATTCCTTGGAAAAATTTCCCACATGATTATGTTTTATAAACCTAAGTTCTTACTATCCTTCCCAGTAATCAGCTCCCATGGTACTACTGTGGAAACAAAACCTAGCACACAATCTACCTTATTTAGCAATAAGATGTATTTTGGTTAAAGGGACATTGTCAAAGATATCATCAAATCATAACACCACCTCATTTAAAATGGAAAGAATGGTTTTAACCTTTTTTATTTTCCACTATCTGCTAACTTTTTAATGTTCCAGGCAACATGAACAAGGAAATTAGATATTGGAAACACTGCAAGAGGACATTGTAATCTCAAACAACTCATCCCAACATTGCTACTTTTAGCCTTTAAAAGCCATATGGGAAGAATCTGAGCAGTGGCTCTCAACCTTTCCAGACTATTGTAACCCTTTCAGGTGTCTGATTTGTCTTGCATACTCCCCAAGATTCACCTCACTTAAAAACTATTTGCTTACAAAATCAGACATAAAATACAAGTGTCACAGCACACACCTACTGACAAATTGCTGACTTTCTTATTTTTACCATATAATTATAAAATAAATCAATGGGAATATAAATATTGGACTTACATTTCTGCATATAATATACAAGTCATTGTCTGTATTTTAGTTTGTACTGACTTTGCTACAGCTTTTTATGTAGTCTGTTGTAAAACTAAGCAAATATCTAGATGAGCTGATGTATCCCTGGAAAATCTCTGAGTACCCACAGGGGTACACATACCCCAGTTAAGAACCACCAATCTAGAAGTTTACCCATATTACATGTCCTATAAAAGGCAGCCTACTCTATCTAATTGCATTTATAAAATATTCTCTCTGTAATATCTACTGCTACCTATTTCCTCCAAATCCAGGTCAGAGGTTTTTCTTTGTGAACAGTAGGGGGGATTAAGGGTAAAACCTGGATAAGAGCCAAGATTAACTGTGCAGTGTAGACATATCCTCAGGGATGAGAAAGAAGTTTCCAGTGAGTTATAATCTTTGTAACAGGTTGGCAAATATACAACAAAACTTCACCATCCCCTCTGTGACATATTGTAATGTACAGATTTCAGACTTGTCAAAGGTGCTCTTTCTCTATGAGATCACTTAGATTTCAAGTGGCTTCAAGGGCAAAAGTCAACTAGCTATGTGAAGGCTTGTTTGCACCATTCTTTGGCCCCCCGGGTCATCATCTAAATGAAAGCCTTAACCACCAAGTGAGAAAGCTGTTTCCAAAATTAGAACTCTGTCTCATTGACCCAGAGACTTTTTCTTTTTACTGTGCTATTCAGCTGGGGTTGATCCTCAGAGAAGTGTCACTCCTTTGATCTAAATTCTGGCTTCATGTGCACATCATTTGTGTTTTATCATCTTCTTTTTGAGAAGTTCCTATCATGTAGGGACACCGGCTTAAATACTTCACTGATGGCAAAATTCCCATTGGCTTCAACAAATCCAGGATTTGACCCATGTTCTCCCTCTGGCTTTCATGGCACTGGCCCGTTACTAACTTTTGCCAGCTTCCTTGTAGTTACATGAGAATTTTGGCCAATAGCCTCTGAACAACAATCAGAACATACATAACTTGTTTGCCAGTGCCAATATGGGATCCCCCTGCCACAGCCTGAGGGGGAGGGATAACTCAGTGGTTTGAGCAGTGGCCTGCTAAACCCAGGGTTGTGAGTTCAATGACACCTGACCAGAGGACCAATGAGGGGACAAGACACTTTCAAATCTTGGTGAAGGGAAGTCTTTGTTTGTGTTGTTCACTCTTGGGGCTAAGAGGGACCAGACATAAACCCAGGTTTTCTCCAATCTTTCTGAATTAGTCTCTCATGTTTCAAAATAGTAAGTACTAGCCAGAAAAGGTAGATTAGTCTTATGTTTGTTTTCTTAACTTGTAAATGTGTATTTTGCTGCAAGGATTTTTACCTCTGTTTGCTGTAACTTTAAATCTCAGGCTGAGGGGCAGGGGAAGTCCCTCTAGTCTATATGAATCTGAATACCCTGTAAACATTTACCATCCTGATTTTACAGATATAATTTTTACTTTTTCTTTCTTTAATTAAAAGCTTTCTTTTTAAGAACCTGATTGATTTTTTCTTGTTTTGGAATCCAAGGCTGTCATAACATTTTTTCCCAGATCTGGACCTTAGCGTCCAAAATATGGGTGTTAGCTTAGTTACCAGCTTGGACCTGATAATGCTGCCACCAGCCAGGGATTTATACAGTGCCTAGCTCACTGTGGTCTCCCCAAAACCTTCCCTGGGGGACCCCAAGACTCAGATTCCTTGAGTCTCACAACAAAGGGGAATAAACCATTTCCCTTCCCCCTCCTCCCCTCCAGGTGTTCCCTCCCTGGGTTCCTGGAGAGATATACAGAAGCAAGCTCTGTGAATCTAAACAGAGGGACTCCACCCTCCCTGTTTCCAGTCCTGGAAAACACAAGTACCGAGAGGGCTAATCTCTCTTCCCCCCTCTTCACCCAGAGGGTATGCAAAGTCAGGCTAGTAAATCTAACACAAAGAGATTTTCCCCGTGACTTCTTCCTCCCACTAATTCCCTGGTGAGCTGCAGACTCAATTCCCTGGAGTTCCCACTAAAGAAAAACTTCAACAGATCTTAAAAAGAAAGCTTTATATAAAAAGAAAGAAAAAGGACATAAAAATAGTCTCTCTGTATTAAGGTGACAAATACAGGGTCATTTGCTTAAAAGAAAAAAATGAATAACCAGCCTTATCCAAAAAGAATACAATTTAACACATTCCAGCAACTGCACACATGTAAATACAATATAAACCTTATTGTCTAACTATCTTTGTACTTGAAACAGAAGATTAGAAAGCCAGGAGATAGAAAAATCACTCTCATAGCCGAGAGGGCACAGACACAAGACAAAAAACAAAGAACTCACACCCAAAACTTCCCTCCACCCAGATTTGAAAAAGTCTTGTTTCCTGATTGGTCCTCTGGTCAGGTGTTTCAGGTTACTCCTTTCCAGGTGAAAGAGACATTAACCCTTAGCTATCTGTTTATGACACGCGCCCCCCCCCCAATTGCAGACAGTGGGGAAGCTCACTGGTGGCGATTTCTTCCTAGAACTTTAAAATAAACAGATTAATACAACACATGCACCTTTACATATACCACTAAGTATATAACTAACAGACTTGTATATTTTAAGAACACTTTTTAACTACTGGATTCTGGGAAACTCTCGTGGGAGAGAGCATCAGCTACTTTGTTAGAAGCTCCTGAAATGTGCTGAATTTCAAAATCAAAATCTTGGAGAGCTAAACTCCAACGAAGAAGTTTCTTGTTGTTCCCCTTGGCAGTATGAAGCCACTTTAGCGCAGCATGGTCAGTTTGTAGCTGGAACCGCCGTCCCCAAATGTATGGGCGTAGCTTTTCCAGGGCATACACAATGGTGTAGAATTCCTTTTCACTGACTGAACAGTGGCTTTTTCTGTCAGACAGTTTCTTGCTGAGAAACACGACAGGATGGAAGTTGTGATCCGTTGCTTCCTGCATGAGAACTGCTCCTATACCACGCTCAGATGCATCTGTGGTTACTAGGAATGGTTTGTCAAAGTCCAGGGCCCTGAGCACAGGGTCAGACATGAACATCGCCTTAAGTTGGGTAAAGGCCTTTTGACACTCATCAGTCCACTTAACTGCATTTGGCTGGGTCTTTTTGGTCAGGTCGGTCAGTGGGGCAGCGATTTGCTGTAGTGTGGTACAAATCGCCTGCAGTACCCGGCCAAGCCTAAAAAGGATTGAACCTGTTTCTTTGACTTTGGGACAGGCACTTTTGGATAGCATCCACCTTGGCCTGTAGGGGGTTTATGGTTCCTCGACTCACCGTGTGTCCCAGGTACGTTACTCTGTTTTGGCCTATTTGACACTTTTTGGCCTTAACCGTTAGTCTGGCCTGCCTGATGCGCTCAAAGACCTTTTCCAGATGTAGTAGGTGTTCGGGCCAGGAGTCTGAAAAAATGGCCACATCATCGAGGTAGGCAACTGCATATTCTCCCAGTCCTGCTAGTAGACAATCTACCAGCCTCTGGAAGGTGGCGGCTGCATTTCGAAGCCCGAAAGGAAGGACATTAAATGCATACACCCCTGCATGGGTGACGAATGCTGACCTTTCCTTGGCAGGTTCATCTAGCGGTACTTGCCAGTACCCCTTGGTTAAGTCTATTGTAGAGATGAACTGGGCACGTCCCAACTTCTCCAATAGCTCATCCATGCGTGGCATTGGATAGTTGTCCGGACGAGTTACCGCATTTAGCTTATGGTAGTCCACGCAAAAGCGTATTTCCCCATCTGGTTTGGGTACCAGAACCACGGGAGATGCCCATGCACTGGTAGATGAGCGGATTATACCCATCTGTAGCATGTTCTGGATCTCCTGTTCTATAGCAGCTTGGGCATGAGGAGACACCCGGTAGGGTGGGGTTCTAATTGGGTGAGCATTACCTGTGTCAATGGAGTGGTATGCCCATTCAGTCCATCCTGGGGTGGCTAAGAACAATGGGGCTAAGCTAGTGCACAGCTCCTTGATTTGTTGCCGCTGCAGATGTTCCAGGGTTGTTGAGAGGTTCACCTCTTCCACGCCACCATCTTTTTTCCCTTAGTAGTAGACACCTTCAGGCCACTCAGCATCATCTCCCTGGACTGTAAACTGACAAACCTGTAAGTCTCTGGAATAGAAAGGCTTGAGACAATTAACATGGTACACTTTAGGCTTTAGTGAGGAATTGGGAAATGCTATGAGGTAGTTCACAGTTCCTAGGCGCTCTTGGACCATGAATGGCCCTTCCCATGATGCTTCCATCTTATGGGCCTGTTGCGCCTTCAAGACCATAACCTGGTCTCCTACCTTGAAGGAACGTTCTCTGGTATGTTTGTCATACCAGGCCTTTTTCTCTTCCTGAGCATCCTTTAGGTTTTCTTTAGCAAGGGCTAAAGAGTGTCGGAGGGTGCTTTGTAGGTTGCTTACAAAGTCCAGAATGTTAGTTCCTGGAGAAGGCGTAAACCCCTCCCATTGCTGCTTCACCAACTGTAATGGCCCCTTAACTTCGTGGCCATACACAAGTTCAAATGGTGAAAACCCTAAACTGGGATGTGGTACAGCCCTGTAGGCAAACAGCAACTGCTGCAACACTAGGTCCCAATTATTGGAGTGTTCGTTGACAAATTTATGTATCATGGCCCCCAAAGTTCCATTAAACCTTTCCACCAGGCCATTGGTTTGATGGTGGTACAGGGTGGCAACCAAGTGGTTCACCCCATGAGTTTCCCACAGTGTTTGCATGGTCCCTGCCAGGAAATTAGATCCTGAATCTGTAAGGATGTCAGAGGGCCAACCTACCCTGGCAAAAATGTCTGTTAGGGCCTGACACACAGCGTTAGCCCTGGTGCTGCCTAGAGCTACTGCTTCCGGCCATTGGGTAGCAAAGTCCACGAAAGTCAGTACGTACTGCTTTTCTCTGGGCGTCTTTTTTGGGAAAGGACCCAGAATATCCACAGCTACTCGCTGAAATGGGACCTCAATTATGGGGAGTGGCTGGAGAGGGTCCTTGACCTGGTCTTGGGGCTTTCCCACTCTTTGGCATACCTCACAAGACCGGACATACTTGGCAACATCCTTGCCCATCCCCTCCCAGTGGAAAGACTTCCCCAATCTGTCTTTGGTTCTGTTCACCCCAGCATGGCCACTGGGATGATCATGGGCTAAGCTTAAGAGCTTCCCCCGGTACTTAGTTGGAACCACCAACTGTTTTTGTGGCTGCCATTCTTCCCGGTGTCCACCAGAAAGAATCTCCTTGTATAAAAGTCCTTGGTCTATAACAAACCGGGATCGATTAGAAGAGCTGAGAGGCGGTGGGGTGCTCCATGCCGCCGCCCAAGCTTTCTGAAGGCTGTCATCTGCTTCCTGCTCAGTCTGGAACTGTTCCCTTGAGGCTGGGGTCACCAGTTCTTCCTCAGACTGGGGACTTGGGCTTGGTCCCTCTGGAAGCGATGTAGGTGATGGGGTTGTTTCCATTGCTGGTGAACCGCTCTCCACTGGTGGACCTGAGGGTATTTCAGGCTCTGGCTGAGCCTTTTGGGTATGGCTGTCTGTTGCTTCTGCCAGTTCTGGCTCGCTGGCGCCTTCTGGCATTGGGGTTGAAGATGAATTTGCAAGCACTGTCGTCAGTGCTGGCAACGGTTCTGGTGCTGGCTGCTTTTCCAGTTCCTGGTCTGGGACTGGAAGCACTGTGGCTGTTTTCATTGTTGGCATGGGATCCAGGTCCACTACCTCTGTCTGTGTCTCTGGTAACTCAGACGGGGCGTCTGTGGACGGCTCAGGAACAGGAATGGGTCTGGAAGCTTGCCTGGTTTGGCTATGTGTAACCATTCCCACTCTCTTGGCCCACTTCACCTGGTTGGCCAAGTCTTCCCCCAGTAGCATGGGGATGGAATAATTGTCATAGACTGCAAAAGTCCACATTCCTGACCAGCCTTTGTCCTGGACAGGCAGTTCAGCTGTAGGCAAGTCTACAGCTTGAGACATGAAGGGGTAAATTGACACTTAGGCCTTTGAGTTGATGAATTTGGGGTCTATGAAGGATTAGTGGATAGCTGACACTTGCGCCCCCGTGTCTCTCCACGCAGTAACCTTCTTTCCGCCCACTCTCAAAGTTTCCCTTCGCTCCAAGGGTATTTGAGAGGCATCTGGGCCTTAGCGTCCAAAATATGGGTGTTAGCATGAAAACCTCCAAGCTTAGTTACCAGCTTGGACCTGATAACGCTGCCACCAGCCAGGGATTTATACAGTGCCTAGCTCACTGTGGTCTCCCCAAAATCTTCCCTGGGGGACCCCAAGACTCAGATTCCTTGAGTCTCACAACAAAGGGGAATAAACCATTTCCCTTCCCCCTCCTCCCCTCCAGGTGTTCCCTCCCTGGGTTCCTGGAGAGATAAACAGAAGCAAGCTCTGTGAATCTAAACAGAGGGACTCCACCCTCCCTGTTTCCAGTCCTGGAAAACACAAGTACCGAGAGGGCTAATCTCTCTTCCCCCCTCTTCACCCAGAGGGTATGCAAAGTCAGGCTAGTAAATCTAACACAAAGAGATTTTCCCCCTGACTTCTTCCTCCCACCAATTCCCTGGTGAGCTGCAGACTCAATTCCCTGGAGTTCCCACTAAAGAAAAACTCCAACAGGTCTTAAAAAGAAAGCTTTATATAAAAAGAAAGAAAAAGGACATAAAAATGGTCTCTCTGTATTAAGGTGACAAACACAGGGTCATTTGCTTAAAAGAAAAAAATGAATAACCAGCTTTATCCAAAAAGAATACAATTTAACACATTCCAGCAACTGCACACATGTAAATACAAAAGAAAACAATATAAACCTTATTGTCTTACTATCTTTGTACTTACAACTTGGAAACAGAAGATTAGAAAGCCAGGAGATAGAAAAAACACTCTCATAGCCGAGAGGGCACAGACACAAGACAAAAAACAAAGAACTCACACCCAAAACTTCCCTCCACCCAGATTTGAAAAAGTCTTGTTTCCTGATTGGTCCTCTGGTCAGGTGTTTCAGGTTACTCCTTTCCAGGTGAAAGAGACATTAACCCTTAGCTATCTGTTTATGACAAAGGCATTAAGTCTAAACTCACCAGGGACTGGTGAGGGGGGAAAAGGAAGGGAATGGTTAATTCCTCTTTGTTTTAAGATCCAAGGAGTTTGGATCCGTATAGCTTCCCAAGGCAACCCAGGGAAGGGAAAGTCTGGCAGGGGGAGGAAAGGAGGGGGAATGTTTTATTTCTCCTTGTTTTAAGACCCAAAGGGTTTTGGTCTTGGGTTCCCCAGGGAAGGTTTTGGGTGAACAGGAAGTGTGCCAGACACTATATTTTGGCTGGTGGCAGTGTACCAAAATTAAGCTAGTAATTAAGCTTAAAAGTGACCATGCAGGTCCCCACTTTTTGGATGCTAAAGTTCAAAGTGGGGAAAAAACCTTGAGAGCCACTTAGGGATCTGAGGCAAAATCAGTACTTAGTCCTGCTAGTGAAGGCAGGGGGCTGGACTCAATGACCCTTCAGGGTTCCTTCCAGTTCTATGAGGTAGGTATATCTCCATATATTTTATTATATATTAAAAGACATGGACCTTACTCCTGAACTTAAAGGTCTTCAGACTCCATAGGCATAAGAGCAGAATCTGATTTAATGGGCCAAATTTAGCCCAGGAGTATAATTAGTCCCAGAGTAAAGCTGATGCAATCCTGATGAATACTGATCAGAAGAGCTGGTAAAAAAGATGGTATTGATTAGAATTCATGAGATTTGCAGAAATTTTGTCCTTTTTTTCTATATTTAAAATGTCAACGATACAAAAGTTAAAATTTCTGAATTTGAAATATTTCAAACAGATCTGTAGTTGATTGAAAATTGGAGGGAGTGGATTTGGGGAAAATGTAGACAATTTTTTTTTTAATTTCAAGATTTTAAACATTTTGAAATATGATCCTTTTATGCTTGCTATACTGGGGATAGGGCATATAGTCAGCTTGGAATAAGGATCAGGAACAAGAGAAGCATAGGACATAAAGGAGGCATTGTGGTTAATTGAAGATACCTGGGGAGAAAGGACACGAAGACCTGAGAGACGTACAAAAGAAGACAGTTTTGTAAAATCTGGAAGGGGTTTCAAAAAAGAACTAGGTAAATTCATGGATGATAGGTCCATCAATGGCTATTAGCCAGGATGGGCAGATATGGTGTCCCTAGACTCTCTTTGCCAGAAGCTAGGAATGGGCGACAGGGAATGGATCACTTGATGATTACCTGTTCTGTTCATTCCCTCTGGGGCACCTGGCATTGGGCACTGTCGGAAGACAGGACACTGGGCTGGATGGACCTTTGGTCTGACCCAGTATGGCCATTCTTATGAGCAGGACTTCAGATGGAAGCAATGCCTGGGAGGTAGATCACCAAACATACTATTCTAGTTCAGGGTTGACGAACTTTTCCATATTGTTTCCTCCATGTTACAATAGAATTTAAAAAACTGGGCTCTCTTCCCATTTAGCCATAAAGAAAGAGAGGACTGAACCCTGTTAATTCATATATTTGTAGATTTTAAGGGCCACAAGGGACCATTCTGATAATCTAGTTTAACCTCTTGCATAACACAGGCCATAGACATCCCAAGTTGAGACCCCATGGAATAGTATTTAAGGGCCCACCCTGCTCTTATTAAGCCCTTCCCAAGACCTATAAAAGCCATAAAATGTTGGGGCAGTGAGACTACTAGTGTTTCTTGGTTTTTTTACAATGTAGCAAGTTAACAGTACTTTTGATTATTTATTACCTGTCTTTGCATTTCCTATTTTTCTTGTGTATACACTTCAAACCACACAGCTGGAAGTGGTGGGAGGAGATGGACTGAAACTGAATGCTTGCTTAGAGTTGCATTCCATCATTTAAGAGATCACATAGCTCATTTTCTCTCTGGGGTTGTATCCTCGCAGACCACGTATATTGCTAGGGAAGAAAATAACTTTCTTGAAAAATGTTGTTTTTTAACACAAACAAGACAAAAAAATTTTTTTGACACCAAACAAAGATCTCGAGTTTCATCCTCTTGCCACAAGCTGGAAAATAAAGCTCTGTGCTTAATGATAAGTTAGCTGAAGAGTTTGTTGGTTTGATTAGATCTAATAAAGATAAGCAGTTTGAGAATAACAGCATTACTTGGCATTCATATAGCACTAATCTACCTAGACATAAAACCTATCTTCACAACTCTCCTTATTAAACTCTTGTATTATGGCAGTGACCAATCAGGATCCATTGTGCTTGGTACTGAGTGAGAGACAATCCTGCTTTGAAGTGCTTGTAGTCTAAATAAGTCTAAGACAAAGAGTGGGAGAAGGGAAGCATTATGATCCCCATTTTACAGATGGAGATGTGGAGCCCAGAGAGATTGCATGACTTGGCCATGGTCACTCAGGAAAGCTGTGGCAGAACCAGGAGGTGAATCCTGATCTTTTCAGTCTCAGTGCTTTAATCACAAGACCTTAGGAGACGGGAAGTCAATAGCAACAGTGTGCTTGTGGGTATGAAATATACCGCCTTTTCCCCATGGACAGTCCATTCCTTTAGCCATATACTCTTACGTGTATAGAAATTAAACAGGTTTGCAAATACACCATAGAGCAAATTGTTTCGCATATCATAAGAAATGCAGAATATCCATATGGGATGTTTTGACATTGTCAGAACTTTCCCTTTCTTTAATGAAATGTGAGTGAAATTGACCTGATTTCATGAAGCATTCTGATGGAAGTGCATATTCCTGTGGAAAATGGTTCCCTCAAAGTTTCTCCAACCAGCTCTATTAGTCACTTCTTAGCTGTGGTTTTTAGGTATATGAATCTCAAGGCATTGAATGGGAACCACATCTGAAGTGTCAAAGCTGGGATTAGAGCTCAACAATTCTTCGCTGTCAGGAGTATTTTCTCAATGCCCATATCCTAGTCAGTTTACTCTTCAAATCACATCTTGCATAGTAACTGTTGCAAAATAATTAGTTGACCCATGGGTAAATTACAGTACCAAAGTTTCTTTCGTTTGTGTGCCTATATAATGCCATTACAGAATCATAGAATATTAGAGTTGGAAGAGACCACAGGAGGTATCTAGTCCAACCCCCTGCCCAAAGCAGGGCCAACACCAACTAAATCATCTTGGCCAGGGCTTTGTCAAGCTGGGTCTTAAAAACCTCTAAGGATGGAGCTTCCACCACCTCCCTAGGTAACCCATTCCAGTGCTTCATCACTCTCCTAGTAAAATAGTGTTTCCTAAGATCCAACCTAGACCTCCCCCACTCCAACTTGGGACCACTGCTTCTCATTCTGTCATTATGACTCTCTACTTAGCGAATACTCACCAGATAATGAAGGGAAAACAAATTCATTTGGCTCAAGAAGTCCCTTATATTTTAAATGTAAATTTCTATCTCAACACAGTATTGCTTAATGACAATGTATTATTTTGGAAATTTCCTGCCTCCCGTGCAAACTAACTTTAGTACAAATAATAATAAAGTAATTTAGTCCACACTGATGTTTTGCTACTTTCCCAACCAGTGCTTCTGCACAAGCTGAGCTGAATATGCTCTCTACAAAAACAATTCCTGAACAGCAGAGCAGATCCTCCACTGCTGTAAACTGGTGTAGCGCCATTGACTTCAGTGCATCTGTGCTACTCACAATAAGGGATCAGAGTTTACATGAGCAATTAGAGCAGCAGGCAAGCTGTCCTTGCACATGGAAAGAAACAGCACGTTTTGTACAAACAGGAACGGACTACGTGCTCTGAGGGAGCTGAATTTCCACAGAGTAATTCCATTAAGGCTGGAATTCAACCCTATGAGAATGGAATCAGCACAATGCCTATGCAATATTTCAATTCCACTTGAACAGATTTTATGGACTTAAATGGTGTGTTATGTCAGTCCCAGCTACATTCTAAAAGATAGCTCTTGATTTCATCTTTGACAATGTTTAAGCAATAATGGGGATCTCACCATTGACTTCATTAGGCTTTGGATCAGGCCTGCATTACTAACATGTTTGAGTGAAAAGGTAGGTGAGGTAATATCTTTTATTAGACCAATTTCTGTTGTTGAGGGATAGACAAGCTTTTGAACCTAAGCTCAAAAGCTTGTCTCTCTTACCAATAGGATTTGGTCCAGTAACAGAAAATTATCTCACCCACCTTGTCTCTCTAATATCCTGTGAGCAACACAGCTAGAATAACACCGCATACATATGAAAAAGGGTTTGCAGAAAGCTTTCATTTTCTGAAAAATGGCCTCTTTTCAAAAATGAAACTATCTGCAAAGAAACCGTCAACACAAGAGAGAATTTCTGTTTTGTATAAATATTTTTTTTAACGGAAAGGCTTATGGCTACAGACTCAAACCTAGGACTCAATCTGGGAACCTTCCAAGCAAACCTGGAAAGTCATTTTATGATTTTGCATTGAAATCATGCGAGGAAACATCATAGCTTCTCATGATGGTGAGACATGACTGAGTTTTCCTTTGTGTTCAGTCCACATAGGTGTCTGCCTTTGAGTGGATGGATTTGAATTTACCTGAAATTAAAAGAAAATGTTTCTATGGCTATATAGTAAACACCACTGAAAATGTCACAAACCCTAGTTCAAGGATTTATAACCTATGTACTGTAACTATATATTGCTAGAGTGCCATTACTGTAGTATCTGGGCACCATATTTTGGTTAAGAGACCACTATTGATCTTACTCTGTGCTCCCAAACTATTAGGTTGAGTTATTTTGCTCCACTTTGTTACCTACATTGTATTTCCCCCAACTTATTGCACTGTAATTCCCAGTTAAGAGCAATTTTTGATTTTTTGGATACATAATACATATTCCTTTATATGACAGAATGGCTTTGCTGCATTGTTTTCGTGTACTACTTCACATCACATTGTTGAAACAAACAGTAATCCTATGTAATAGTCTGGAAATTAGAAAGAGAAAGAAATGTTTCACTGAATTATCTGGATAATTCAGCACTTGACACTTGATAAATTACCTTTACTTTCAATACATTGGAGCTCATTATGGCAGATGGAAGTTAAAAGCAAATGACAGTTCTTGAAAAAAAACCAAGGAAAGATGAAGTTCGCTGAGTGCCTGAACCATTGCTAAGTAACTCAGTGAATCTTTTTAATTTAGTTCACGTATATTTTATGACAGTTCAGTTATACTATGTGGAGCCTATAATGAAGCAAAACCAGGCACATATACATTTTAAATACAAGGAATCTATTATTAATTATACGTAATTTATTTCTTTTGTACATCAGCCCTGGAGACTATGGGTAGAATTTTTAAAAATCCCTGGGTGATGTAGGCACTTAGAAGCCCATGTCCCATTGACTTTCACTGAATCCAAACAGGACTTTGGTGCTTCTTGAAAATTTAACCTAGGGTAACAGACACTTTAGCAATTCTTAGTGACTGATACTTGCACTAGCAAATAGCGGGTTAATTCAATGTACTGTATTTGCCCTTCGACTTTAAAATACCAACAGCACACAAAAATGATCAACCTGCTCTCACCATTGGACAACACACTCTCTCCATCTCAGTGATGCAGTTCAGGACCTGTGGAATGACCTGGTTTTGCAGTTCTAGCACTCTGCATATTGTACTTATTGCTTGTTATACAGGTGAGTGACCTGGAACAAAACACTCTAGAAACTCTGATGTTTACTAATACAGCAGAAAACCATGCTCATGCCCCCTCCCAAGCTCCACTAATGGCTTCCCATATGAGGTGTCAGTCCTAATATTCTGACCTCCTATCTAAAACATACAGGTTTAACTCTGAAGGGATTATCCAGTTCTATAGGCTTTAAATTGGCTGCAGGGCAGCTGAGTTATTCTAGTCATGTAGCGGGGATCATTGTAGCATTGTTCCCTGATGGATTCAAGGGAACTACATACAGGAAATCAAAGATGTAACTGGAAAACAAAATTAAACTAAACTAATAGTCTTCCCATGAGAAATCAGTTTGTATTTCTAAACGTCTGGATGCATTTCTGTCTGGAGCATAACATCAAGAGGCAGCTCCTTTGCTGGTATATATCAGCACTGACGCCGCTGGAGTGCTGCTGATTTACCCCAGCTGCACATCTGGCCCCACATCTCAAGGACACATGTGTATAATCAGCATGTTTGGCTGTGAGACTTTTGTTCATCTCAAAGGATACGGTAATGCTCACACAAATGGCCAATTTGAGGCTGCATAAAATTGTCTTGGTTTCATTTCCTCGGGCTAAACAAATGGCCCCTTTTAAAAATGAAGTGGAAAATAAATATATTGAAGGAACGACAGTGCAATTTGTTTAAAAATCAAATGCAAAGCCAGGGTCAGATCCTGTGGTGCTTTGCTGAGCGATTGAAGTCAGTGAGAGCTAAGGGTGCTCAGCATTTATTTAGGTGCCTGTGGCTCTTCTTAGGTAAGTCTGTCCCTCTTTCCACTCCCTTGTAACTCAAATGCAACAGGGACCCTTAACAGAGGCTCATCCCCTTTTTCCTGTTAGCCAAAGACCTACCGCATTCAGTTGCTGTGAGCATATTTTCATGAAGAAGTGCCTTTTTGCAGGTGCAATCCTGATCTACATATTCAAGAATCCAATTATGGAATTTTGTAGGCTCACTGGGCGTGGGTGGATTTTGACAGAACCAACCCCAGTTCCATACAGGTTTGGAAACGTAACCTTTGAAATCCAAGCCTGCAAGTTGTCTACGTTTTAGTTAGGTTTCACAGGCTGAACTCTGTATGGAGCCTTGACAACAAGTACCAGGATGTGCATTTTCATAATAGCACTTGACCTTTTACTTTGCCCTAGCGGCTCCATCATCATTGTTTTTATAAAGGTGGATGATTGTACTGAACTCATTGCAGAGTCAATAAGATGCTTTTGTGACAAGTCAAAAGAGATGCCTCATGAATCTATGAGTAGGATGAGCTAAAAATGGCATCACTATGCTCTCAGCTTCTGCTGAAAGTTTCCAAGTAATTTCCCAAGGTGGCCATCCTGCTGCCTAATTCTATCTTCCCTTTCCAGGAGACCCTTCTGCAGATTGCTCTCAAGTAGCACTAAAATATCAGTGAGTTTTTAGTGCATGCGATTTAAGACAAATAAATCATAGGAATTTAGAAATTGCTATGCCTAGTCACACTAGTGCACTTTCTAGTTCAGCATCTTGTCTCTGGCAGCGGCCAATGCCAGTGAAAAGAGCAACAAGTCCTGAAATGGGCAATTATAGAAAACCTGTCCATAAGGGAAGTTTCTAATTCCCTCAGTTAGCTTGTAGCGTACCAGGTATAAAGATCTGGATCTGAAATTTCCAAAAGTTTAGGGTGGTTAAGATCTGGGGAGCTTGGTTCAAGTCATCATGGCTAAAATTCTGGTCCCATTTTGCAAGTTTTACCATTGATGTTCATGGTGCCAGGATTTGCCATATTGATGAAGAATTATTTGCTATAATTATCATGTATTATTTGCAATATAGAGCACCTACTGGTCTCTGCAATGGACCAGGACTCCATTGTGCTAGGTGCTGTACAAACACATAACAAAAGTATGGTCCTTGCCCCAAGACTTTGCAATCTAAGTACTCTTGAAAAAGCAGGGAATTTCAGGTTTCAGTTAATGCTTTTTATTTTTTTAAATGAAATCAAGCTCTCCTGTTTTTAGTGTGACTCAAGGTATTTAGTGTTTTCCTTAAAGACATTGTTCCTAAAATCCTGTGACAATGTGAGGATCTCAGCTTTCAAACAAAAAATAAGGACGTTTCTCACCCTCATGATTGTGGAGAAAAGCTTGAAAATGTGACCGAATGCACCTCAAAGGCTCATATACCAGAAGACAAATAAAAAGTACCCACCATTGATTATTTTTTAAAAAGATCTCATGATTTTTAGGCCAATGTCATGAGTTTTATATGCTTGGGGTTGGGAATACTTCAATCAACAACATACTGCATGAAACCAGATTTAGTGACTCAGAACTCCCAAACTCGGTATGTCTTCATGACTCTTTCCAGTCTACTTCCTGTTAGACATCTGCAGTGTCCACAAATCACACTATGATAGAGCAGAGAGAGTTTCCAGATGGACTGGTGTCCAGACTTTTCCAAAATTCAGAGGTTCTCAGATTCAGCGGTTTGATTTCTCCCATTCTAGACACAGGCCAGGTGTGAAGTAGAGTAAAACTTCCCTGAAATTATCAAATCTGGGGTTTTGGTTTCTGCCTTGACTAGTATAAACTGAATTACATTATATCCAAACTTGCAGTAGTACAAAAAGGGTTTACAACTGACTTGAAATTTCCCTGTAGCTATTCTGAAAGCAAACTGAACCAGTCTCTGAGATTCATATGAGTGTAAATCAACACCTTTGTACTCCCTCACTGCAAGACTGTCAGATGCAAAATGGACTTGAGGTCTGTTTCAGCAGGACAGTTCCTACAAGTAATAGTATCTTAAAATGCTTCAGAAATTCTTCCCAATAATTCTGTGGTGAAAAGTGAATTATCTGTGTAGTATCACCACGGTCTTCTGCCCGCGGAAGATGGGCTAGAGCAAAGAACTTTGCTTGACACTAAAAATCATGGACTGAGTAGAGACACTGGATTTTTGACTTATTACAACAATCTATAACTCACTAACAACCTCCCCCAACCTGCCTTTTTTGTCTCCCTTTCTTTCCCCCTATGACTGAAGGGGTGTTAGTGGGTCACCTCACCTTAAATGATCCCTTGAAATACATTTAACTCCTTATGCTAACCAATCTGTTCCACCTTGTATTTAGCTGTGACATTTCTGAGTAGGTTTCCCAGACCTAAGGAAGAGCTCTATGTAAGCTCAAAAGCTTGTCTCATTGACAGAAGCTGGTCCAATAAAAGATATTACCTCACCAACTTTATCTGTAGAACATAGTTTCTCAGCCTGAGGTCACAACCCCCAGCAGGCTGCAGATGGTCATTAAATGTGTCTCCCTTTCTTTGTGGATAGATTGGTGAACGGGGGAGTTGGAACACTTTGAAACTCTTGTCTGTTCTACCATGGGGTTCACCATCTGGAGAAGACTGGGAACCACTGGGCTACAAGATCCCAAGTCTTTTATCGTCTATGATTCATAACACTTTCTATTGCTTAGCAGTGAATGGTTTCTGAGCTCCCTCTCGTGGAAGATATATTCTTTGCAGTTTAAGCTTGTGAATTTCTTCCCTTCTGGCTTTTCTTGCTGCTTTTCCAGACATTTCTTGGAATACTATTCCACTGGTCCTTTACTTGTAACTTCTTTTTGGGCTTTTTTATTCACCACATCAAGCCCATTCCTGGACCTCTTACTCCAGACCGCCTCTCACTGAATAAGTAGAAGGTTTGGACACTATATGTGCGTGTAGATATAATCTTAAGGAACAAAATACACTTAGAATAGGGGATGCAGAAAAGTCAAAATGCAGCAGAGCTGTTGCATGAGGTGTAGGCAGCTCCAGAGCTGGTGATTTTTAGATTGCCAGTGTGTACTGAAACTAAGATTTGATCTGGCAGCCCCTGCATAGCTGAATGTACTATGATGACAGGAATTGGAAAAAGAGGACCAGGTTTCCGGAGGGGGGTGTATTGGTCAGGAATCCATGTAGCCAACTCTCATGATTTTATTGTGAGTCTCACAATATTTGGTGTTTTTCATAAGGCCCTAGCTCCGGCACTCACAGGACTATATGAGAATTTCATCTTTCATTTAAAAAAGATTCTAGCCTTCATGAATGCCCAGAAAAACTGACATTTGACCCAAATGCACTTTGGGACTCATTAACCAGAAGTCAAAATAAAAAGAAACCAATTAAAAATACATGAATTTTAAGCCTCTTCATTTTGGACAGGGGGGCTGGAGTCATGATTTTTGAATGCATGGAGTTGGCAACACTGGGAAGCAGAGGCTCAGGAATGCAAATCCTGGGGCTTGCACTGGGAGAGAAGCTGTGGAATCTCAGTACATAACACGCTGGCTTCTCGGCATATTTAGGAAAACCCTGTTTCTTAGCAGCTCTGCCCTGCTGCATCAGTTCTTGGTAACGAAACAGCCAATGGGAGCATCCACAACTATGCAGAACCATTGGCCAAAATCCCCTGTGGAGGATGTGGTAGAGGCATGTAAATTATTTTCACAGGGCTCAGTTTACCCATCAGAGTCAGGGGTGCAGAAAGGTTCCAGTGCAGCACAGCTGCTACACATGGCGTGGGCAGCTCCACCAGAGGCACATAGGAATCTTGAAACTCCCATGTATGGAGTTTGCTGGGGCACAAAGGCTCAAGCAGTAGTGGGGGAAGGGCTGTGCTTCTGTTCATTCAGGTTTCACACAATAATACCACATGCTTGAGTTTTTTGTGGGGAGTCACACACTCCGCCCTTACTGCTCCATCTGAAATTTCTCACTACTCCCACAGAATCCTATGTGTTTCTAATTATCAGTAAAATAACTTTAGAAGTATCTATTGCTTAATCAGGGGCCACACGGTTTCCACAAGGTTGTTACCTTTAAGGAAGCTTACAAAGGTCCTGAACCTGAAATCCTTGCTGTGGCTTGCCTTGAGACATCAGGGTAGAGGGCTGGGTCAGAGCCAAGATTAGAACTTGGGAATTCCTGGCTCCGTGTCTAGCATTCACATCCTACCTCTCTCTACTACAGGAATGGCAACCATTGTTCATTAAGGGCCTGATTCTCCACCACCTTGCATCTTCTGGAGTCATTTGTACAAACCCACAGAACAATGGAGCCATAACTGGGGTTCCTAGGCACTACCACAATACACATAGTAATGTATTGCTGTTTAAAAATAATAATAATCATTCTGATGTGGTAGCTGCAAGCAGCTGGCCTGTTTTCCCCAGACTGCTGGGGACACTCTGCCACTCAAGTCTCTTTCAGGGCACAAGTTTGTATTTCAGACATTAGCCCTAGGCAAAACATCAAAGCAAAAACAGTTCCTCTGCCCACCCAGGGCTACAGCTACCAAAGGCTTTCCCACCCAGGGGCACCAGAAGGACTGCAAAAAGGTGGTGGGGGGAGCAACCCAAACATTTAGAAAACCTACTGAGCAAGGCTGTGTCTGTTACTTTAAGCAAAGCCATAATAAAAATATTATTGCTAATTCTATAGGCCATATCTGCCAATTGCTCATGACAGGAGTCACAAAAAAAACCCCACACAACAACTCAACACAATCTCAAAGAGAAATAAATAATAAGCAGTGGTTAAACAGGTAACTTCTTTGAGAACTATATTCAAACCATTTATGACTATTGCCATTACTGAGCAGCAATTAAAAAGAAAGCGAAGGAAAGGCCGGTTGTCACAATGCAATCAGTTTAAATGCTTTTACTGGGCTGTTTGCTTTTTAATTATTGCTACATAGTTTAAAAAAGACTGTTACTCACCTTTGTAACTGTTGTTCTTCGAGATGTGTTGCTCATATCCATTCCAGTTAGGTGTGCGCGCCGCGCGTGCACGTTCGTCGGAAACTTTTTACCCTAGCAACTCCAGTGGGCCGGCAGGTCGCCCCCTAGAGTGGCGCCACCATGGCGCTTGATATATACCCCTGCCGGCCCACCTGCTCCTCAGTTCCTTCTTGCCGGCTACTCCGACAGTGGGGAAGGAGGGCGGGTGTGGAATGGATATGAGCAACACATCTCGAAGAACAACAGTTACAAAGGTGAGTAACCGTCTTTTCTTCTTCGAGTGATTGCTCATATCTATTCCAGTTAGGTGAATCCCAAGCCATACCTAGGCAGTGGGGTCGGAGTGAGAAGTCGCGGCATGGAGCACTGCAGAGCCGAAGGCCGCGTCCTCTCTGGACTGCTGGACCAGGGCATAGTGGGAAGCAAAGGTGTGGACCGAAGACCAGGTCGCTGCCCGACAGATCTCCTGGATGGGCACACGGGCGAGGAAAGCCAGCGACGACGCCTGCACCCTGGTAGAGTGCGCAGTCACATGGCCCGTAGGGACGTGGGCCAAGTCATAGCAGGTCCTGAGACAGGACGTTACCCACGAGGATAACCTCTGCGAGAAAATGGGAAGCCCCTTCATGCGGTCCGCTACTGCCACGAAAAGCTGGGGGGATTTGCGGAACGGTTTGGTTCTGTCCACATAAAACGCGAGAGCCCGACGGACATCAAGCGAGTGGAGTTGTTGCTCCCTGCGTGACGAATGAGGCTTCGGGAAAAAAACGGGGAGGAAGATCTCCTTGTTAACATGAAAGGCCGAGACTACTTTGGGGAGAAAGGCAGGGTGCGGTCTCAGCTGTACCTTATCTTTATGGAAGACCATATACGGGGGATCTACCGTGAGGGCCCGGAGTTCCGACACCCGTCTAGCTGACGTGATGGCTATTAGAAAGGCAGTCTTCCAAGAAAGATAGAGCAGGGAGCAAGTCGCTAACGGCTCAAAGGGGGGCCCCATGAGCCGAGCCAGAACCAGGTTGAGATCCCAGGTACGGGCAGGGAGTCGAACCTGGGGGGGAAGATGTTCTAGTCCCTTCAGGAATCTAGTCACCGTTGGGTGAGAGAAAACCGAGCGGCCATCCCCACCCGGATGAAAGGTGGAGATAGCCGCCAGGTGAACCCGAAGGGATGATATCACCAGGCCCTGTTGCTTGAGGGACCAAATGTAGTCCAAAATATTGACGACCCAAACTTCCATAGGGAGAAACCCCTCTCTGTGCACCAACAGGAGAAACGCTTCCACTTGGCCGAGTACGTCGCTCTGGTGGAAGGCTTCCTGCTGCCCAGGAGTACCTCACGTACCGGGGTAGAGCAGCGTAATTCGGATCTGGTCAGCCATGGAGGAGCCACGCTGCGAGGTGCAGCGACTGGAGGTCCGGGTGACAGAGACTGCCATGGTCCTGGGTGATCAGGTCCGGGTGAAGGGGCAGGGGGACTGGGTTGGCTATGGCCAGATCCAGCAACATGGGGTACCAATGTTGCCTGGGCCATGCTGGAGCTACCATAATCACGCGGGCCCTGTCCCTGCGCACCTTCAGAAGGACCTTGTGGACTAGTGGGAATGGAGGGAACGTGTAGAATAAGTGGGTCGTCCACGGGATAAGGAAGGCATCCGCTATAGACCCGGGTTCCCGGCCCTGAAAGGAGCAGAACGCCTGGCATTTCCTGTTCCCTCTGGACGCGAAGAGGTCCACGCGGGGACAACCCCACCTCTGGAAGAGTGAGAGGGCGACGTCCGGGCGAAGGGACCACTCGTGTGAGAGGAAGGATCTGCTCACACCAGCGTGTTCCATACTCCGGGGAGGAAGGAAGCCGTGAGGTGAATGGAGTGGGCTATACAAAAGTCCCAGAGTTGCATCGCCTCATGACACAGGGGAGAGGATCTGGTGCCACCCTGCTTGTTGATATAGTACATGGTCGTCGTGTTGTCGGTGAATACCGCGACACAACGACCTCAAAGCTGATGACAGAACGTTTGACAAGCAAGGCGGACCGCTCTCAACTCCCGCATGTTGATGTGTAAATCCACCTCCTGCGGGGACCACAGGCCCTGTGTCCTCAGGGTTCCCAGGTGGGCCCCCCAGCCGAGATCTGAGGCATCCGTTGTTAGGGACACCGAGGGTTGGGGTGGGTGAAACGGGAGCCCCGCACACACGACGGACTGGTCTAGCCACCAGCGGAGAGAATCCGATATCCCCTGGGGGATTGTGACAAGTGTGTCTAGCGACTGTCTGGCCGGCCGGTATTGCGCGATGAGCCAAGATTGGAGGGGCCTCATGTGGAGCCGTGCATAACCTGTCACAAACGTGCAGGCCGCCATGTGGCCTAACAGGGCTGGCATGTCCTTATAGAGATCGGGGGGCCGCCTGCAAGCGCTGAATGATGGCCGACAGCGACTGGAACCTGGGCAACGGAAGAAGGGCCCTGGCCAAGGTGGAGTCCAGAACGGCCACGATGAACTCTATCCGTTGCGTGGGGAGCAGAGTGGACTTGTCCACGTTGATAATGAGGCCCAAGGTAGTAAAAAGGCCGGTGATCCTGCGGACATGGCTGCGGACCTGCAGCTCTGAAGTGCCCCGAATCAGCCAATTGTCGAGGTAAGGGAACACGTGAATGCGACTGCGCCGAAGATGTGCGACAACGACAGCCATGCATTTGGTGAATACCCTCGGGGCCATAGAGAGGCCAAACGGGAGGACCGCGAATTGGTAATGATGGCGGTCGACCACGAACCGAAGGAAACATCTGTGGTGTGGCAATATGGCGATATGAAAGTAAGCGTCCTGCATATCGAGGGCGGCATACCAGTCTCCAGGATCCAGAGATGGGATAATGGTCCCTAGGGATACCATGCGGAACTTCAACTTCACCACATGTTTGTTGAGTTCCCGCAGGTCGAGGATAGGTCTGAGGCCTCCCTTGGCCTTGGGGATGAGGAAGTAGCGGGAATAAAACCCCTTGCCCTTCTTGTTCTCCGGAACCGCCTCTATGGCTCCTTTGTCGAGGAGCATCTGCACCTCCTGACGGGGGAATTGCTCGTGAGACGGGTCCCTGAAGAGGGACGAGGGTGGGGGGCGGGAGAGAGGGAAAGACGAAAACTGCAGATGGTATCCCGTCTGCACAGTGCGTAAGACCCAGCAGTTGGATGTTATTTGGGTCCACGCCTGGTGGAAAAACGAAAGGCGGTTGGAAAACGGGGGGGGAAGGATCCGTGGGGGAAACTGGTACTACGCCCTCGGGCGCACCTTCAAAACGAAGGTTTGGGTCCAGATGGGGCTTTGGAGGAGCTTTGGTTCTGCCCCCCCTGGTTCCCCGACTACATGCACTTGCCATTTCTGCCGCGGCGCCTATTGAGGTCCTGCCGCTGGCGGAACTGGGGGTACGGCCGGCACTGCTGCTGTTGTTGTGGCCGGAAGGGTCTGCGTTGTGTCCCAGGCATGTGCATCCCAAGGGAGCGTATAATGACCCGATTATCCTTCAGACTTTTTAGTCTGGGGTCTGTCTTCTCTGAAAACAGGCCCTGGCCTTCGAACGGGAGGTCCTGGATGGTGTATTGGAGCTCCGGTGGAAGGCCAGAAACCTGAAGCCAGGAGATGTGGCGCATTGCAACCCCTGAGGTGAGGGTACGAGCGGCGGAGTCCGCTGCGTCCAAGGAGGCCTGCAACGAGGTTCTTGCGACCTTCTTGCCCTCGACAAGAATTGCCGCAAATTCTTGACGCGCCTTCTGTGGCAACAGCTCTTTAAACTTATCCGCTGCCACCCAAGAGTTAAAGGCGTAGGGGCTAAGGAGGGCTTGCTGGTTGGAAACCCTGAGCTGAAGGGCCCCCGCCGAGTAGACCTTGCGGCCGAGGAGGTCTATACGCCTGGCCTCTTTGGATTTGAGAGCTGGGGCCTCTTGTCCATGACGCTCCCTCTCGTTCACCGACTGCACTATGAGGGAGCACGGTGTCGGGTGAACATGGAGGTACTCATAGCCCTTGCAGGGAGCCATGTACTTCCGCTCCACGCCACGTGCAGTAGGTGGGATGGAGGCCGGTGATTGCCAGATCATTTTGGCGTTGGCCTGGATAGTCCGAATAAAGGGCAGGGCGACCCTGGTAGGAGCATCTGAGGAGAGGATGCTCACCACGGGATCCTCGATCTCAGAGACCTCCTCAGCTTGCAGGCTCAAGTTCTGCGCTACGCGCCTGAGGAGGTCCTGGTGTGCCCTGAGGTCGAGTGGGGGAGGGCTGGTGGAAGAAGTGCCTGCCACAGCCTCATCGGGAGAAGATGATGAGGAGACCCCTGTCAAGAGAGTGTCCAGTGAGGGGTCTGTCTGAGCCCATGCCTCTGGCTCTGGAGGGAGCTCAGGGTCCTGGTGATCTGACCTGTCCTCCCTGTCCGGAGGGGGGGGGACGAGACAGCGATGCCTCCGGCGCCCTGTGCTCAGTTGTCGCAGGCCTAGGAGGAAGCTGTTGGGGGCCCTGGGCTTGGTGGTACGCCCAGGGAGTCCAGAACCCCCACTGCTGCAGTCCCTGGTCCTGCTGAGGGGGGCCATGAAAAAGGGCCGCGTGCCTGTCTGTGCCCAGTGCATAAACGCTGTCCGCCTGTGACGACACAGAAGACTGTCTGGAAGGCCATGGAAGGGCCGAACGCGGCTGGTAGGAATCCCCTCGACCTGGCGCCGAAGATGTTCTCCGTGCCGAGGACCGGTGCCGGGAGTCATACCGGTGCCGGGATCGGGACCGGGGCCTGTCTTGGACTTGGTGCCGGGATCGAGACCGGGACCTGCCACTGACGCGGTGCTGGGAGGTCGACCGGGACCGGGACCTGCCACCAGCTCGGTGCCGGGAGGTCGGCCGGGGAGTTGATCGACGGTGGGAACGGCTCCTAGAGTCCCGGTGCCGGTATCGGTGACTGGAACCAGGCTGGGACTGTTTGGAGGATGATCCGCTGCCGCGAGTGCGACCGGTACCGCTGAGGGGAGCGGTGCCGGGACTGCGAGTGGCGCCGGGATCGGGAGCGTCCACGGTAACGGGACCTCGACAGTGAGCGTGAGTCCCGCGACGGCGCTCTCATCGTCGGCTTGCCTCTGGACACAACCCGCACCGGAGGTACCGGGGGTGGAGGCTGAGATGGCTCTGTTAGAGCGATTAGGTCCCGTGCCGAGGCAAAGGACTCCGGCGTCGATGGGACCAATAGCTCAACCCCAGATCTTATGGGGGAGCTGGGGGGACCGGACTCGACGGACCCTCTGGGCCCGGAGTCGACGGGATCCCTGTCAGTGGTGCCGCGGCCAAGATAGGTGCCGGGCACTCCACTCGAGTCTGCCTGGATGGAGTTGCAGACTTCGAGGGTCTTGCTTCGGGACCCGGTGCCGGGGAGTCTTTCCAGTGCCGGCGCGGTTCGGTGCCGGTGCAGAGGCGACGGTCTGTGAAGCTGCCGGGTTGAGTGCTGCTTCCATAAGGAGAGTCCTCAATCTCTGGTCTCTCTCCTTCTTTGTTCTAGGCTTAAAAGCCTTACAAATGCGGCACTTGTCCGAGATGTGCGATTCCCCCAGGCACTTTAGGCACGTGTCGTGGGGATCGCTGGTTGGCATCGGCTTCTTACAGGCTGTGCATTGTTTGAAGCCCGGCGAACCAGGCATGGGCCCGGTGCCGGGTGCCGGGAAGGGCTACGGCCCTAACCGGCTAACAAATATTTACAACTATTTACAATATACTACTTAACTAACTATACTTAACAACTAACTACTACTAACTACAACTATGAACTGTACAACGAAGGAGAGCTAGGGACGTGGAAGACAGCAAAGCCATGCTCCACAGTTCCAACGACCGACACGGCGGTAAGAAGGAACTGAGGAGCAAGTGGGCTGGCAGGGGTATATATCAAGCGCCACGGCGGCGCCACTCTAGGGGGCGACCTGCCGGCCCACTGGAGTTGCTAGGGTAAAAAGTTTCCAACGAACGTGCACACGCAGCGCGCACACCTAACTGGAATGGATATGAGCAATCACTCGAAGAAGAACTTAAGGGCAAATACTAAAACATATGAATTATTTCAGTCATATCCCATGAAAATAATTGTTGGTCACTGCACAAAGCTACAGTATTAGGTACAACTACAATGTTAAATAACTTCCAATTATTTATTTTACGTCTCCTTGAAACAAAATCCATATAAGAAAACATTCCAAAAGACATCCATATCTGATTACAATATCAATATAGGCAATATAGGGTGCTTGGCATCAGGATTTGCAGAGTCATTTACCATGCTTATTAACTGTAAGAGTATTATTAAAAGCAACTTACAGTAAGTTGAAAATCTGGGATTTTCCTTATTTCATCAATGTAGTCTTCAGTCTTTTCAGAAGGTGGGAATACCTTCCATAACTTCCACAACTTGTATTTGTGGAAATAATGGGAACTACATACAATTAACAAACAGTTCACATTTTGTCGTCTTCAGTGCCCTATGTCAGGAAGCAGTCCTTATTAAATCCATTTGTCAAAAAAGACTCTCCTGGCACGAACAAAGAATATCAGGTTTGGAAGGGACCTCAGGATTTCATCTAGTCCAACCCCCTGCTCAAAACAGGACCAATCCCCAGACAGATTTTTGCCCCAGATCCCTAAATGTCCCCTTCAAGAATTGAACTCAGAATCCTCGGTTTAGCAGGCCAACGATCAAGCCACTAAGCTATCCCTCCCTTAATGATAGTAACAAATTACCTGCCAAACTCTAGAAGATCCAAAATATCTGTGATGTCCTTGTATATGTGAAGAAACCTGAGACGGTTCTTCCTCTGTTGCGACATCATAAATTGGAGGTACATTTTTATTCTTCAGAGTGCAGAGGAGCTTTGTTCGGTGGTTGAATTGGACATAGGAATTGTCAAATAGATGTAACTGGGTTTGTCAGCTTCAGAAAGGAGTGGGCATGCTCCCTCAGCAGCTCCAAGTATTTCCACAAAGGTTGCTAATTTCATCACTTTGTTTATGCTGGTCATCTTTTGCTCCTACATTTTCAGCAAATCCTTCTGAATCATCAAATAAAAGTGTAGGCCGTCAAAAATCAAAGTTACCAGCATGTAAATTACAGATTTCATTTGGAATTTCAAAGAGATCATCATTGGCATCTCAAATTACAAGTGTCTTGGTTTGTTGAAGTAATTTCCGAGTTTCCTGATTAAGCCTCCAATACAGCTCACCTATTACAATGCCAAGCTGTTGAAATCATTGTTTATGAAAATATTCTTTAGGAGTTTTAAACACCTATAGTGCACTTCCATCATCAGCATATCTCGGTAGTTGTTGAATCTATTTTGGCAGTACATTCAAAGCGCCTGTATAAATTTCAGCAAAGCATGTTTCTGAACGGAAAACTATTCAAGTGTTCACAAAGGGTGGCAGGGAAAAGTCAGGGCAGGCTCAACAGTCACACTCTGTCTGCAATACGTCAGCTACTTCCTGACAATTGAAAATACACTAAAGCAAATGTTCAGGTCCAAAGAATGCACCAAATTTTTCCGTGACATAAATCAGTCTTGGGGGGGCTTTTTTTCACTGCTTTGGTTTTTCTGCCTTGCGTGAGACCAGCGCCCAGTGTGTGGAGGATTGCTTGATAATTTTTGTGTGGTAGTTGTCGAGCTGGTGTTTCGTTGCCTGCTGCATCACACACAAGGGTTTTAATGAGTTAGAGCTGTCCGATAGGAATGATGCTTTCATGGTTCAAATACAGTTAGCCTTTTAGCAGAGGTTATGTCGTGGACTTCATGAACTGCTTGTGATGCTTCTAATCAGACACCTTTTTGCTGAATCTTTCAATATAAAGTAAGGCTATGATTTAAGCAGTAAATTAACAAAGCTTTGGGGTTTTCTTTCTCAATCTGGGTTGCCACACCAGAAGTCTTTCCTTGTATTACTGTACATTTTTGAGGTGTAACCCCATTTGTAACAATACATCTTCAACTGTATTCCATGGAGATATTGCATCTGCCTTTATGCAACCATACAGTACTGCAAGTTCAATTGTCATCAAAAAAGTGTAAGCAAACATGAGTTGTTCATGACCACTTACATCCCTGCTTTTATCAGTAACAAAAGTATTTCTGACTGCTTGACTTTGTTTGTAAGTTTTCTGAAAACACCTGATGATGCAGTTCTTTAATTGTTCATTGACATTATCAGGTCAGGCATAGTACATTCCTTTTTCAACCACTGCTTAATTTCTTGGTCAAGTCTATCTGTTTGTTGAAACAAGCTCAAACAACTTCTGAAAATTGCTTTCATTATCCATATGGCCCCTTATTGTTACAGATTCACAGAGTCCAAGGCTAAAAGGGACCATTGTGATCATCTAGTCTGATCTCCTGTATAACATAGGCCACAGAACTTCCTCAAAACAGTATCAGAGATTGATCTCCAGACAGCCCATCATCATAAGACACTGGATGCACTTGAGCAGCTCCAAAAAACCCAGTAGGATTTGTAGCTTGCTTGACTGTGTTGTAGCTGAATATCTACATTAACTTGGCTGGTGTAAGCATGTACTTTATAAACACATTCCCTGTGCTAATTTGATTTTTCACGTACACCTAGTTTTTCAGGACAATCCTTCCAATTATTCATGCCAATCAAAGCAAATGTGTCATGTCTGCGTATACAAAAGCTAAGTTTCTTAACTCTGGCAAATCAACCCTGTGCAGCAGGCTCTCTTTCTTGTTTTATGGTGCACAAGCTCCGATCTATCTTTATACCAGTCGAAATAGAAAAATCTTGCTCTTGCATTGTTGCGAGATCCAGATATGCAAAGGGTTCCTAGTTCCTAGAAATAGGGACTCTTATGTTGTCAGGGTATAAGGGGGCAACGTGGCAGATCACAAAAGTTAGGGATTAGTCCAGGGTTACCAACTGTTTTGTCGATGAATGAAGTTGAAGGCGAGTATTTCCCATATTTCATCTGAATATGAGCACCATCATTCCTTTCAGTAAGTATTATCAGCAACAGCAAGGATGGGACTTACTGGGTTTCAGAGCAGGGACTCCTTTGGCATCTACTTCCCTCTTCACTGTGTTCTATATTTGAACGTTCAGTCAGCCTGAGGTGTAGCAAGAGACTTGGAAAAGGTCCTGAGATTCATTTGCTCTTGATAGTGTTTTCCTCTACACTCACTTCACTTTAATTTCTCTATTACTAGTCAAATTGTTTTACGACCAACATGCAAATATGAGTGATGAATCGTGTAAGAACAAGCAGAAGTTCGAAAAAATGCCAGGAGAAAAGTTAAATATAAACTCTAGCTCTAAGCCAGCCATCAGAGGGACCCAATATGGTAGGGGAGAGAACCTCCTGAGAGAATAAAAGGGACGATGGGAAGGAAGGTCACTTCTTCTCTACTTACTAGATGTGGAGTCACTCTCTTTACAACAGAAAAACCAGACTTTTAACTTCCCCATCCAAAGAGGGAAACTTACAAGTTATCCCTGTGTGTGTTCTGTTCAGTAATATCCCAGCCAGTACTCAAAATCACATGCCTTCCTTTGCCTAGGGCTCAGCCTTTGGATCCTGCATGAAGGCACAGAGCCATTTTATTGACTCACCACAGCAGCCAGATCAGATGGGGTTTCAACTCTATTTCAGGGATACAAAAGAAGAAAGAGGGTCTCTTTGAGGAATGCTGCTAGAAGGTGAGACAGGAAAGAACTCTGGCTATGGTTTGCATACTGCTCTGGTGTACAAAACAAAAGCTCACTCTCTTCCTGAGTTTTGCTATTAGGAGGGCGGGTAAGGGGAGAGGCACTGAAATGCCCTGGGAACTGCATCCATTCACACCTCCATCCAGAGCTAGAAAGTAAGTTCCTGGTCCCCTGAGAATGGTGATAAACAACCTCCCAGATGCTGAGCTGCCAAGTAAAAGAGACTCTTACTAGTGTGCCGGTTCCCTGTTTCTCAGCCCTAACCCCCTACCTGCCTGACTCTCCTTCCCCTCTCTTTAATCCCTCCTAGCTCTAGCAGTTTGAACTCCCTGGTCCATGAACATCTAACCCCCTCTCCCCAGGAGTTTCAGCCCTCAAGGGAGCCCCCCATGAGCCTCTGCCTCCCTTGCTTCGCTCTTTACATTATCCTCCCCCTGCTGGCAAGCCCTCACCCTTAGCAGACAGTTCTGTTTTGCTCTCCTGACGATCCTCACTACAAGAAGGAGCCTCTACAGTTTTAGCAGGCACAGGTGAGGGCCCGGCTTGCGCTACCATGCAGAGCTGGACCTGCCACTCAGGATGTGGTGTGCTTCCAGTCCTGAAGGGTTCAGATCTTTAAAAAATGGGAGGGCAAAATAGCCCTTTGGCCTCCCATCTCTAGCACCTGTGTTTCCCCCAATACCCTTTCAATCCCTCTTCAAAGCTGAAGGCTGGAGCCCATCTCCCTCCCACAGTCCCTCTCCGCTGAACTACTTGCTGGCTTTTATAATCACTTGCTCCCTTCCCAGCTGGATCTGATTATTGACCAGGGCTGGCTAGCAGCAGGCCTTCCTGCCCTTAGAAATGCAGACCATCCTGCTACAGTAGCATTTTAAAGCCCCTTTTGCATTCACTTTGCACAGGTGATTGTGACTGTACAAGGTGCCAGGCAATGGAGAATCAGATGTCAAGTATAGACAGTATTGCCTGCTGTATTCTAGATCTCAAACCTTACTAAAATGCTTGCAATGAGACCTGATCCCCCATAATCCCTTTGTGTTTCAATGACAAATGTCTCATTAAGCATCATGCACACTGATCTAAAAATAAAGATCATTCATATTTGAAAGCGGCATGTATAGGTTTTTTCTGAACAAAGTGTCATATGTTTAGTTATCCTGGGGTTTTATTAATGAGCAATATTTCATTAAAAGCTAACTGAAACCTCTAGGCAGCTATTACTTAGAAATAGAGATGCCAAATGTGAAATCAGAAAGCAGTTGAGCAGAAAGCATAACAACTGTAATTATTTAATTGGGAAGTGGAAAGAAATGGGGTGGGAGGGACACATATGTCCCTTACAGACATCTAAATACAAAGCACTTAACTCACGAACCTTGCTGAATATTTTCATCCATTGTGTTGTAATTTACTGACCCTGCCTGTAATTTCCTTGTTTTAAGATTGTATTCAAAAAAGTCATCTTGGCCCAATTCTTCTCTTGACATTATGGCTCCCATGATGCAAAGGGGTCATGAACCTGAGGCCTTCTGCCACAGGAAAGTTCCCCCAGCCTACAGGGAATGATTCCCTGGCTAGTGCCGGGACCATGTAGAAGTTCTGCAGTCCCTGGGGTAGAGTGCACGGCTGGAGGAAAGAGGACATGAATGAATGTTGCTGTGGTCCAGCTGTCCCCAGATGCCCGTTAACTCCTTGGAGCTTTCTGGTGCTAGTTGTAAAGTTGTAATTTTACGCAGCCTTGAGATTTCTCTCCTTATTCCAGGGACTGCATAAGTCACACACTAGCCTTAGAATACGAAAAATGCAAAGTTGCTTGAAGCCACATTTAAAACAAAACTGGCACTAAACTATTTTTATACTAGAGCTTGCCTTTATTTAGCACCTGCCATCCAAGGATCTTAGAAAACTTTAGAAATGTTAATAAATGTATTTTCACAGCAACTCTGTCTAGGTAAGGTTTCCCCCACTTCAATTGCAGGTAAACTCAGCCACCAAGACCCAGATCCTCCCAGGTATTTAGGCATTTAACACCAATAGAAATTAATGGGAGGTATGCACCTTTGAGTGTCTAGGACCAGGAGATTATATCGTAACTTGCCCAGTGTCACACATTGAGGCTGATCTGGGAACAAAGATCTGCTGACTCCCAGTCATGAACTTTAATTACTAGACCAGTAGTTTTCAACCTTTTTTTATTTGCAACCCCCTAAAATTTTTTTAAAGGAGGCGTGGACCTCTTTGTAAATATTAGACATAGTCGGCAGACCCTCAAGGCCTGCAGACCACAGGTTGAACACCACTGCACTAGACTATATGTAAGCCACCAAGAACAGCAATCAGAACATTTAGTCAACGTGAAACCAGTTCTAATCAAAATCTCAGGAGGTTGACTTCATCTTTTATACTCCAGCAGTGCCTGCCAGCCCCACTGGAGATCAGAACCCCATTGTCTCAGGCGCTATGCAACAGTAAAAGATAGTCCCTGCCCTAAAAAACTTATGGTTTAAATAGACATGATGGGCAAAAGGTAAGAAGGGAAACTAAGACCCAGATCCTAAAAAGGTATTTAATTTTTTTCCCCTTCCCCCTATGGGTTTAGGTGCCTAAATACCTTTGAGAATCTGGGCCTAAATGCCTTCCCCAAGCTCACACAGATGGTGAGTGGCAAACGTGAGTACAGAACCCAGGTGTCTGGAGTCCTAGTCTGAAAACCGTGGCCACAACGGGAATTTTAATTTCTATCTTCCTCCAGAAGGTAGTATTAATTAATGTATATTACAGTAGAGTCCCCTAGACACTTCCTTTTACCTAGACTCCCCCATCAGACACAGACATCTTACTGAAGAGGTAATTGAAGAAAAAAACATGATGGGAAAGCGAGTTCACAGCTAAGAAAGGAGGGATCTAATTTGGAGATGAAGCAGGGAACTAAATGAAAAAAAGTTTGTGAAACTGGTTAGATGTGAAATCTAAAACCCTACAAAGCCAATTGGGCAAGAAAAATGACTGTGACATATTGGAATTTGATTTTGTGACATTCTTGTTTGATGCTGAAAATGAAAGATGAAAGAAGCCTGTGTGGTAATGTGAAGGGAAGTCAGAAATGTACTGAGAGCTAAGCTAAGATCTCTTCATTTCATTATTGCGATTTTATAATCTTGCATTAACAGCTGTAATTGGCGCCAGGCCATCAGCTGTTATTGAAATGACTGAAACTAATTAGGCACAAGGTTTTTATGCGAACGAGTCTGTTAGCCTGAAAATTTACAATGACTGTTCTTCTGAAATGATGAACATGAGTATCATAGTGATACTTCTAAAACTGACAGCAAAAACATGACAGCAAAATGTCATGGGAGATTTTGGCTGTTCACCCTTTTCTTCTGAGATTTTCTGATCTGAGAGCCAGTTCTTGGATTGTAAGGTCACCTGCAGTGATCTCTGTGAATCAAATGCCCTGATTGTAACACCCTGGAAGTCCAGATCTAGATAGGATGACCAGATGTCCTGATTTTATAGGGACAGTCCTGATTTTCGGGCATTTTTCTTATATGGGTACATATTACCCCTGACCCTCTGTCCCGATTTTTCATACTTGCTGTCTGGTCACCCTAGATCTATAGCTGAATTTTGCAGCTTCCACCCATCTCTAGTTATTTTTAACTTTATCTATGATAGGTAAAATCCCTCATGGAAATAATGTATTGGGTCTGACTCTTGATCTCATTCATATCTGTTCTACATGTATATAACTCCAGTGACCTTAGAGAAATTATTCCTAATTTATACATGTGTATAACAGAGCAAGATCAAGCCCACAAAAATTGAAGACCTGATTCTCTGAGGTGCTGAGCAACCCCATTTCCCATGGAATTTATACACAGCTGAGGGAAAATCAGAGCTAAGATCAATGTTTGTAGACATAGCTTCTTATTTAGGGCCCAGCACTACAAATTACCAAGCATTTTGATCTCCTGCCGAAGTCAACAGGAATGGAGGTGTAAGGTGCCTGGCAGGTGGTACTCAGTCCTACACAGGATTGGACCCTACTATACATGGCTTGAAACCTTATTAGCATATAATCTACCTCTACACATTTTCACCAATTAACATCTCCAGGAAATGAAGAGGTCAAATTTAGGCCATGACTGTTCTCAGAAGCATTGGGTGGATGGGAGGGTAGTGATGGACAAAGCAATTTAAGGAAATAAAAATTCAATTTCCCAGCCCTGGTCAAGGCTTCCCTTATTTGAACCTGATTGGAACCTTCTGGGTGGTTGCAGAATATCAGGTTTCCATTTTCTCTCTGTGTCCGCATTATTTCCCATTGTTCGGCAGACAGCTTCAGTTTTTTATTTCATCTGGGCATGGAAGAGCCAAAACACTATTCAGAAAGTCCGATGTTAAGTTGCTATAGCCTGGATGAAAGTAGGAAGTACTGAAAATCGGATGAGAAAGTCTGCTCTCAAGAAGTTTTCTGCCCGGTTTTACAGATGCAAGTGTCCTGGAGAGTCCAAATTGGCTTTTGATAAGAATCTCTAGACTTTTAGGTACATAGTTAAATTGAGCTTGAATTCCAGACATCTATACAGTATTGATCTACTGCGATCCAAGAGCTAAAACAATTCTACTATAGTTGGACTAGAGAGAATGTAGCACTTTGCCTGACACAATCATTGTCTGAAATCCTAGCTTCAGACCTAACACATAAGTTTTGTGTGTCTCTCTCAAGAGAGCCAGCATCTTCCTACTCTTCTGTCACGTACAACTGCTCTCAGCTATCATTATACTTGCACAAGTGTCACGGCTATCAGCTCATTTGATGGTAATGAATTTGCAGTCACATATCTCCTCAATAGGTTCATCTCCTGGAAATTCATCTTTCTAATTTCTCCTGTTCCGAAGCACCACAGAGTTATGAGGAGTTTAAGTGTCCATCAATTAACGTCAAAATACAATGAAATACCTACGAAGCTGCATTTGACATCCACTAGAATGCCAAATGAATTCGCTAATGATCAGTCCCTCTGCCATGAGAGTCCCAGGAACTCATGATGATGGGACATTTAGGCTCAATTCATAACATATGTATGGGACCATTCAGTGGGGTTTTGCACTCTGTGGAGTGAGAAAAGAAATAGTGATATTTGGGTCATGAGGCTAAAAACTTAACTCTCTTCTCTGCCTTTGCAAAATTAAAAGCCCAACTCCCATTGACTTTTAATGTGAGGTGGGAGCCTGACGGCTCTTTATGCCTTTTTAAAAAGCTCCCTGCAAAGAAGCACAAGGCTTATGAGGATTCCCAAAAATGTGCTGGGCTTGATTCTCCAATGGCCTGGTGGTTAACCCAGTGGTCAGGGATTCCTTCTATGTTCGGCCACAGACAGATCATGGATGAGTGACTTAGGCCCAGATCCTCAAAAGGCATTTAATCACCTAACTCCCATTGATTTCTATCTCTGTTTGCTTCCATTCCCATCTGTGAAACGGAGATGATAATATTTCTTTTGTCTATATAGTTGCAAGGGAGCAAGCAGGAGTGAGGGAGCTGCCTGCAGGATACCTGAAGTCTGGAGCGGGCTTGCTAAATGAACCAGCCAGCAACACCTGGTGCAGGGAAGGAACCTCAAGCAGCCGGTTCCCTGGAAGAGACCTGGCCCTAGGCTTGGTCTATTTCAATGATTCTATAGAAAATGCCGCTGGCTTCTCATGTGACTAGAAGAATAATGATCCTTCATGTAATTTAACGCTGTTGCTGCACATATGTACAGTCATACTTCATACTGTTTATTTCTTCTGGCTAAATGGTGTAGCTTAATATATTATGGTGTGTATTGTAAATGGGATGCTATAAAACAGACAAGACAGGCAATTGATTCAACACTGTGGACAGACTCTGAGCTTGTACATTTCTTGACTTTTGGTCAATATAATATACGCTGCCTTAAAGTTGCATTAGCATAGCCTGTTCATAGATTCATAGATTCTAGGGTCAGAAGGGACCAATGTGATCATCTAGTCCGACCCCCTGCACAAGGCAGGCCACAGAACCCTACCCATCCACTTCTATAACAAACCCCTAACCTATGCCTAAGAGCATAGCCTGTTTGCATTGATATAGCAACACTAGAGCAAAGCCCTACACTGTGTTGCAGAATATTGAAGATAGGACTTGTGCCAAACCCCTGCCATGCCCATTGAACTCATTGGGACCGATTCTCCACTCCATTGCACTGGCATGAAACCAATATAACTCCACTGAAGTTGGGTCCATTTAACTTCAGTGGGAGTCCTGGTCACTAACCACCTATGAAAATCAGACTTTTGAGGTCTCCTCTGAAAGACTCACAGGAAATGTCAGCTCAACTCATCAGCCTCAGAAGCACAAAGGGATGTGAACTAGTGGTTCCAGGGAACTGGGGAATGTTAGACCTCATTCTGGGGATCTGCGGTGTGAGACCACTCAACTATTCACAAAAGAATTTGCAAAATTCACATGCAGTATTTAGACATCTCATTTCAGATAGTTGCTGTCTACGCCACCAATGGCTCTAATCTCATTGCCTTCAGACACAGTTTCAGTTAAAGCAAAATTTCAACTACCCAGCACCTGCCACAGGCAGACCATCTCTATGGGCTTCCAGCTTTGGTTCTTACAGCTAACAAAGCTTGTCAACAGGAAATTCAGCTGGGGTGTGAGATCTTTTAACCGAGATCAGCAGGAGCTTTGACCACAATGCTGTGTGGAATGGGAAATGTCACTTGAATTTCATATGAAAGCTAAGAAGGATGCAAAGCTTTTTTCATTTTCCCTCAAATCCTGATTCTCCAGAGACAACAATGCAGACCCCTCTGGGAAGCTAGTTTTAGGATTTTCAAAGTTAATTAAGCCATTAACAGGCATAGTAATGGGAGGACATTTGCTTAACCATGTGCTTTCAAGTCTGCTAAGTCTGGAGGTGAAATCCTGGCCTCGTACACACCAGTGGGAGTTTTGCAACTGACTTCAGAGTGGGCCAGGATTTCACCCTCGGTGTTTCGATAGTTTTGGATGAAAATCTGGACCCATATTCTGGTTTATTTCTGACATTAATATCGCTGCACCCATTCACAAGCCAAGCCCTATGTACTGAAGTCTATGGAAGAGCTCTCATTGATTTCAGTGGGCATTGGAACAAACCTGTTTGTTAGACCTTTACTTATAATCTCTTTTTCCCCTCTCATATTATATTGGGGCCTGAATGTCGATAGGGAAGATAATTTGCCTTGAAGCACCATGACCAGTGATGGCATATATGAATAAACAAATAATAATAGAGAGGCTTAGGAGTAATGCTGGGACAAGCAGTATGGAGGGTCTCTCTCTCTCTCTCTCTCTCACTCTCACACACATACAAAACACTTGTCTTTTGGCTAGCACCAACTCCCTTGAACCCAACTTTTCTGAAGTCTTATCTCTCAAATGTCCATTTGCTCAGCTGCCTCTGCATTTCCCTGGCAGGGAGAAAAAGAGAACACCAGGAAGTTCACTATGGACTTTTCTATGCCAATCTATGCTACCCTGGAAAGCATTCAGGTACAGTGGTAGTGGCGGGCAAAACCATTAAGTAAGTAGATACATACAAGAGGGGCTGTTTGTGTGGTATATACAGACTGACTTGAAGCGCCACATTTCAGGAGAAAGCTTGTTTCCAGTAACTGTTCTACCCAAGTTTGCTAACTGAGAGGATGGGATAATTCGAAGCTTCAGCTAAGCATAGAACCAGCCAAACCAAATCAAAACTCTAAGTGTCAGCTGCTGTAAATCAGCGTAGCTCGACTGACCTCAACATTTTGTGCCACTCTGCAGAGGTACACATGGAAATGATGACAGAGACAGTGGGCTGGCTCCAACAGGCCATGTGTTGTTAATATCTAAACCACAACCAAACGGTGGAGAAAGGATGTGTTTGATCTGAAGCTGAATACCTGATTTCAAAGAATCAGATATGAGCCCTATGTACAGATGACTGGAGTCACTAATAAAACTATATGAACACAAATGGGCTGGAATACAAAGGCCTAGGGGCACCGGAATGGGGGCGTTGGAGGCCATGCCCCCGCCCACTTTTGAAAGTGGGAAGGCTATGCTCTACTACTTTTTACCGGCCATAAGGATGAGCAAGGGGGAGAGGCCTGGAGGGAAGGGCGGCGCCAAGGTGGGGGCTCAGGAGAAAGGGGCAGTGCTGGACAGAGGCTTGGGGGAAGGAGCAGTCCGGGGGAGGGGCCATGGTTTGGGCACCAGTGACCCCCACACTGTTAGGAAGCTTCCGCTGCCCCTACTAAAGCCTGGTTATTGATGATCCTTAAACCAGGCAGGTACAGAATAAATAGATTAGAAACATTTTGGGTCTCCAGATATCTGTGGTAATCTCTTTAACCAGGGACCATTCTTTCACAGGGAATTCTAAGACTCTAAGAGTATGTCTACACTGCAGAGGGGAACAGCCCGCCCAACGTGGGCAGACAGACGCGGGCTAGCTCCGTGCGAGCTAGCACACTAACAGTGCGGATGTTCAGGCACCGGGGTGGCTTGGGCTAGTCACCTGAGTCCAAGCCTGCACAGACTCTTGGGGCTGAGCTTGGGTGCCAGTGTGGCAACGTGAAAGAGCTCTTGGAGCTGCAGGATCTCATAGGGAACAAAGCAGGGAATTAACCCCCAATAAGAAAATGTTGTGATTAATGATCCAGAGGGAATATTACATAGGTGTAATGAGTCGATCAAAAGGTACGTCTCTAAGAATGGGTAAATAATGGTCATTTTGGCTTGTGTGAGAGGAAGCAAGGCTGAAGGCTGATGCTTTATATTTAATTAAAGAGTAAATGGCAGATGAAAACCTTGAGGAAATATCAGGTCAAATGCACTAGTGGCATAAAGTGGGCACAAATCTTTGCCTCTGATGCTCACTTCTGCTGTTAGTAATCTGTCCCATTGTGTTGAGATGTAATGTTGCTGTTGTATCACCTATTTATCACCACTAATATGCTACTAAGAAATAAAGCTCTCAGGTTTACTAGAGTTTATTTCCTTCTCTATTGATTATCTACCACATGGAAACATACACTTTGTTGCTGCATAGAACCGCTTATTACAGATTCATAAATTCCAATGCCAGAAGGGACCACTGTGATCATCTAGAATGTGGTCAGTTGTATGAAACTTAAAGGTGGATAAGCAGTGATTGGACTAGATGACTCCCTGAGGTCTCTTCCAACCCTAATATTCTATGACTCTGTGATTGGCTGACCTAATTCTTTGGTTAGCAAGAGACAGATTCTGATCTCAGTTGTACCAAGGCAAAGCCACTGAGATCAATGGAGTTAAAGGACTCCAGATTTACACCTGTAGAACTGAGATTGGACCCAGGCCTCAAGTTCTGTGTTTATTTCTCAATTGCCTACATACCAAGAAAGAACATAAGAACGGCCGTACTGGGTCAGACCAAATGTCCATCTAGTCCAGTATCCTGTCTACTGACAGTGGCCAATGCCAGGGTGCCCCAGAGGGAGTGAACCTAACAGGCAATGATCAAGTGATTTCTCTCCTGCCATCCATCTCCATCCTCTGACAAACAGAGGCTAGGGACACCATTCCTTACCCATCCTGCTAATCGCCATTAATGGACGTAACCTCCATGAATTTATCCAGTTCTCTTTTAAATGCTGTTGTCAAGGTTTTATCCCCACTTTGAACTTTAGAGTTCAAGAAGTGGGGACCTGCATGATTACTTTTAAGCTTAATTACTAGCTTAAATTTGGTACGCTGCCACCAGCCAGAAGTAGTGTCTGGCACACTTTCTGTTCCCCCAAAACCTTCCCTGGGGAACCCAAGACCCAAACCCCTTGGGTCTTAAAACAAGGAGAAATTAACCATCCCCCTCCTTTTCCCCCCAGACTCTCCCCTCCCTGGGTTGCCTTGAGAGGCTTACACAGATCCAAACTCCTTGGATCTTAAAACAAGGAGGAATTAACCATTCCCTCTCCTTTCCCCCCACCAGTCTCTGGTGAGTTCAGACTCAATCCCTTGGATTCTAAAACAAGGAAAAATCAATCAGGTTCTTAAAAAGAAAGCTTTTAAATAAAGAAAGAAAAGGTAAAAATTATCTCTGTGAAATCAGGATGGAAAATGCTTTACAGGGTACTCAGATTCATATAGACTAGAGGGACCCCCACCACTCAGCCTGAGATTCAAAGTTACAGCAAACAGAGGTAAAAATCCTTCCAGCAAAACACACATTTACAAGTTAAGAAACAAACATAAGACTAATCAACCTTGCCTGGCTATTACTTACTATTTTGAAACATGAAAGACTGATTCAGAAAGATTGGGAAAGCCTGGGTGTACATCTGGTCCCTCTTAGCCCCAAGAGCGAACAATGAACAAAACAAACAGCACAAACAAAGACTTCCCTCCACCAAGATTTGAAAGTATCTTGTCCCCCTATTGGTCCTCTGGTCAGGTGTCAGCCAGGTTCACTGAGCTTCTTAACCCTTTACAAGTAAAAGAGACATTAACCCTTAACTATCTGTTTATGACAGCTGTTATAGTCCTAGCCTTCACAACCTCCTCAGGTAAGGAGTTCCACAAGTTGACTGTGTGCTGTGTGAAGAAGAATATTCCTTTTATTTGTTTTAAACCTGCTGCCTATTAATTTCATTTGGTGACCCCTAGTTCTTGTATTATGGGAGTAAGTAAATAACTTTTCCTTATCCACTTTCTCCATATCACTCATGATTTTATATGCCTCTATCATATCTCTCCCTTAGTCTACTCTTTTCCAAGCTGAAGAGTCCTAGCCTCTTTAATCTTTCCTCGTATGGGACCCGTTCCAAACCCCTAATCATTTTAGTTGCCCTTTTCTGAACCTTTTGTCTTCACTGATGGAGCAACACAGAATATACAGTCTAGTTATTAAAACCAGGGCCGACGAGAGGGGTGGAAAGCCAGGACCCGGCGGTCTGGAAGGGGGCTCAGGGCCCAGCTTCCCCGGCTTCATTGGCCCTGTTTAGCCAGTTCACCCTTGCTGGGGGGCCCGAAATTTTTTTTTCACCAGGGCCCTAACCCACTCTCCACAGCCTGATGAAAACAGAGTGCAAATACTTAGCAGCCAGTGTCTGACACTGATTCAAGTTAAGGAGCATCTCTCTCTAGCAGTTGTCCCATTAACTAAGGTGGATTTGCTAGCGGAAGTTTATTGTACACACTTAAGGGTGCAATTTACCCCTGCACAGAGGGTCAGCAGAAGATCTATATACCACTGAAGTCCCATTTAATGCCTCTAAATAGGGCTTAAGTGATGCATAGGCTCTTATGCTGTCTCTGTGCACAAGGGTGAATTGTACCTTGATGAGAGCATTGTCTTAGGCTGTCACTTATCTTTGTAATCTCTTTCTATAGCAAGGGGATAGTAGTCAACTTTTTGACCCTGTGTTTCTACTACCACAGTATTTTCCTAGCAAAACCACAGTATTTTCCTAGCAAACCACTGCTTACAATAAGTTGACAAAAAATTCTGTCAAGCAATCAGGAAAGGCTAATTTTATTGGTTTGATCTGCAGGACTATAGGTTGGAGGTCCAAATCTGGCATCTTTCACAAAAACAAACAAACAAACAAACTTGTTTTCTAAAAAAATGTTTTGAAAAAAATATCCTCAACATTTTTGGATGATGAACCAATGAAATGAAGTTTGTCTTGGCTTTTCATATCCAGTTTTGGTTTGTTCCCTTCTCTCTCTCATTTTGTTGTTGTTGCTGATTTTGCCACTAAAAAAAAGAAAGAAGAGGAGGGGATGAAAGAGAGAGGAAGTGAAAAACAAACATCCACCTACCCACTAACGGAAAAAAACAGACCGAAAACAAAACCAAAAAAGTCTGTTTAAAGTTTTCAATTTTGTGGTTGAAAAAGCAAAACATTTAAAAATATTCATGGGGGGAAAAAGACCATTTTTTTATCAACAAAAAGGTTCTAACAAAACTTCTTGCCCATTTCTACTGCGGGGCACCAATGGCCATAGTTATCCATAAGAGATTTGGCTCTAAGGATTTTGTTCAGCTGCATCTCTAATGCAGACTCTGCCTTTGGGTCTCTAGGATTGCAGCACCTATAATTCAAACTGCCAAGCATATTTTTATTTCAGAAAACAGAAGTTTAGAATGACCTTCCCCCTCTTGTTTTAATAAAGTCTTTCTTGCTACAACTTTTAACCATGGGTTTCAGAGTAGCAGCCGTGTTAGTCTGTATCCGCAAAAAGAACAGGAGTACTTGTGGCACCTTAGAGACTAACAAATTTATTTCAGCATGAACTTTCATGAGCTATTTTCTTTCCGACAGTTTACCTCTAGATGGCACTTGCATACCACAAGAGCCAAAGAGGAGAATGCGCTCTGACAGCAGGGGTCAGCAACAGGACATAAATCTAACTAAAATACACTAAAAAGTTTCTGACTCACTTTATAGAAGAAAAACTAGTTGTTGGAATTATTTGGCTGCAGTAGGAAAGGAAAAGTTGCTTTTGTGTAAGTTCTTCCGGAACATATGTCTCTTCAGACCATATTTCCTTTGATCAAAATAACTGCTGAGAGGAGCGGTATTAGTCTCTAATAACTTTTATTGCTCCCCATCAGCACAGTATCTGAGTGCCTCACAAACATAAATGATCCCCAAACATCCCCATGTATATAGGCTGAGGCACAGAGAGATTAAGTAATTTGCCCAAGGTCAAGAGTATGTGGCAGAATCAGAAAAAATAAAAAACAAACCACCTGCCTCCCGGTACTGAGGCTTAACCATTACACCATCCTACTCTCCTTATCCCAAGTCTTGGAACACGCAGAGCATGCCCAGAATATACTGAATTATGAAGCCAATGGGAGCTGAGTGTGCTTGGCAACTCAAAGGACTGGATTACTAGACAACTAAGGCAGAGTTTCTTTTGTGCTGATATATTTAAAACTATTGATTGGGTGTTTAATAGAGCCATCCCCATAGTTCATTTGCAGTGATAACTAGTGCATTCTTTTCTTTGCTTACCTACTTTTTAGCGGGCTATGGGTAGGACTACGTGGAAAACTAACACTCAGGGTGCAGCTGTGTAAATTCTGATGTGATACCTTTATGTTACCTTACCTACTCAAAACCAATCCAGATAATAGTATGGAAAAGAAGGGGGAAAGCCTAGTCCCACTGAAGTCAGTGACAGAATTCCCATTGACGTCAATAGAGCCAGTGTTTTTAATATCTGAGAATCACTATGAAAAGCAGGAACATTCAAGCAGTGACAGTGAAAAGGAACTACAAGGAGATGTGAATGCAGCAAAGAAACACAGGGAAATCATTTATACCCTGTGTTCGTAACTTTACAGTAACTACAGGTACAGATGCATGGAAATTAGCATCCTATTTCAGCCCTACTGGCTTACTCTCTTCCGACTGCAATCTCTCTCTGGCTCAGGGTTTTCTTCAGTATCTGCCGCATATTAAGTGTGGAGTCTCTGACATCTTTGAGATCTTTAATTACTTATCCTACTGTCATTTGTCTTGTCCAGAAATAAAAAGAGAGAGGCAGTATCTCACATAGAGAGCAAATCAACAATTTGATTGGAGGTGCTTGCTGCTATAATTTATGATCAAACCATCCCAGTACTATTAAATGCTTACGCCACAAACCGACACAGGGGTACTTTCAGGATTTTTCATAGTATGAACTGTATCTTAATGGAAAAGCTGTACTGTAGATCTATTTTTTCTCATATTTGTGATCATGTAATATCCCCGATAAATAATTACTGCAGTTTTACCTGGGAAGGAAACACCAGGAGAGTATTTAATGTATTTTTAGCTTTTTTTAACACAATTTAGCAGCTGGAAACAAGGCAAAGAAGCCACCATAAGCCCAACTCAGCAATCTAATCTTATTCAGCAAAGCATTCAAGCACATACATAAAGCTACGTAAGGGCTTAAGGTCCAGAGCCACAAAGTTATTTCAAGCTCCTAAATTCCTGTGATTTCAATAGAAATTAGGAACCTAAATATTGTAACGATCAATGCACAGAGCACCTCCACCAACAGGCAGTGCCGTATCTATCTTAGGGTTAAAGTGTTGTCTTGTGTGTTATTACGCTTTTTATCTGCTCCTTGGGGTGTTAGTGGGGAACTCATTCCTGTGTAGGGTAACCAGACAGCAAGTGTGAAAAATCGGGATGGGGGGAGGGGGTTATAGGCGTCTATATAAGAAAAAGCCTCAAATATCGGGATTGTCCCTATAAAATTGGGACATTGGTCACCCTGTGTGAGAGTGCTGGAGCTGGTATGTGTGGTTTTCCAACAAATCTCTGATTCGCCAAGTGTTACAACATCTTTGAGGATCTGGGCCTAAGTGCTTGGCTGGACAGGGATGGACTTAAGCACATGCTTAAATGCTTTGCTGAATAGGGGCCCACACACTCAGGCAGGTCTCTGCAGACCTCTTGCAAGTTTGAGAGCTCCCCCTACTCTGGCAAAGCGAGATCCATGGATCTTTAAATGGTCACAAGTGGACAGGACCTTAATTTTACATCTCATCTGTGAGGTGAGACCTGCAGAAGCACAGTGCCGCTAGCTGATTGCTAGCTTGCAGACAGAAGAGTGCCATCCATATCACTTCCTGTACCACCTTAATTCTCACTAGAATTTTCTCCCATCCATATACTGACCTATCCTCACCCAGCTTAGCTGATGCAAGACGACAGAAGCTTGGCTTGAGGCTGATACATTAATACTTCCCTAACACGAGATGCAGAAGATTCTTCCTTAACACAATTTGCTTAATTCATTGTTATTTCCCTGCCCTCCTAAACCATGAACCTTGATTTTATGTGCTGTGGTAAATGTTATGCCTTTAAAGGCCCGCACTGGAATAATAAAAATAAAAAAAAAACAAAAGAGGCCATCACTCTGCTGTGCCCCCTGTAAAGAGAAATTGCTTAAAGCAGCAAGAAGGATGTTTAATCTTGGGAGTCCAGGAGCCAGTGTTTGTGAATGGCTGAGCTGGAGAGAGGGGTAGGGTCATAGTGATCTATGCTCCTGAATAATGAATCTGATATTACATGTATGCAAATGCAACCCAGCATGCTCCAAGCTAAAGCTTAGTTTGTTTGGTCAATTATTCACCAGCTTCCTTTCTTCTTAGCACCTGATGGCAGGTGGGAGCAGAAATGGCATGTTTAATAGGGGGAGGACATGAGATCAAATCCAAAATCGTGGATGGTGAGATTTCCTCGGCAATGCTGGAGTTTAAATGCAATTTGTACATGTTAAAGAAAAGGAAAAGCATGGTCCAGTGGCTTGACTATGGTACTGAGATTCACAGAACTAGAATCCAGTCCTAGCCCAGACATCCAGAAGTGTTATAATAAGGGCTGAAAAATACCCAAGAGTTTTGGAAGGGATATAAATTTTCATGCTTCAGGGCATAAACCAACCTCTAATAAATGAGAGGGTCAGGAAGAAACTTTTCCTGTGGCCAGACTATCCTATAACTACCTACTGTGGAGTTTTTGCACATACGTTTGAAGCATTGTGCGCTGACCATAATCAGAGAAAGCATATTGGACGGACCAGGAGCCTTATCTAGTCTGGGAATTTCTATATTAGTTCCCTTGGAAAAGCTAATCCATCTGTTTCCCTCAGTCTGCTCACCTAAAAGAAAGAGAATTGTAATTATAATTACTACCTCACGTGGCTGTTCTGTGAATGGCTTGGAAAATGCCGTGAACATGAAAAGGGCATATAAATGTTATGTCTTATTCCTAAGCGGGAGTTATTGGTGAAATGCTACCACCAATGTGATATAAAGCTATATGGTTAATGCTAAACACATAGAACATATTGTATTACTTCAAAGCATTTTACAATTACAAGTCACAGTTAGGGCTGATTCCAAAGCCCACTGAAGTAAATGGAAAGCCTCTTATATCAGGCCTTCAAGCTTCACAGCCAGCTTTATGGGGTAGGAAAGTGAACGTTATCACCACCGTACAGAGTTACAGAGCTGATGTACAGGGAAAATTAAGGGTCTTGTCAAAGGCTACCCAAAATATCAGTGGCAGAACAAGGAATAAAATCGAGGCATCCTATCCCCTTCCCCTATCACTACACCACTCTCCTTCCCTTCAACAGAGCATGAAATGATTTCCCAAAGGGATATAAAGCCAAATGCCACCGGCATTATTTCTGGATCGAGCTAACCTTTATAGCTCTCCTGAATAATATTTTACACAGTTGTTACTTGAACAGAAGTCACTATATTGTTTTTTATACCTCTGCCTCTTGTCAGGAAGAACCTAGTGTAAATTCTCTTTGGCCAGCTCTGAAAATTCCTGAGCTGTATGCTGATCATCACTGTGCTCTCTCAACTCCCAGCCTGAGCAAGCATGCGCATCAGACAGACTGTTGATGAATCGAAGTCTCTTTCTATTGCTTTTAGCCAGCAGGGTATGCTCATTTTAGTCTCATCGTGAACTATTTTTCCGATCAGTAGGAATGTCACTACAGGTAAATATTCAGGTCTGGCCAGGCATAGTTCAATACATGACAAGAAGAGCAAGAATTCCACCATCATTAGTTACACAGATCCAAACGCGAGGAGACATTATTGTTCTTGTACCCACTTCCTTTTCTCTGTGCTGATCTCAACATGTCTGTCGTTAGACAGTGAGGCCCATATCCTCAAAGGTATTTAGACGTCTAACTCCCATTGAAATCAGTGGGAGTTAAGGACTTATCTAGGATCTAGACCTAACCTCCTTAGAGCTAGACAAAGACAGACTAGAAATATGGAGCCCATTTTTAACAATGAGGGAAATTAACCATAGGAACAAGGGTCCTGGTGGATTCTACATCCCTGGCAATTTTTAAATCAAGGTTGGATTTTTTTTTTATTAACACTATGCTCCAGGTCAGAGAAGCTCTGTGGCCTGTGTTATATAAGAAGTCAGACAAGATGATCACAATCATCTCTTCTGGCCTTAGTATCAATGTATCTATGAACAGCGATTAGCTACCTTCGCTATTTGGGAAGAACCTTGAGCATGGTGGGTGCTATCTTAAATAAATAATAATAATAAATGGTTAAATTGCTATGAAAATACCAAGCAGTGGAACTTAGTTTTTCACGTGTTTCAGTGCCTCTCACATCAAGAACGATCTTAGCAGGTGCCCTTCTCAAAGAGAAATTAATATCCGGAGCATGTGTTGATTTACACCAGTTGAGGATCTAGTCTTGCTAAAGCATGGGCAGGTTCTTGGTCTTAGCCTGATACAGATTGTGCAAAGCAGACAGTAGCAATCACTCACAGACTGTGAAGATGCAGTGGTAACAGGCTGCATGGGATAGCCACAAATTGGAGGTGTCATAAACAGATAGCTAAGGGTTAATGTCTCTTTCACTTGGAAACGGTTAACAAACAACACCTGACCAGAGGACCAATAAGGAAACAAGAACTTTTCAAATCTGGGTGGAGGGAAGTTTTGGGTGTGAGTCCTTTGTTCTTGGTCTGTTCTCTTTCTGGGCTCTGAGAGTGACCACAGGAATCTCCAGGCTCTCTAATCTTCTGTCTCCAAGTTGTGAGTACAAAGGTAGAAAGACAATATAGGCTTTTATATTATTTTTCTGTATTTGCATATGTGTACTTGCTGGAAGTAGCTTAAATTGTGTTTCTGCTGGAGAAAGTTTCTTTCTATTGTTTATAAGCTGAAAGACCCTGTAACTGTTTACCATCTAAAGTGCAGAGATAAACCTGTTACTTTTTTTTCTTTCTTTTTTTATTAAAAGCTTTGCTTTAAGACCCGTTTAGTTTCCTTTTCCCCTTGTTGAGGCTGGAGGGAATTGAGACTGTACTTAACAGGGAAAGAGAAGGGGGGGGAAAGGGGGGAATCCCTTTGTTTAGATTCACGGAGCTTGAATCTGTATAATTCTCCAGGAGCCCAGGGAGGGAACACCTGGGGGGGAGGAGGGAGAAGGGAATGGTTTATTTCCCTTTGTTGTGAGACTCAAGGAATCTGGGTCTTGGGGTCCCCTGGGAAGGTTTTGGGGGGACCAGAGGGTATCAGTCCCTAAAAGAATTCCTGATTGGTGGCAGCACTACAGATCTAAGCTGGTAATTAAGCTTAGGGGAATTCATGCTAGTACCCATATTTTGGACGCTAAGGTCCAGATTTGGGAATTATATTATGACAGGAGGTAATGTATCCCATTCCACCAGTGAACATAGGGCAGACAGTGCCACGCTGTGGATGGAATTTTGGGGTATGCTCCTCATACATGGCGTCTGACAGTGCTTAGCAGACCTCTGTGCTCATTTGCCTCCTCGCCAAAGTCCGCCTTTAAGATATGATGGCAAGTCATTCAGTTCTTTGTTTGAGTTCCTTCATGCTGAACTGGGAATCTTTGCTCATTCCTGAGTGTTGGGCGAGGAACATGACTACAGCTTCTTATGGGTTTGCATGAGATGCAGGAGCAACACTTACATTTTTCATAAGTTGTCAACCCGAATTGCTGGGGCCCAGGAAATTGGTTCCTCAAGGCAGTGACGAGGTCAAATTTTACTGCTTGCTTGAACTGTCTTGCTCAGGGGTTGGCAACCTTTCAGAAGTGGTGTGCTGAGTCTTCATTTAGTCACTCTAATTTAAGGTTTCACGTGCCAGTAATACATTTTAACATTTTTAGAAGGTCTCTTTCTAAAAGTCTATAACATAAAACTAAGCTATTGTTGTATGTAAAGTAAATAAGGTTTAAAAAATGTTTAAGAAGCTTCATTAAAATTAAATTCTAATGCAGAGCCTCCCGGACTGGTGGCCAGGACCCAGGCAGTGAGAATGCCACTGAAAATCAGCTTGTGTGCCGCCTTCGGAACGTGTGCCATAGGTTGCCTACCCTGGTCTAGCTGCTAATCTTGGACTGTGGAAGACACACACACACGCCTTGGTACTGTGTGTATATTATATACACACAGAAACACACACACACACACACACACACACACAGAGTACGAGGGTGGTATATAACAATATTCATATCCCAGCCAGAAACACGTTCAAAACAATGTTGAGCATTTAGTTCAAAGGGACAGTGAAAAATTGGGAGAAACAGTTCCAAAGTGTCCCACTGGGGGGAGCTGTTAATCAGGGATCTCACAGCAAATAAGCAGCACAACTTGGTAAGTGAGGGAGAAAGTGGAGACAGAAGAGGTGAACCAGGAAGAGAAACATGAGGAGCAGAGCAACCCTTCAGCATGAGTGACGGACTTCATCCCTGCAGGATAAATTGTTGTTTAGCCTAACCCTAGCTCAGGGCCACCTCTCAGCACCAACCCTAACCCCAGACCAACTGAGTAGAAACTGCAACTACATTGCTTCAGTCGTTTGATACCTTTAATTAACACTAATTCTATAACCAGAAAGCTCACTGCATGACTAAGAAATTCCAGTGTAAATACAATACAGTTAATATATGCAGTAAGGACACCACCAAAAGGCATAAATCAGTAGTAAATCAGTCACGCAGTTAACAGTCCAGTTATAGGAATTAGTGGTAATTACATACCAAAAAGCAAAACAGCAGTGTGATTACTCTGTGATTGCATTGTGACTATAATGTAATTTTGGCACACTTATTATTTACAATGGGACCAGCTTTCTCTCTCCTTTTCTCAGTCCTTTTATTTGTGGTGGGCAAGGCTAGGTCTCTAAAACGATGAAAAAAAAATCCTTAGCCCAGACAAAACCATTCAATAATCAACATTTTTCAAAAGGGTATTTCTATTAGCTGCACGGATTTCCTGAATGGAAACAATTCAACTCCCCCACAGTGGACAGATGGCTCGCAAAAACACAAGAAGCTCTGTCCATGGGGAAAACGACTAGTCTGCACAAAGAATGAATCACACCACAAATATTTGGACATTCGTCTCTTTCCTCTTGCACAATGAGGAAAAAAAACCAACACTCCATTAATGAGCTCTTCTCTTACTTGCAGTAACTTCAGTGGTGGAAAGTTCGTATCTCCTCTGTAATGACCATGAGTTCTGAAGGGTATGAAAGCCAGGTCTGATTTAGGCCAGCTCCTGCCCATCTTTACTTAAAACACTCCTTATCACTTGGGTGCTTTCCTGCAATTCACTGAGAGTGCTGATGGCTCTGCTGCTGGGAAATACCAAGGAGGCAAAGGAATGAGGAAGAAACCTCAAGCGTCCATTTAACCAGCAAATGGCACTAAATAGGATGTCTGCTTTTCTTCCTGGGGCGGAGAAGTGCAGGTGCTTGCAAACTAAGCACTGGTCCTTCCCTTTCCCCATGAGAAAACAAAGGAGTGAGCTCAGGAGTGGAGTTGTGGCAATCATGGTTGTTTTCAGATTGCTGGCCATTATGAAAAAAGGACAGAAAAGTGTTTGACGTAAAACGCAAGATGAATTTTTCCAAATGTTTGGCCCATCAAAAAGTTGAGAAAATATTTTGAGTCAAACAAAACCTTTCGTTTTGACATTTTTATTTTAAATGTCATTGATCTATATATTTTTTCAAATAATAGGAGAATAGACCCACAAAAAAGTCAAAAAGAACTGACTAATAGTAACGGACTGAAAAAGAAAGAAATGGGCAAGGAGGGCAAAGGTGAGCGACATCTTGGTTTCCATCTGCTAGGAATTTCAAAGAAGTCAGACCAAATCTTTTCAAATTTTCCTGAGGTCCATCTTCTCCGAGAAGTTACCAGCTCTTTAGCTGCCAGTGCCAGGCCAGCCAAGACAGTGTGCCAAGCTTCTGTCTCTGAAGGAACCTCCTCTTCTATCTAAGTAATGTGAATCATTTGGCTACAAGCAGCGCTCTACAGAACCTAGTTTTTCATGAGCTGGGGTCTTTTAAAGATAATGGGTTATGTCCCAAAACACAGTCCTGGGAAAAGATGGTTACTCACCTTTGTAACTGTTGTTCTTCGAGATGTGTTGCTCATATCCATTCCAGTTAGGTGTGCGCGCCACGCGTGCACATTCGTCGGAAAACTTTTACCCTAGCAACTCAGTAGGCCGGCAGGTCGCCCCCTAGAGTGGCGCCATCATGGCGCTTGATATATACCCCTGCCGGCCCACCCGCTCCTCAGTTCCTTCTTGCCGGCTACTCCGACAGTGGGGAAGGAGGGCGGGTGTGGAATGGATATGAGCAACACATCTCGAAGAACAACAGTTACAAAGGTGAGTAACCGTCTTTTCTTCTTCGAGTGATTGCTCATATCCATTCCAGTTAGGTGAATCCCAAGCCTTACGTAGGCGGTGGGGTCGGAGTGAAATGTGGCAGAATGAAAACTGCTGAGCCAGAGGCTACAGCATCTCTTGACCGTTGAACCAGGGCATACTGCGAAGCAAAGGTATGGACCGAGGACCAATGGAGCTGCGCAACAGATCTCGTGGGAAGGAACACGAGCCAGCAAGGCGGCACATGAAGCCTGAGCCCTGGTAGAATGCACGGTGATGTGGCTTGGGGAAATATGAGCCAAATCATAACGAGTGCGGACGTCCGCCATCACCCAAGATGAGATCCTCTGAGAGGAAAACAAGAAAGCCCTCCCTTTGGCCCGCTACCGTGACAGAGCTGGGGCACCTTACAAAATGGTTCTGTCAGCGCAATATAAATGCGAGCACTCCACAGATGTTCAAGGAGTGCAATGGTTGTGCCCATTGCGTTGAGCTGTGGGTAACATGAAAGGCCGAAACCACCTTAGGGAGGAAAGCCGGGTGCGGTCATAACTGCACCTTGTCTTTGTGAAACCTAGTGTACGGCGGAACCACCATAAGAGCTCTGAGCTCGGAGACCCGTCTGGCCGATGTAACAGCTATGAGGAAAGATGTCGTCCAAGACAGGTATAGCAGAGGGCCAGTCGTGAACGGCTCGACTGGGAGAGACATAAGTCTGGTTAAAACTAGGTTGAGGTCCCAGGTTGGGGCTGGGCGGCGCACCCGAGGGTGCAAGCGCTCCAAGCCCTTGAGGGACCTCGAACACATAGAGCGTGAGAACACGGAACGTCCACCTTAGCCTGGCTGGAAGGTAGAGATGGCTGCTGAGTGTATCCTCAGCGATGATACCGCCAGGTCCTGCCACTGAAGGCCAAAGGCAGGCCAAATAGAGGGGATCGAGACCTCAGCAGGAGCAAGATCGAGTGTATTGCAGCTGTAGAAGAAACACTTCCACCTGGCCCGGTACGTTGACCAGGTGGAAGGATTCCTGTCACCCCGGCTCAGTTACGCAGCAGCCACACCGTGAGGCGAAGAGGCTGCAGGTCCGAGTGACGAAGCGTGTCGTTGCCCTGAGTGATGAGGTCTGGGTGGGGTGGCAGGGTAATTGGGTCTGTATTGACAGGCCGAGCAACGTGGTATATCAGTGCTGCCTGGACCACTCTGGAGTGATCATGATGATGCGCGCTCTGCCCCTGCGGAGTTTGAGCAGGACCTAATGAACCAGTGGGAACAGTGGGAAGGCATAATGGAGTTGGCCTTTCCCCGGCACCAGGAATGCGTCCAAGACCGATCCCGAGGAGAGACCTTGGAAGGAGCAGAACATCTGGCATTTTCTGCTCTCGCGGTGAGCGAACAGATCTATGTTTGAGGAAACATCTCCACTTCTGGAAAGCAGAACGCCTCACATGGGGCAGAGTGATCACTCGTAAGACAGGAAAGACCTGCTGAGTCAAAGCGCCAAGACGTTCCGAACGCCTGGGAGAAAGGACGTCACCAGCTCCATCGAGTGGGCCATGCAAAAGTCCCGGAAATGGATGGCCTCCTGACAAAAGGGGGGAGGACCATGTCCCTCCCTGGATATTCATGAAGCACATGGCCGTTGTGTTGGCTGTAAACACCGAGATGCAACGGCCTCGCAGCTGCCGCTGGAACCCCTGGCACGCCAGGCGGACTACTCTCATTTTTGGGGCATTGATGTGGAATGCCAGCTCCCGAGAAGACCAAAGGCCTTAAGCTCGGAGGTGACCATGAGCACTCGAGCAGAGAGATGACGCGTCCGTCGTCAGGGGCAGTGAGGGCTGGGGCGGATGAAACCGCATCCCTGCCCACACCAGGGAGGGAGTTAGCCACCACTCTAGGGAGCCTAAGGTGCTCGAGGGAACGGTGACTACCATGACCATCAGCTCCCTGTCCGGGTGGTACGCCGAGGTGAGCCGGATTTGGAGAGGACGGAGGCGGAGCTTGGCGTGTTTGGTTACAAACTTGCGGGCAACCATGGACCCAGGAGACTGAGACAAGTACGAGCCGAGGTCGTTGGGAAAGCCTGCAGACCTCAGATGATTGTTGCCATCGCCTAAAACCGCAGTTGTGATAAGCAGGCTCCGGCTAGGTAGGAGACCAGGATAGCCCCTAGGAAGTCCAACCTCTGCGTGGGAACCAGAGTGGATTGCTCTATAGTAATCATCAGGCCTTGACCCGTGAATAAGACCGTGACGATGCCCACGCGCTGAGTGGTTTGTGTCTCAGAGTCTCCTCGGATAAGCGAATCGTCCAGATACGGAAAAACGCATATCCGACATCAGCGAAGGTAGGCGGCGACTATGGCCGTAAACCAGAAGTACTGACAGTTGGCTAGAAAGCAGAGGTATCTCCTGTGCGGAGGAAAGATGGCGTTGCGAAAGTACGCGTCCTTCATATCCAGGGCGGCATAGTAGCCCCCAGGAGGCAAGGATGGAATAATGGTTCCCAGGGATACCGTGCGGAACTTCAACCTTATCCTAAACCGGTTGAGTCCGCGCAGGACTAGGAAGGTCTGAGACCTGCGTTCGAGTGGGGGACTAGGGCATAACGGGAGTAAAACCCCTTGCCCCTTTCGTCCGCTGAAGGGGGACAGGGCTGGAACAAATTAGAGGTGGTACCTATGCTCCACCGTGCGCAGGACCCAGCGATCTGAAATTAACTGGGGCCACGCCAGGAGAAAGCGGGATTGGGATCCCGGCCTGTGACTGGTACACCGCCCTCAGGCGCACCTTGGAAGGTTCATCTTTGGTCCCAGTGGTAATTGCGAGGGACCTTGACCTTGGCTCTTTAGGGGTCCTGACGTTCGTCTGCGACCACCTTGGCCTCGCCGTTTGCCAAAGTCCTGTCTCTGGCTAGGCACAGAGTATGGCGGCTGGGGACAGCAAAGGCCTGCGTTTGGTCGCTGGCATATGCATGCTGACAGAGCGCATTAGGACCCTATTGTCCATCAGGCTTCGCAGCCTGGGGCTGTCTTTGCCGCGAAGAGGCCTGTACCAACAAAGGGTAAATCCTGAATGGCATACTGCAGCTCTGGCCGGAGGTTTGAAACCTGAAGCCATGAGATGCACCTCATGGCGACACCAAAGGCCAGAGTCCTGGCTGCAGAGTCTGCTGCGTCCAACGAGGCCTGGAGGGACGCTCTGGGTACCTTTTTTCCCCCGTCCTCCAAGACGGCAGTGAACTCTTGGCGGGAGTTTTGAGGGAGAAACTCCATAAACTAAACTACCTTCACCCAGGTGCTACAATTATCGCAGCTAAGCAAGGCTTGTTGCTTTGCTACCCAGAGCTGCAGGGCCTCTGCAGAGTACACCTGGCGGCCAAGCAGGTTCATTCGCCAAGCCTCTTTCGGTTTCGGGGCTGGCGCCCGCTGGCCATCATATCAGAATCGTGGTCCTGAGCATAAGATCTGCGCATGTGGGATGACACGGATGCGTGTCCGGATGACCATGGAGGTACTAAAAGAAGGCACAGGCAGAGTTTCTGACTCTATTGGACCTTGCCCAACTCGGCACCGGGTACCGGCACCGGGAGGCGTACGGGTACCTGGAACGAGATCCAGACCCGCAACCAGAATGGTGCTGGGAGGTAGACCGAGATCTCGAGGCTCGGGGAGAGGCTACAGGAGTCAAGGTACCTGTCGCGGTGCCGGGAGTCGGAACGGTGCCGATAGCGGGTCGGCGAACGGGATACCGACCGGTGCAGCGAGTGCGACCAGTACCGATGAGGAAAACAGCACCGGGACTGTAAGTGGTGTCGGGCGTGCCGACAGGACCTGGAGCGTCTGCGGGACCGTGATCATGAACGGTGCCGCTCTGCTGTGCTGACAGAGGACGGTCACATGAAAAGACTGTATTACCCGCACCGGCGGTGCCGGGGTCAGGCAGCATCGACTCTGTCATGGCAATGAGATCCCTCGCCGCTGGTAATGTCTCCGGCGTGGAGGGAACAGCAGGCTCAACCACAGTGCATACTGGGGAGCTGTCAGGCACCGGATTCGACGGCCCTCGTGGGACCGGGATCGACGGTACCGAGGTCGTCAGAGCTTCGGTAGGTGTCGGTGCCGGGTGATCCGAGTTAGATGAGCTGTCTGGCTGCGGTGCCGTCGGCACGGAAGCAGCAGGAGCAATAAGCTCAACCACGGCGCGTGCCGGGGAGCCGTCAGGCACCGGATTCGACGGCCCTTGTGGGACTGGAATCGACGGTGCCGACGTCATCGGTGCCGCAGCAGGTGTCGGTGCCGGGTGATCCGACTTAGACGAGCCCTCTGGCTGCGGTGCCGTTGGCACGGAAGCAGCAGGAGCAGTAGCTCAACCACGGCGCGTGCTGGGGAGCCGTCCGGCACCGGATTCTACGGCCCTTGTGGGACCGGGATCGACGGTGCCGACGTCGTCGGTGCTGCAGCAGGTGTCGGTGCCAGGCGATCTGACTTAGACGAACTCTCTGGCTGCGGTGCCGCTGACACGGAAGCAGCAGGAGCAGTAGCTCAACCACGGCGCGTGCCGGGGAGCCATCAGGCACCGGATTCTACGGCCCTTGTGGGACCGGGATCGACGGTGCCGACGTCGTCAGTGCCTCAGCAGGTGTCGGTGCCGGGCGATCCGACTTAGACGAGCTCTCTGGCTGCGATGCAGGTGGCACGGAAGCAGCAGGAGCAGGGGGCTCAACCACGGCACGTGCCGGGGAGCCGTCAGGCACCAGCAGGAATCGTAGGCTCTCTCGACCTCGGAGGAAGAGAGTGGTGCCGAGTCGACTTCGGTGCCGGCGATGGCCGGTGCCGAAAGGCCGTGGCAGTACCGGCGGGGTCCGGTGCCAAGGAGGCACTTCTGCCAGCCGCTTGATCATCGCTTGGCGCCCAAGGTGGAGGGGTAAGTGAAAGTCCCGCTCCTTTTTGTTCTCGGCTTAAAAGCCTTGCAAATGGGGCACTTAGCTGTCAAGTGTGATTCCCTGAGGCACTTCAAACAGGAGTCGTGTGGATCTCCCTTCGGCATCGGCTTCTGGCAGGCCGAGCCCATTTTAAAACCCGGTGAGCCGTGCATGGGCTCCGGCACCAGGTTCATGGAAGGGGCTACTTCCTGAACCCCGCTAACAATTACTAAACTAACTATGTTAGCAAAGAAAAACGTATAACTATACAAATATATATATATAAAAGGATTATAACTGCATAACTATATACGAGAACTATGAGTAGCTAGGGAAGTGGAGGTCAGCTAAGCCATGCTCCACTGTTCCAATGACCGACACGGGCGGTAAGAAGGAACTGAGGAGCGGGTGGGCCGGCAGGGGTATATATCAAGCGCCATGATGGCACCACTCTAGGGGGCGACCTGCCGGCCCACTGAGTTACTAGGGTAAAAGTTTTCCGACGAATGTGCACGCGCGGCACGCACACCTAACTGGAATGGATATGAGCAATCACTCGAAGAAGAAGTAATTTTGAAGGAAGTATCCATTATCCTATTAATCATCTTGTTTACTTCTAGCCAACAGGACAGTCCCTAAACACATGAATACTGCGTGTCCTGGGAAGCCCCCCAGTTACTATTCCTCAGTTTTATTTTAGAAAAAATATTTTTTTTTTAAAAAAAAATGTTTCTCTGGGTGGGTGGAGATTGGCTTTGTGTAAATTGCAACTTCCCATCACAGGGAGAGGCTTCCATTTCCACAACTTGCAGCATTATCCTACAGCCCTTATCCTCAGCCAGGCAGTCCTGCGGCTGCAGGACATAACAGAGTTTTCCCTAGCTGCTGGTGGAAAGGGGGCTGGTCTCTCCCTGCTTGTTGCCAGGAATCCTGGCTTCAGCCTTCTACCATTTTGATGAGGAAATGTCCCCTACAATAGTGGCTACCAGACAAACATGGATCAGTTTTCTAGACAGTTTAAATTCTGTTCCTTCTCACACATGGATGCTGTGTGTTGGGGCAACCCGTGGAGAAGGTGGATTGATTGTGGGGAAGGTGGATTGATAAGAGGACAATTTGGGTGTCTTCGTTAATTTCAGCAGATCAGTTTCTGCAATTCCTAGCACTCCCACAACAACACAGCCTACCTGGTCCAGCTGCATGGCATTACTTGCAGCTTAAGCATCTCTTGAAGGATATATTATGTGCTGGGTACAGTAGAGACTCCAGCACGCTTGTTGACATAGAGAGAGGTCCATAGGCTCAGCTGCCAAACTGAAGCTTATGATGACTCCTGGCCTCAAAGAGCCTCTCAAATTTAGATTGTCTGTGCCAGGCCTGGAACAAAGATTTCTGTGTATCCTGGAACTTGAGGCAATGGGAAAGCGCCTTGCGAAACATTAAACACTCTACTACTGATCTACAATTAAGGCTGATTCAGCCAAAAATTATATTTCGCTCACACTGGTCCTCCACGTAGGTGACAGCGCATGGGCCTATTGACGTGGGGTTTTACTGTTGTTGTTTTCTTCATAATCAACTTAAAGGAAACTTTGAAATGCAAAGTCATTTTGAACCAAAAAAAAAATCAAATGTTCAGCTTAAAAAACGCTGACACAAAACATTTAGATTTTGTTTGGTTTTTTTCAACTGAAACAATTTGGTTTGCAAAACATTTTGGTGTCACTAAATCTGCCTTTCACCTAAAAATGTTTCAGGCAAAAAGTTTCACCCAGCTGTACTCAGGAGGACTGTCATAACATTTTTCCCAGATCTGGACCTTAGCGTCCAAAATATGGGTGTTAGCATGAAAACCTCCAAGCTTAGTTACCAGCTTGGACCTGGTAAAGCTGCCACCAGCCAGGGATTATACAGTGCCTATCTTACTGTGGTCTCCCCAAAACCTTCCCTGGGGGACCCCAAGACTCAGATTCCTTGAGTCTCACAAGAAAGGGGAATAAACCATTTCCCTTCCCCCTCCTCCCCTCCAGGTGTTCCCTCCCTGGGTTCCTGGAGAGATATACAGAAGCAAGCTCCATGAATCTAAACAGAGGGACTCCACCCTCCCTGTTTCCAGTCCTGGAAAACACAAGTACCGAGAGAGCTAATCTCTCCCCCACCCCCCTTCACCCAGAGGGTATGCAAAGTCAGGCTTAGTAAATGTAACACACACAGATTTCCCCCTGACTTCTTCCTCCCACCAATTCCCTGGTGAGCTGCAGACTCAATTCCCTGGAGTCCCCACTAAAGAAAAACTCCAACAGGTCTTAAAAAGAAAGCTTTATATAAAAAAGAAAGAAAAGGACATAAAAATGGTCTCTCTGTATTAAGGTGACAAATACAGGGTCATTTGCTTAAAAGAAAAAAAATGAATAAACAGCCTTATCCAAAAAGAATACAATTTAACATATTCCAGCAACTACACACATGTAAATACAAAAGAAAACAATATAAACCTATAGTCTGACTATCTTTGTACTTACAACTTGGAAACAGAAGATTAGAAAGCCAGGAGATAGAAAAATCACTCTCATAGCCGAGAGGGCACAGACACAAGACAAAGGACAAAGAACTCACACCCAAAACTTCCCTCCACCCAGATTTGAAAAAGTCTTGTTTCCTGATTGGTCCTCTGGTCAGGTGTTTCAGTTTACTGGTGTTACCCCTTTACAGGTAAAAGAACATTAACCCTTAGCTATCTGTTTATGACAAGGACATCCCTCCACATCATTCCATTGGTTTAGCCCGACTTGCTGGAACAGGGTGTGGAACCTTTTTCCCAAATGCTGCAGGTCTCAGGGGATCAGCAATAGGTCAGGTCCATCCATGTGGAGGTTTGGAGACTCGGGCTCTTTGCACCCTGCAAACAGCTTGGATCTGAGGTGCTCCCAATCCTGGGTACCTCCTTAAAAGTAGGATTCTCCAGCACAAATGGGATTCAGCGTGAGGAGATTTAAAACCCTGTTCTGCCGGACCTGTGTGTGGCTGGGATGGCAAATGAAATCCATCCTCCTCCCTCAGCTTGCTCACTCCTCTCCTGGCTTGCCCAAGTCCTGGCCCCTCTCCCTGCATGGCTTCCCAGTCCCACCAAGTGCCCTCTTTAAGATCCAGGAAAGGGGCAACACCGGTTCAAAGAAGGTCAAGCCCCCTTCTAGACAAAAGGGAGTGCCATGCACATGTGGATCTAGAGTGAGGAAGAGACAGTTCCCTCTAGAGCTAGTCAGGAATTTTTCAACCAAAGTTTGGATTTTTTAAGTGTAAATAAAAAAAAAAAGGTCAATTTATGGAAACCAAAACTCTTCATGGGAAAGGGATGTTTGTTTCGGAAAAAAACTGGAAAAATGTGAAATTTTCAAAGCATGTTGACATTTTCTAAATAAACAATTTCTAAATAAACAGTTCTAGATGACATTTCGTTTAAAAATGTAAGCTAATTAAAGTTAAAAAGTTTTAAAAGCCCATAAAACATCAACATTGAAAAGAAACATTTTGAAATTAATCAAAACAAAATGTTTCGATTTCACCCAAACTAATTTTTTTTCCAGATTGTTGATTCCTGAACATTTTTGAGATTTTTACTTTTTCCTCCTGATCTGAGCCAGGAAAAAAAGTTTTGAATGTTCAAAAATATTCTCAGGACAGGAAAACCATTTCACAGGACAGGAAAACCATATCCAACTCCAATCCTCAGAAAATGTGGAACTACAGAGGTCAAGGTCAAAGAACCAGGCTGTCTCATGTAGTTTAACGAGTCCCTTACATTCCACCTGGGATAAAGCACATTCCTTCTCTCCTTAATGACTCTGCATTTCATTATTTGCACCAGCAATTGATTTAGGCACAACATTAGAGACTATCAAAGGCCAACATCTCTGAGTATCACAGTAGTGCCTGGAAGCCCCAATCAAGACTCAGGGCCTGTTGTCCTAGTTTCTGTGCACATACATATTCTCTTCCCTTCCGACCCTCCTTATTTCCATTTCAGATCCCAGTGGAACACTGGCAATGAGCAAAAATGGAATGAAAAAGACTCATAATTGCCCATCATTTTTCTTAGAGCCAGTGCAACAGTGTTTGCTTGATATGGAACTTAGCGTATCCAGGGAGCGCATGCACACTCCTTAGCTATTTAAAATAATGAGGGGATATGCTACTTTTAGCTAAAAATGCCCTGCTTTTAATGACACCAGCAGCAACAATGGCAGCCCCCATGAGAAACATTGTCTACATATGGGACTCTGGATGATGATTTGCAAACATGGCAAAAGAAAAAGAAAAGAAAATCAGCCACTGTAATTTCACTTCCTTCCTCTTTGTATTATTAGAGAAATAAGAACAGGGACTCTATTTTCTCAGCAGGTCTGGAAACACTCACGCAATTAAATGGTAGATGCTGGCTAATATCATGCACAGCGCAAAGGAAAGCTAATTTAAATCGGATGCAAATGAGAGAGGGAAAACAATGATACTTTTCTAAGACGTGCTTCTAAGGATGGCTGTTGCAACTTTCCTAAAAGGATATCCACAAGGTGCCTAGGGAATCTTGATGGATTTGCCTCTGAGTGACTGCAAGCCGGAGAGCCAGGCAATTTGTTCCATCTTACTGCATTTTCAGGAAATAAAATTGCTCACTCTAAAACAGGCCTTTCCCAGACTGCAGGGTCACATATGCATTTTGTGCCTCTTTAGAGCCTTACTGTGCTAATGCAATAATTCCTCAGCACTTTCCCCTCACAGTTGCTAACTGGGTGAACTTTCCCATGGGCTCTGGGTCCCTGTCTGGCAGGTGAACGGCAGCTGCTTTCCGATTTTTGTTGATTATGGGAGTGAGCGGTGGAAACAGCTGCGTGTCTCTCATGGCGTCGGCACACTCTCTTTTAAGGTGATATGGTGCTGCGCTCATCAAAATTAACAGCTTATGGCTATTCACACTATTATTCTTAATGGGACTGACCATGTGCTGTACCCTGCAAGGAGAAGTGCTTCACTCATCATCAGCGATTTATAACACTCCATGACCTGGCTGGGCTAGCTGTATGCATAAAAACCCCACTGTTAATAAAAATGTGCTGCTCTGAATTTAAAAAAAAAAAATTAATGGAGAAGGACTGATCTAGCAAGCTCCCACCAGCTAATCCCGGCTTCTGCTCTCACTGGTGTATCAGCAGCCAGTTAAGGATGGTTGACGTGCACCAGAGTGTGTCCAAAATAAAAAGGGCTGCAGAATCATACAGTATTTGGACAGCCTGCTCTTAGGTCATAGCAAGATTGGAGTCGAGGCTGTCCTTTCGCTATGTGTTTGTACCGCGCCTAGCACAACTCTTGGTTCATGTCTGGGGCTCTTAAATGCTACCACAATACAAATAAATCAGAATACTTCATCTTTTGGGCAACATCCTTGCCCCATTGGCAAACTGGACCAGGAATTCACCCAAGATGAGCTGACCCAAACTCCCCAGATCTTAACACTCCTGATGTCTAGGAAGTTTCAGACCCATATCTGCATGTTGTGACTTAGGCTCTCCCACCTGCTATGCGACCCTTTAACTGAAGGATTTAGGCAGAAACTTTCTCTGTGGACAGTTTTTTGTTTTAAATAATTGCCCACTTTGAGTTATTGGTTACTATTAGACACAAGGTACAGCACTAGGACCACTCGTACAGCTGAGCATGGCAATGCCTACATCCCTATGATTTATTTTCTTAAGTCACATGCACTGCAGTGCAAATAAATAATAATAATAATATAGTTTGGTGGCACAGGGGCTGATCCAAAGCCCACTGAATTCAATAGCAAGACTCCCTCTCTGCAACTTTAGAGTGGTTCTGTTCTGTGTGAAAAACGGCCTCTACTTATTCAGCGGATCTGCTCCCCTGTTTTGTATTCACGGTCCTATCTGCTGACTTGAGTGAAAACGTAAGGGTTTGGGTTTTTTTAAAGCAATATGTTTCATGTACATTTGGAATTTGAAATGCAGTCATTTAAAAGAAAACCTAGATTTGTATAGCAAACGGCAAGGGCCTGAGTAGTCAGAAAAAAGATGAGCAGCAGCATGGGGAGCTGGGGAAATGACACTGCTCCCATTTGACCTTTGCAGAGCCACTGCAGCTGGGAAAATAGCGACAGGATTCTTTTTCTAGCTCACTCACCTGGTGAGGACTGTTAACAAAGACCCAATTGCACAGCCATCTTTGGGGAAAAAAAACTACTGTCCTCAGATTAAACCTTCAGTTACACATGGGGCTCTGCAGATGGAAATGAAGCTATAATCTGAAAATGACCTGATTCCACAGGGGTAGCTCAGCACATAACTTGAACATGACTGGGTTCCACAAAAGGGGAGGAAGGTGTAAATTGAAGATGAAATGGCTCCAAAGGATTGCAACCACTGGAAATTCAGTCCTGGTGCAGATGCCCCAACGCACTTCAGACCCCAATTTTGGGAACATTCGCACAACTTCAAGCGGAGGAATAGTCCCACTGAAGTCTGTGAGACAAATAGCATGCTTAAAGTTCAGCACCTGCCTGTTTGAAGGCCTGAAGCCTCAGTTCACACTGCAGTGAAGTTGACCTTAACAAACGACAGAAGGGGCAGCGGTTTGCACACAGTTTTAGTGCCAACTGATACGGTTCTGCAGAGGGACAGGGATCCCACAAGTCTCGCAGGACCCACTGCCATAATAGCAGGAACGGGTGGGACGGGATTAAAGAAAGTCCCACACAGAACTCTACCAATTAGCATGATTTGCCTGTGTCAATGAGGATAAAAATCCCCATAATTCAATATGCTAATTAAAAACATGTGTCTCTGCCTATCAGGCCCTAGAGAAAATACTAGAAAGAAAATGTCTTCTGATTACAAGTAAATATTTTTGCAACAGCAAGAAATCTCCTAGGAAACTATTTTTGTAGATGAGGATGCGGGCTGAGTTTTCTCTTTGTAAGTCTAAAGAAAAGCGGTAATTTGTTTTGTAATAAATGCAGTAATTATTATCCATATAAACACAATTTTGTTAATTGCTTTTTTTATTCATAAAAATGAGTTTGATGAAATATGAAAAGGGGAAGTTTGAAGTCAGAATCAGAGCGTTAATGGGCGGGTTTTTTTTTAACCTATATGCATGTTGATGTTGTTGAAACACTTGGCAGAATCCTCTTTGCACTAGACTTGATAAAGAATTGGAAGACTGAAAGGGTTCGATCGAAGTGTTAATATTTCAGCATCACGGCAAGACAGATTTAAAGTGCTATTAAACTCTAGCCTCAGTCTAACCTATACAATTATAGGGCTAATACTCCACAGGTAGAGGTTCTCTGAAGAAGTGTTTTTTGTTTTGTTTTTTTAATATGAATTTACAGCTGGATTGGCAGTTCTGGAGAGCAAATTCCTCTATAGACCAGAAAAAAAGGTGAAACATGGGCAGCAAAAGGGCAAACCTCACTTAAACAGCACTGATTGTAGGACTAAAGGCATTGAAGGCATTGCTTGTAGGACTAAAAGAGTTCAGTCTCCTTGCCCTGTAAAAAATTGGCACTGATGCTGGGATGGTCAAGAAGGCCAGTTAATGCTAACTAGGAGGACGGCATTTTTGTACTGTGAACATCTGTTCATTTGGAAGTGCCCAAAGACCATTGTTACTGTACTTGTATTACAGTAGCATCAACTGAGAACAAGGTTCCATTGTGCTAGGCACTTAACACAGGACAAGAGACAGCTATTGTCTTGAAGAGCTTACAAGCTAAATAGACAAGACAAGTGGACATAAGAATCAAAGGTCCATCTAGCCCAGTATCCGGTCTTCTGACAGGGCCAATGCCAGGTGCCGCAGAGGGAATGAACAGAACATCAAGTGATCCATCCCCTGTTGCCCATTCCCAGCTTCTGGAAAACAGGCTAAGGACATCCCTGCCCATCCTGGCTAATAGCCATTGATGGACCTATCCTCCATGAATTTATCTAGTTCTCTTTTTGAATCCTGTTTTGGTCTTAGAGAAGTAGGAAAAAGGAATTCTGTGTCAAATATACTGAGTCCCAGACCAATGCCTTGTTTGAAACACCATTCTTTACCTCTCCCTGCACAAACTCATTTTGCATAAGCCACCATTACGTGGCTAGCAGACAGTAACCATTTTACTTCTCTGACAGAGGTATATGAAATATTTACATGTAACGTGAAATTATTTAAATGAGTTTTACTACATTTCAGCACAAACTCAAAGGGGGCTTAATATTACCATAATTTATTTGTATTATTACTTTTCCTTTGAGCCTGGGCCCCACTTCCAGGGACAACTCCAGAGCTTATTCCCAAGGATGGAATGGGCATCTCCTGAGAAAAGTATGATTTGCTGAAAGTCAGAGTTCAAAATTGTATGTTCCAAAATTGAAATTTGAAGTTTTGCATGATTTTGATTTTTTAAAAATATAGTCATTTCTTCAAACATTGCAGAAAAGATGCACCTTGGCACCCAACATGAAAACTTCCACTGAAATATTTTCATACGCACTTTGGTCTCACATTCAGACAGGAGCCAGATTTCAATACAAAAGTAGGAATCATTTCAGATAGCCAAACTTTGAGTCCAAAATTGTGTGCAAGGCTCCTGAATCTTTTGACAAAATTCAAGTTTCCAATTTATGGCAGAATGGTTAAGTTTCAGTTTAGTTTCAGGTTTTGTTGTGAATATTTCACACAGCTCTAGTTACAATGCCCAAAAAATGATTTTTGCAACTTTGTAATTGTATCAAATACTCATCCTGTGCACAGTATTTCTCTCTACTGGTTAGGCCACATAGAGGATAGGAGCCTACTACTGCTACTTGGTGACCAAATTGCCCTTTCACACAATGAGTAAAGCTTGGTGCTGAAGTTCTAGGATTCAGTCCCCTCTGATGACACAATCCTGTGGGAATTAAAATATCACTGCTAATTATCAAAGAAATCCTGCATTCCTTGCACACAAGATTAAATGAGAAATTTGAATGCCGCAAGGAATGCAGGATGGTGCTTATAGTTCTCCAGGTGTGAAACTGCTAGTGGGATTCACAAAGGTATTTAGGTGCCTAACTCCCACTGGCGTTAGGGGCCAACATACCTTTGTGGATCCCACCCTTGATGTTTTGTGTGCTGATTAAAATTGAAAAGGGAGGAGGAGGGGGGAGTTTGAAACAACTTTCCAGATCACTTTCAAGAAGATTTAGAGTTGACGTTTTTCAAAGTGGACTTGAAATGAACCCTATATGCAACCAGTTTTGTGCGACTTTCAAAGCTGACTAATCAGTTTAGCCACAAGATCTCTCTAAATCAGTTTTGAAATCTCCACCTCGGCCAGCAAAACTGGTTGCAATGGTCTCCAACAGGCAGAACTCTCCTCATAGACAGTTGGAGTTTAGCCTGAATAAAGACAGTGGGAGCGTGTTTTAATTAAACAATTATTCCGTTGCTGTGACTTCTCCAGTGCAACAAAGGCCCATTCTGAGTAAACACTGGCTTTCAGGCAAACTATGCCCCCTTGACAATTTTGCTGAAGATGGCCAATCTAGCTTGTCAGTTCCTACTACAGTTAAAGGGTCTTGTCTCAGACTCAGCATGAAAATATTATCTAACTTTTATAGATCCAGACTGAGTTTGTTTTGATTATACTGCCCACATGTTCAACTGGATCCTTAAATGGCAATCAACAGCACATTTGGCTGCTGTTTGCAGTGCTCTGATGCTAAAGCAGAAGGATCTTGGTTCCTATTCCAAACACTCCCCTTTCTCTCCGCCAGGAACAATGCCACTTGAGAGTCCACAGTTTTCTTTTGCATGAGTAGGAATGCAGAATGTGAACCCCAAAAGACATGGCCTGTAGGGTTGAAGCTTCCCTCTCATTACAAGTGAAAACTGATTGTTTACAGTTACATACATCAGTATCAGCATCGCCAACCCCTAGCTTTCAAAACCCTTGTGTTAGGCCCCCATCAAAATCATGGGATTTTAAAAATAAAAAATGTAGGTCCTTTTTATTTGTCTTCTGATTGTTGAGCCCTTAGAGGAGGCAGTGTTGCCAAGTGGATGGAGCCATGGATTAGGACTCAAGAAATCTGCATTCTATGCCCAGCTCTGTCCCCAGCCTGTTGGGAGGCCTGGAGCAAGTGATTCTATGATTTTGCCTTTACGTGCCTCAGTTTTGTCATCTGTAAAATGGGGATAATGATACTGCCCTCCTTTGTAAAGTATTTAGAGATCTACTGATGAAAAGTGTTACTTACAAGTTTAGGATTATTGTTTAGATTTCATTTTTAAGCTTTTCTCTACAACCAACTAAAAACTACTTTTTTATGAAAGCTGAGATTCTCACATAATCACACGACTCTAGGAGCTAGGGCTTTGCAAAAATACAAAATATTGTGAAACCTGTGGTAAAAATCACGAAATTTGGCAACAACTGGCATATTTGAGCCAGGGTGACATTTTTCTATTTGCATCTGTGAAAAACACCTTTTCATAGGGAAAACCATGTAAATCATTGTGCAGAAGGTGGAAAAGAAATTTAAAAATAATGGAAAAATCTTAAGGGAAAACATAATACCAAGGTAACTTGGGACCTCTTAATAACTGTAGTTTGTATTTATAGAACCTTTCATCTGAGGATTGCAAAGCATTTAAAAACACATATATTGATGCCCCAGAACAGCCCCGTGAGAGGGACAAATGTAATTATGCCTATATTAGAGATTAATATTTACATTACAGTTGAGCTTATAGGCTTCACCAAAGCGTGTGGTCTCATTGTAATAGGCACTGCATATACATAGTGAGACACAATTCCCATCCCCGAAGAGCTTACAATCCAAATAGACAAGATAAAGAATGGGAGAATAGAAATATTATCCTCATTATACAGGTTTGCCATTGAGACACAGTCATGTATGCTTTGTCCCCCAGTTAGAACAGAGGGAAGAGTGGGCAGAGCTGGAAGTGCCTTTGCCCAAACATGGCAGCCTGAAACCACTTCCACACAATCATCTAGGAAGGACAGACAAGTTCTCCCACAAGACACCACAAACCAATTCCTAGAGCAGCTCCAGGAGGCAAGGTGCTAAAGACCCTCAGATATGCACTCAGAAATCCAAGGGGAAAAACACATGTAGCTGCAGTGCTAGTGTGGACACTGGTGCAGCTTTGCAGTGCTGGGTTGGCTAACATGTCAGGATGTGGGCACACACCCAGTGTAGATGTATCTTCAGTGACTCACCCATGGTTGCACCGGGAGGTTGTGGCAAAGCTGAAAATTGAACCTAGCTCTCCTGATTCCCAGTCCTATGCTTACCCACAATATGTTTCTTCCTCTATAGATCACTCGCCTTTCTTTGGCATGATGTAAGTACTTACTGAACCCATAGTACTAGCCAAGGAAAAGGAAACCCACCCTCTTTTAGTCTATCAGCAACTCTGCCTTGCAAAAAATAAAACTGAGCAGAAAATTTTCAATGTGTAAGATATTACATACAATAACCAGTAACCCAAGAATACATATAACAATCTAATTGCACTGTCTGGAGTTCTGCACTCAGCAATAGTTGAGTAAAGCCAATGTAAGAAAATAATTGGTCTTTTCTTATCTCTTTCTGAAGTTTCTTTAAGCAAACGGATTGTAAAAGAATCAATAGTTCCTCTCATTTCTTTTGTTCAGAAAAAAATATCTTTAAGAAGTTGAGAAGCACAATGTACTAAACAGCTTTAGCCTCTCCAAAATGTAATAACGAAAGACCTTCAAGGTGTGGAAGTGGGAGACACAGCAAAAAAGGTGAACCTGTATCTGAATAGTACAATGCCCAGAATTAAGTGTGTGTCACCCTTATTCTGCTGTGCATGCAATCTGCATCACCGTTCCCTGTTCTCCTGCTAGTCCAGGGGGACTGCCAGTTGCCCCTTATACCGGGTTTGTGGCAACTCCGTGTTCTAGCCACGTGTTTCCAAAGTATGGTGCAGGAGCTTGCTGTTCCAGCCATTCACATCACAACATTTTAAGAAGGTGGGGTACATAAACCAATAAATGTGGGAGTTGCTACTCTATCCCTTCATTGCTGTACAACTCAGTTCCCCATCTGTAAAATGGGGATAAGAATACATTCTTTCTCTTGCCCTTCATTTGCCGTGTCTTTTCAGACTGAGCTCTTTGGGGCGGGGACTGTCTCACTGCGTGATGTACAGCGTTCAGCACAACAGGCCCCCTCCTCTCCAAGGGGGTCACTCGGTGCTGGAATAATACAAATAATAAATGCTTCCACTTGTCTCCGTGGCCGTAGACAAGTGCTTAAGCCCCTTCAAAATTTAGGAACTGCATTAATAAATAATGGGAACACTGAATTTAGAACAAATGCCTCTTTCTCCCACTGTATTAAAAGCAGACAAATTTAGTTGTGGTATAAAACAACTCATTAATGTGGTTTTCAACTGCTATTGTATTTTTTTTTTTAACTCAAACCCAACAAATAAAAAAAAAATTTCTGTACCTCTGATAGCTCTGTGCTGTCTCAGGTGTAGACCTCTGTCTAAAGGGCTAGTCTTCAGAAATCAAAGGTTTAATCCTACTAATTCTTCTCATTCTTTGGATGATGGGTTATAGATTTTTGTCTCTGATCTCCCATTGCTGGTTTCTTGATTTGCATCTGAAAATAAAAAGCTTTCCATTAACAACAATAATAAAAATAAAGCAGGGTATAAATCTCAATTCATTGTTTACCATCAGGACAAAATCTTTAAACCCATGCCTGGTGTATTGAGTTAATGGACTGCGGGTTTATAGGAAGGGGAGAATATTGCCAGAAATATTCCTGAGTTTGTTCCGCCTCAAAAAGCTTTGACTTAATTAATTTCTCTTCATCATCAGCAGAAATTATGGATCTAATTGGAAGGTCAGAAACATCAGTTGGCCAAGTGATTGGATAGTCGTTAGAGATGAAAGGGAGAAAACAAGGCATTGATGGAGCTCTGCCTCATTGTTTCATCTTGTGAAACTGTAGGAAATTGGCTACAAAGTAATAAAAGAAAATTAAAACACATAAAACTTTGTAAAAGTAACATGGAAGGGCCTGCGTTAAACACACATAAGCAAGAAGATAGTGAGAAGACTAATATATCAAAGATTTAGGGTCAAAGCCAATGCCCATTGAAATCAATGGGATAGTGATATACTTAGTCACAGCATGTTACTCAGCCACTAGATGTTTCCATATAACATATAGTGTTCCAGGTAAACAAAGGGGCCAAAGCTGGAACTCAAGCTGTATGGAAACCTCTCTGCTTGTGGTTCTAGCACCTGAAGGATCCATCTGGGATCAGGGTTCATTTTATCATCTGCCCAACAAAGATGACACTATTGACAGCCGCATAGTCCAGTGGATTTTGCACTGAACTAGAACTTGGGAGATCTAGGTTCTCTGCCCTGATTTGCTGTGAGATCTTGGGAAAGTCACTTCACCCCTGTATGCCTGTTTTCTCTTTCACCATTTGTCTTGTCTATTTAGACAGTATAGGGCCTTTGAGGCAGGAAGTCTCTGGCACTTTTTAGTCAGCACCTCACACAACAGGGTCTTGGCTGGGGCCTCTAGGTGCTACTCAAATAATGATCTAGGATACAGACCAGTAGATAAGGACACAAACAGGCAGTGGGAGAGAAGACAAAGTAACAGGGGAGGCAGGTGTGCTTGCATAAGTTTTTAGTCACAGTGGTGTCAGGCACAGGTGGCAGCCATCCTAACTTCTAAATGTAATAGATTAGATGGAAAATAATGCCTGCACCAAATACTTCCCCTTAGGGGATTGGTATCTCTTAGGAAAGCATTTCCCAGTAATTAGCACCTGTGCCTTGTAAAAATCAGAGCTTGGCATTCTTTCTAAAACAGTGATGCAGGAAGTTCTGCTCACTTCCATTTTTCTCAGTGTCAAAATGTCACCGCTTCTGCAGTGAGCAAACAGCTCAGGAGCAGCGTCTCCCACTGGGGGTTGCTGCAGCAACGCCAAGCTTTGGCTTCAAACTAAGAGGTGGCAAATGTTGAAACAGGAGCGGATCCCAGACAAGTGGCAACATCTGCCTCTTAATGATGTAGTGGCGTCAGCAGTCATGGCATTGGTTCCCTTCCCAGAGAACCAAACTGCACTGTGCAAAGCGTGGTGCATGCCAAATTAGTTCTAAGATCCCAATGATCAGAAGCATCAGGGGTGAAAGTAACTTACAGGACTTACCGGTACTGCTGGAGTCCTGAGGGGGGCATGGCCTCATCTGGAAGAGGTGTGGCCTCTCAAGATTTAAAGGCCCTGGTGCACCGGCTGTGGCTGGGAGCCCCAGGGTCTTTAAGTCAGCCCAGGGCTCCCAGCTGCAGAGGTGGCTGGGAGCCCTCAGGGCTCAGGGGCAAATTAAAGGGCCTGGGGCTCCAGTCACTGTGGGGAACCCTGAGCCTTGCTGGGCTGGGGCTGGGATTTAAAGGGCCCAGAGCTCCTGCTGCTGCGGGGAGCTCTGAGCCCTTTAAATCCAGCCCCAGCCCGGCTGCTGGAGCTACAGGAGGGATTCAAAGGGCTCTGGGCTCCCTGCAGCGGCGGGAACTCTGAGCCCTTTAAATCCAGCCTCAGCCCAGCCACCCACGCTGCAGGTAGGATTTAAAGGGCTCTGGGCTGCCCACTGAGGCAGGGAGCCCAGAGCCCTTTAAATTCCTACCAGGGAAGCCGGTGCTGTTCAGCACAGCGTACTGGCTCTTGCCGGTACGCCGTACCAGACCGTACCAGCTTACTTTCACTCTGAGAAGCATACACACGTTACTGATTAGAGGAAGTGAGGGACAATAACAAATGTTTTTCAATGAAGTTAATGCACGCAGATAACCTACTTAACGGCGCTTTCATCTATTAATAGATTCTAAGGCCAGAAAGGCATGTTGTGATTATCTAGTCTGATCTCCCACATAGTACAAGATATTCTCTATTCTCCCCCTAAGTAATTCCTAGAGCAAGAAGTTGTCAGTGATGGAGAAGCCACCAAGACCCGAGATAAATTGTTCCAATGATTAATTACACACGTCATCAAAAATTACGCCTTATTTCCAGTCTGAATTTGTCTAGTTTCAACTTCCAGATATTGGATTGTCTCTGTTAGACTGAAGAGTCCATTATTAAATATTTGTTCCTCACATAGGTACTTATAGACTGTAATCAAGTCACCCCATAACCTTCTCTTTCTTAAGCTAAATAGATGGAGCTCCTTGAGTCTATCACTATAAGGCATGTTTTATAATCCTTTAATAATTTTCATGGCTCTTCTCTGAACCCTCTTCAATTTATCAGCTTCCTTCTTGAATTGTGGGCACCAGAACTAGATAAAATATTCCAGTGCTGAATACAGTGTCAGAGCTCACGCTCAGCTGATTATCCTTGACAGCCCCCAAATCTTTTTCAGAGTCATAGTTTTCTAGGACAGAGTCCCCCATCCTGTAAGTATGGTTGCTATTCTTTGTTCCTAGATGTGTACATTTATATTTAGTTATATTAAAATGCATATTGTTTGCACTCAGTTTACCAAGTGACCTGTCCTCTTTGTTATTTACCACTCCCCTACGTGATGCTGGCAGACCAGGTGCCAGCTCGTGCCAAGGCTCCTAGGCCACAACTGAACATTGACAAATGCATAGTTTGAAATCCATCTGGCTCATATGCATGTTAGTATTGTTAAAATAGTTCTTAAGTTTTAAGAATGTGCTTAGTCTTTATGAAATGCTTGTAGGATGCCGCATGTATTAATCTCTCTTATACATATCTGTTCACCATGTTATAGGGTGATATTAAGTGTTGGCATTGTAATTCTTTGTAACTGTGTAACTCACCAAAGAGGAAAGAAGCCTCAGTTAATGCAGGCTTCCTACAGAAGGTGTTAGGTCCTGCACACAAGAAGGCCCATTGAAACCAAATGAGCCATTGTGAAATGATAAAGACTTTGCTGAGTGGTCACCCCATACCTATGAAGAGGAGATATACAGGTGGACTTGTCCCATCAGCTTGAAGGGAATAAAAATCCCAGACAAGAAGGAACTGTATCCTTACACTGCTTGGACTCTGAGGAATAAGTATTACTAAGCATAAGCAAAAGATCCCAATTCTTAGCCTGGGTTAGCCCTGAAGAACATACAGAAATTGCTTATTATAGAAGCTTCTACCAACTTTTGGAACCTAAGGCACTAACTAATTTGTGTATGTTCATTACCCGCTTTAACCTTGTAACTAACCCTCATTTCTTTTTCCTAGTTAATAAATCTTTAGTTAATTTATTATAGGATTGGCTACAAGCATTGTGTTAGATGTAGGATCCAAAGTGTAGTTGACCAAGGTAAGTGATTGGTCCTTTGAAATTAGGAGTAACCTGAATATTATTGTGATTTTTGGTGTAAAGCAACAATCTGTCACAAAGGCAGGCTTACCTGGATGGCAAGATAGATCAGAACACCAAAGGGACTGTCTGTGACTCCATGTTAAGGGTGTCATAGTGCCAAAGGAGTTCACACTTGATAGGTGGTTGGTGAAATCTAAGTATAGAACTCACAGCCAATTTGGGGTGTGTGCCCTGGTTCTTAACAGTCTGCCCTGAGATTGGTATTCATGCTCCTGAGCCACTCCAGACAACTTGACACCCCATTTGTGTGTCATCTGCAAACTTTATTTGTGATGATTTTATATTTTCCTGCAGGTCATTGATAAGGTATTAAATAGCATGTGATCAAGAACCCATCCCTGCAAGACCTCACTGGAAACAGACTGCTCAGTGACACTTTCTCTTTTACAGTTACATTTTGAGGGCTATGATTTAGCTTGTTTTTAATCCATTTAATGTGTGTCATGTTAATTTTATATCGTTCTAGTTTTTTTTAATCAAAATATTGTGTGGTGCCAAGTCCAATGCCTTACAGAAATCTGCTTAGGTCTACAGTTACCTTTATCAAACTTGACAAATTTAAAGGAAACTTGAGATTATTCTAAATTTGATTTGTGACTGCAGGTATATGGTGGCATTTATTGTATTCTTCTCAGGACCTCTATAGAAAGGAGAGAAATTTGTCCTCAAGGGATTTTTGCCACCCATTGTGCTAGGATCTATAATAATCTGGGAGCTGCAGGTGGATGAAAAATAAGACCAATCTTATCATGGTAACTTATAGTGCTACTGAAAGATAGATCATCTACAACCATGGAAGGCTGAAGTCCTCCTCCAGTTGTCCACAGAACATGTTTAATGTGAGCAACAGCAGTACAACCTTCTCCACACATTCTATCTGCCCTTGCCTCAGTACACTACTGGAGGAGAGAGCACATCTAAAAGGCAGTTCAAGAACAAGACTGATATTTAGGCTCATCCCTTGATTCAGCAGAGCATTTAAACATGTGCTTAACAAGTACGCACAGATGTTGATCTGGATTCAGCAAAACAATGGGACTTCAGCACACTTTGCAATGTTTTGCTGAACAGTGTTCTTGGCCATTCTGCCTACGTAAAGTCTGACAATGGTTAGGCAACTGGTGTTCTGAGACCACTGCTTTCATACTGACCAGAGCCTTCTCATTATTTCTTGTGCTCCCCCATAGCTCTGTCTTCTCTTGTCATCTCTTGATTTATATTTACTTTGCCCTCTTTGCGGCAGGGACTGTATTCTGTGTTTGTACAGCACTTAGGACAATGGGCTTCTGGTCCATAACTGCTCCTTGGTGCTACCACAATGCAAATAATTAATAATAAATAAAATATTACCATAAATAATAATAATGGGCTTAAGACACAAGACAGATTCAGATTTTGCATATCACATAGTTCAAGGTATGTTTAGAGCTCAGTGTTGCAAGTCCATCTCTACCTAAGACATGTAGTGTGTCCTTATGGTTCCTTAAAAACTAATTACTGCACGAGATACCAAAGTACAATACAGATTAAAAAAAACCCTGCACTACAGACTATAGTATTTTGTTTTGTTATATTTTAAAAGTTGCTAAATAACTCAAAAAAAAATTTGAAATGCAGTGATTGTTTGTGTCACACTGCCCTCTGTTGGACAGAATCAGAGCTAATCAAGTGTGGGTCACAAACGCTATGTTGCCAGCAGTTAACAGAGAGTCACTTTGCGGCATGTGGTAGAAGTGATCTGAGTTCTATCCCGGTAAAGTGGCTTTGTCGTGCAGCACTAAGTGGCTTTGGTGTGCAGAACAGGAACAACTTTGAAGTCCTAGTAGCCATGGATTTGTTCCAAGGGTCAGATTTATGAAGTTGTTTAGGCATTTAAAGAGACACATAGGTGCCTAGTGGTGTCATAAACAGATAGCTAAGGGTTAATGTCTCTTTCACCTGGAAAGGAGTAACCTGAAACACCTGACCAGAGGACCAATCAGGAAACAAGACTTTTTCAAATCTGGGTTGAGGGAAGTTTTGGGTGTGAGTTCTTTGTTCTTTGTCTTGTGTCTGTGCCCTCTCGGCTATGAGAGTGATTTTTCTATCTCCAGCTTTCTAATCTTCTGTTTCCAAGTTGTAAGTACAAAGATAGTAAGACAATAAGGTTTATATTGTTTTCTTTTGTATTTACATGTGTGTAGTTGCTGGAATGTGTTAAATTGTATTCTTTTTGGATAAGGCTGTTTATTCATTTTTTTTCTTTTAAGCAAATGACCCTGTATTTGTCACCTTAATACAGAGAGACCATTTTTATGTCCTTTTCTTTCTTTTTATATAAAGCTTTCTTTTTAAGACCTGTTGGAGTTTTTCTTTAGTGGGGACTCCAGGGAATTGAGTCTGCAGCTCACCAGGGAATTGGTGGGAGGAAGAAGTCAGGGGGGAAAATCTCTTTGTGTTAGATTTACTAATCTGACTTTGCATACCCTCTGGGTGAGGGGGGAAGTACTTGTGTTTCCAGGGCTGGAAACAGGGAGGGTGGAGTCCCTCTGTTTAGATTCACGGAGCTTGCTTCTGTATATCTCTCCAGGAACCCAGGCAGGGAACACCTGGAGGGGAGGAGGGGAATGGTTTATTCCCCTTTGTTGTGAGACTTGTCGTGGAAATTGACCACCAGTCAATTGAGTTGATCAGACAGCCTGAGGCTCCTTTATTGATTAATCATAGATTACAAGCATATATGCAGGGAGAGACGACAGGACCTCTAGCAAGAGGGAAGTCGCTCTACCTTACAGCAATAATACCTGGGGTTATAAAGCTTAAAACCGCAAATTACCATATGAGCTTATACATCCGAGGATACCATATTTGGTTAATACAATGACATTTTTTAACCATCTGCAAAAACTTTTACCATTACTTTACCGGTTATGAGCTAATCTGCAAGCCTGCTTTTTGCAACTTCCCCTTTATACGGGTTTTTGTTAATGTCAGGACTTTGACACCTGGTTTTCGCCTACTTGCAGTGTCAGCAGCTATGTTTCTTAAGCAAATTTGAGGAACTTGGGCCCAAACTGCATGTTCAGCCAAGTTTATTAGAGGTTAATTTTCTGTGTGCATAAGCTGCTTGATAAACTTATAATAGCCTAGCAGTTGTTATTTTATTTGGCAGTGATGGATGGGGTTTTTTAAGGGACTTTATGTCAGTTTAACCCCTTATAGCAGCATTTTGTGATTTAGCAGCATTAAGTAACATATTAGTAGTGTATGATATAGTTAAATCAGAAAGTGAGCCTCAGGAGGGTTAGTATAAAATCAATGTTTTTACTTTGCTATATATGTTAGTGTGATTGAGGCCTAAGGCCTTGATATGATTATTAACTTGATTAAGATCCGGCCTTTGGGCCTGGGGTCGGCTTTCTTTATCAATTCCCTCCTTTGTTTGCTGCTATTGGGCTCTCCTCAGCAGCAAACACTTCATCGAAATTTGAAATATTCATAAGTTCCTGCGCAATGTTTTCAATTAATTGCTGATTTACTGTTTCCTGGCCTGAATTGCCTTCCTGGGGGGCACTGGAAGGGGTTTCAATGTCGAATGTAACATAAATATCATCACTGGCATTGGTGGGTGTGTAATATGATGCAGTCCTAACAGGGTTAATAGAGACCATTTGTGGTGGGGGATAGGAACGGGAAGTTGTACTAAGGCAAGTACAATGTGACAAGCAATTACAGCAACACCAACAGCAAATACATACAAAGGTAACTGTACCAATGGCAAAAAGAAGCCATACATACCAAGGGTGTTTTTGGGGCGACTGAAAACTTTTTGTGAGCTGACACAGAACATCACCTTTAATACAAAGGGTGGAGACCAAATGAACCGTTTGAAGAGCATTTAAAGCTTCTTGGTAAACAGTTTCTAAGTAGTGAATTTGGGTTTGCAAATGTGAAATAGATTGAATGTCTGGTAGGAGGGATAACAATGAATGGAATCGGTCAGGAACAACAGAGGTCCAATCAAAAGGGACCTGAAATTCCAAATAAACCTGATAATCCTTTTCTGCGGGCCAGTAAATGTTGTGAGTACCTGAGCTGGTGTGGAGGTTAAAGGCCACATCGTGTATGATTGAGGAATTAACATGAACACAACTGCTGTTAGCAGATAATAGGTCATGGGAGGTTAGGTCTTGTAAAGTACCAAGACCTTCCCAACATACTCGGTGATGAACAGTTACTACCTCCCCTGGGTGTAATTTTCTAAAACATTGCAGTTGTGGGGGTTGTAAAGGCCAATAGGTCCAAAGATCACCTAGACCTATCCAAAGGTCAGGGGTTATAGCTGGGGCACCGATTAAGAAGCGGTTAGGACCGCCAGGGGGTTTAATTTCCCAAACATCTCGATGAATTACCCAGTCCCATAAGCAACCACCCCAAGGGCCTGGAAGGATACGGTAAGTGGGGGCCCAAAATCCTTTCACGGGTCCATAAGCCCGGAAGGAACACTGTGAGCGCCAACACCTCCATTTAGAGAATTTCCACGTAAGTCTCCAAGGCCACAAATCGAGGGGTAAACCCGATGTATTAGTAAGGGCAGTGGGCCAGCGCTGCTGTTCAAGGTCCTTACGTAAGGAAAAAAGGATAGTGTTAAGATAATCCTGTACTTCTGAACACGCTTGGTCCCACTGCAATGCCTTTCCTGATGTGGCAACCTGGTGAACCATTTGCTTAAGTAGGTCCTGGGTAACAATACTTAGTGCCGAAATAGTATGGAGTGCGCCTATACCGGCCTTCTCCTCAGTTATCTGAGCCCCGGAAATAAACCCCTGAGCTTGGTCTAGTTGTCCCAGATGACTGTCATGTTCCTGCGTTTTATATAGAGTCCAGGCTGACGCTGCAGTGTTGGCACCATGCAGTAGAGTGTCAACAATATCTCTCCTTTTTCTTCTTTCTGCAAGTCTAGCCTGCTGCTCTAGTAGGCGTATAGCCGCACCCTTAGAGCAATTAGAATAAGTACTAGTAATTTGGAAGTGAGTGAGAGGTATGGAGAAATGGACAGTTCCCAAGGTAGCATTTAGTATTGTCCATCTGAACCCTGATAAATGGGGGTTTTCAGTGGGCTCATACCACAATTGTTGGCCTTGCACCTGAATGCTCTCTTTGGCCAGTGTGATGTTGATTGAGTGTGAAGGGGTGTATTGAAGTAATGTGCAAGTCAGGTTTTCAGTGATGGGGATGTCCTGAGCACAAACAAACCCTACAGCAGCTAAACATATTTTGTTAACAGTAACATTAGTTCTTGTGGCATGAGTGGCTACAAAACATTCGGGACCCTCATCCGTGAGGGGCCAACATGTGCCTGGGATTAACATAAGGTCTATATCATGGTCAGTGTCCCATGTGTCTATAAAATTTTCGGCTTGGTCAGATTCTTCTGTGTATGTTAAATATGAGGTTATATTACGATAACTAAGGTATACCATACCAAACGCATTCCATTTAACATACCGTTGGTACACTTGACCCTGCAAGGAGAAAATTAACTTAGTTAGACAGTAGGAAAACAAATTAGTGGAAGAGGGCCTAGGCCATTGCCTGATGGTTGAGGTTTTGGGTAAGTATGGATTTGCATGGGGCTCAAGGTGGGTACTAATAGATGGGGTTACTATGGGAGGATTACTTAGAGGAGGGACCGTGGGGGGAACAGTGGAAGTGTGGTCTAGTAATTCTGGAATGACGTAGCATGGCCAGGGAACCTGTGGTGGGTTGCAATCAGCTGTACCGGGGAGAAATCCCAAATACCAATGTACCCCACATGACCAAGCCTGTCGGCCACAAGAGCCTCCCTGATACCACATCACGTAACGTCTTTTATACCATGGCCAATTTTTCACGTCCTCTATAGTAAGAGTTTTGGGTTTAGCAGTGGAGGCTTCTCGAGACCTTCTTACTTTCTTCCTTTGTTCGGCAGCAAGGTTTTGTTCGTCACACGGAGTGGAACGGGGAGTGATTTTTCCCTTTTCTTTAACTGCTATCCCGCACATTGGGTAGGGTGGGGTGGTTGTTTTGGCTTTTGGTTTTCCTGTTGACAGGAGACGTAGCGAAGTAGTCTTTCGGGCAGCAACTGAGAGTAGGTAAGAGTCATAAATGTTCAAAAGAAACATAAAAAACATTAGAATGGTAATAATCCAGATAGAGGGCATTAGCCACTTTCGCACTCGAGCAGTCTGTTTGATCTTGGTCTGTGGATTGGTCATGATGTCTTATGTAACCTGCCGACCTCGAAGGTGATACTTGGGTTTTTGTTCAGGTTCACCTGCTGACGTTGTCAGCCGAGGTTGTAGAACAGCCGGGGTACTGATGGGATCCAAAGGAGGCGTTACCTTCTTGCAGTGAGATGCTTGTACCCAATTTGGGAGTTCTTGGCACTTTACTGCAGTGTGAGTAGTCAGTAAGACCTGGAACGGACCTTTCCACCTGGGCTCCAAGGCAGACTTTCGTTGGAACACCTTACAGCAAACCCAGTCACCAGGCTCCAAGGGATGGCATGCGGTCTCAGCTGGATCTGGTAGGGCACTTTGGACCTGTGAATGAATAAATCTGACATGTCTAGTTAGCGTCTTGCAATATTCTAGTACATTTTCATCACTGAGTTGCAAATGCTGGGAGTTTGGGGATAGGGGCGGAGACACTGGCATTCTCATTGGTCTAGCCATGAGAATTTCATGGGGAGACAACCCATGTTTACGCATGGGAGTGTTCCTCATTTGCATTAGTGCCAGAGGGAGTGCATCCGGCCATTTAAGGCCTGTCTCTGCACACAGCTTTGCTAGCTTGTTTTTTAGATCCCCATTTTTGCGTTCCACTGCTCCCGCGCTTTGAGGATGGTGAGCACAGTGCAAACGTTGGTCCACATGAAGGGCCTTACAGATTTGTTGAGTGATTTGACCTGTAAAATGGGTTCCTCTGTCACTGTTAATTGAGACAGGGATACCAAAGCGAGGAATAAATTCCTTGAGCAACTTCTTTGCTACAGTGGTTGAGTCTGCCTTGGCGCATGGGTAAGCTTCCACCCATCCAGAATACATGCACACACACACAAGTACATACTCATATGAACAACACTTAGGCATACTTATAAAGTCTATTTGGATGTTTACAAACGGTCCCCAGGGCGGTGGGTGTGCTGCCTGGGTGGTTCGAACTGGTCGCCCACTGTTGTATGCCAGACAGATAGGGCATGTTTGGCAGTATTGCTGGGCAATGCTTGTAAACTTTGGAGCATGCCAATATTTAGCTACAGAAGCAATCATCCCCTCCTTGCCTACATGGGCTAGCCCGTGTGCTAGCCGGGCAAGGTGTGGGAGCAGAGCCAAGGGTGCCACCAGGCGACCGTCTGGAGCATACCACAAGGCATCCTCTGGATGTTTGGAACATCCAGACTGTCTCCAGCAGTTTTTTTCATCTTCTAATGCTGACTCCTGTGTAAGTGCTAAGTCCTGTAAAGAGTCAACTAAAGAGAGGGGCTGGGACATACAAAGAGCAAATATTTCAGTAGGAGCCGGAGACCCGGAAAGGGCCGCTTGCCTGGCGGAGGAGTCCGCCAGTGCATTTCCTCGAGTAACATCGTCATGGGGTTTTTTATGGGCTGCACATTTGACTACAGCAATAGCAGACGGTAACTGTAAAGCAGACAAAAGAGCATTGACATATGGGCCGTGGCTAATAGGTGCTCCGGTAGAAGTAAGAAATCCCCTATATTTCCACAATTGCCCATAATCATGTACTACTCCAAAAGCATATCTTGAATCAGTATAAATAGTAACAGACGCCTCGGTTGCCAAACAACAGGCTCGAGTAAGAGCAAACAGTTCAGCAACCTGAGCTGATTTTACTGAAGGGAGAGAGAATGCTTCTATAGTACTGTGTTGATCGCATACAGCGTAGCCTGCTACCAGCTGCTCTTCCGCATTTCTTAAACAGGAACCATCTACATAATAAATCAACTCGGGATTTTGCAGGGGAATATTTATACAGATGAGATCTGGGAGCAGAAAATTCAGTGGCTATAGATAAGCAATTATGGGGTTTTGCATGTAGTTGCTATGGGGAGAAGGGAAGCAGGATTTAGTACTGGACAGTTGACTAAAGCAGCATTTATAGCAAGTAATAAAAGCATTTTACACTTAGTAAGTCTAGAATTTGAAAGAGGCTGTGTTTTGCTTTTAGTTAAGAGAGCAGGGATAGCCCGGGGGATTGTCACTTTTAATGGGGTTCATGCAAGCGGCGGAGCTTTGCAATGGCTTGGACGGGTCCTGCAGGACCTTTAGTTGCAAACGTAGGAGTGCATTTTCTTGGGCCAAGGTTTGCACCTCCCATTTTAGTGTTGTATTTTGTTCTTCTAGCTTTCCCCATTTGTACAGGTGCTTTTTCCGCCAAGTGGCTGAATTTTTCCGATTTTTTAATTTGCGCCGGCGCTCTTTTAATTGTTTAGCCTCCTCCCCGGGGAGGCCCTACAGGTAGTTACGTAGATCCGCCAGCGATAGTCCCACCAGCTGTTCATCCGATAGGGGGGCCAGGTCGTATGTGACCTGTACGGTTGAGTTTGATGCGCTATTTGCAGACATTATTTTATTATTGTGTTTTAAATGAGGACTCCTTTTGAGAAATTAGATACCGTATAGACCCCTTTTACTATATTTAAAGAAAAACAATAACGCTAATTTTGCAATTTAACGGTACTATGGGAAGTGGTCTTACCGGGTTCAGGTTAACTACAGCCAACTGTGCAGATCCAAGGTGCCCAATTGCATTACCATGCTCACACGGAGGGAGAGACTGTAACCAACCGTTCCTGTTGCAACGAGGAAGGGCTGGGTTAGTCCTTTCTTTACTGTGAGCAGGGTTTGGCACCCCCCCCCTCCCCCCAGACACACACCAACTAGATTAATGTTCACTAAATTTTGGGGACACCCCTTATCACTGTTACAACTTTAGAAAAGGAAATGAGGGGACTGTGTTTTTTTTAGAGCTAGAGGTTTTCATAGGCACCCGGCTGAGGGTAGGGAAGCCATCTGGGGGGGGGCAGTGGGAGAAAAGGAGGTATTGTCTCCTGCCGTGGGCATGGTCTATCAGGTCGAATAGGGCAATCCTTGAGAAGGTGCCCCTCCTTTTTACAATACCTGCACTGAACTTTCCCTAATTGTGGACAATTGGCCTTCCAATGTCCTTTTTTCCCACACCAGAAGCAAACTATGGGGTTAGAATTAGTCAAGGGGTTATAAGGTTCAATTACTGCTTGTTTTGATTTATTTCTGGGTTTCTCCCCAGCGGAGCTTTGAATTGTTTGGGAACCTGAGGCCGTAAGCCTAGACTCTGTTTCATTCTTTGTTCTTTCTAACTGACAGTAAAAGTGCTGTGCAGCTGCCAGGATTCCTTTTAGATCTTTGTCTTTCCAATTTACTACATTGCCTTTTAACCTTTCTTTTACCTTTGGCAAGAGTCCTTGTACAAAGGCCGTCACTACTGCTTGCGTGGCTTTTTGCTCTGGATTTTCAATCCCCGAATACCTTTGAAACACTTGCTTTATACGTTCCATATAGTTAGCCGGATTTTCTCCCTCACTTTGCTTACAGGCATTTATTTTAGCCCAGTCCAGTTTTCTTGGGCATACATTGAGAACTTCAGTAATTAGGTTATTCCTTTTCTGGACCAAATCGGCCTCAGACATTTGATCAGGGTCAACCGGCCAATTTGCCTTTGCATAGAGGCTGGTAAGAATTTCCTCGGGTACTATAGCTGATAAGAGTTGGTGCATAGCAGCATACGAGGGGTTGTAACAGTTAATTATTATTCTTAATTGTTCTTGGAATTTATCGGGATTTTCCCTGATTTCTGGAAACTCTTTAACGAGGTTATAAAGATCACTAGGTGACCAGGGGGCCTGAACTGTTACTAACCCTCCTTGGCCTGGCAATTGGTGAAGAGAGAAATTATTAACGGTCCATGGCAGGGGTTTTATATGTGCTGTCTTACGCAGTAAAGCACTACCGCGAGTGTGAAGGGCAGCAAGATTACAACTGGGAATGGGATTTTCTAGAATGGATTTATATTCTGATGATGTCATAAGCTGCATTATTTCGGCGATGGTACCTGACAATCGCCACAGCGGGGAGTCTGGAGACACCTTTTCCCAATTTATATCCTCTTCCTCCCATTCTACACCTCCTTTGCTTGCCTCAAGTTGCCATTTGGTTATTAACAGTTCCCCTGTTGTTGTTATAGCCCCAAGGGCGTCCACCAACTTTAACGACAAAGCTGAATGTGATGAGGCTTCACTGGAAAGGGTCGGGGAAGGGGTCAATCTGTCAGAACCCGGGGAAGATAAGGAGGAAAGGTCCTGAAGGATTTCTTCATTTTCAAGGCTGTCTGTGGAGTTTGTGGTTGGGGACTTTTCGCTGTCTGTGGAGTTTGTGGTTGGGGACTTTTCCCAAGGGGAGTCACCCTGATTACTTAGATCATAGGGAGGAGGGATAGGAGTAGGAGCAGGAGCATCTGGCCACTGTCGATCTTCTGTGAACAGTTCGATTGGTTCCTCAGAAGACGGCGAAGGGTAAATTTTTTCTGGGGCAGCCAGTTTCAGGCACGTCCTGGATGGGCTAAGGGGAGTCTCGTTTATTAAAGAGGGATGGGGTTCTTTTTTGAATTTTTTTCGTGCAGTAAGCTGAGTTTTTAACTTTTCTTGGGTACTTTTTTGATTCCTTGCTTGGGATTCATCACACCATTCAAAATAAGCATTAAACTGCCCTCGTCCCACAGAATTGGCAAGAAGGGCACCCCGGAGGTGCACGATCCTGTCAAGATCAAAACTGCCCTCTACAGGGAATTGCAGCTTTGGGCTATCTCTGGTATACCAGCTCCACTTTTGCAAATATTTACATGTCGACGGGCCACGGTGCACATACATATAAGCAGCAGGAGTGCCTGTTGGACCAGACTCCATCTTCACTTCAGCCCTTTTTCATACAAGCCTTTCACACCAGGGAAGCGCTAATCAGGATTACCACGGTTCTAACACCAGTGGTGTCTTTACCTGCCCTGGGCAGGGGAACTAGGTGGAGTAGGCTTTCTCTGACCCGCCAAACAGCAGGTACCTACAAGGAAGGAGGTAAAGGATGGGACGGGCTCCTTTCCGGAGAACCCGCGGTCCCCGTACGCCTGTCGTTAGCCCAGAGCACCAGCCTTAAGCCAACGATGCTTCTGAAGCTACGGACTTAGCGGTACGGTTTTCCTGGGGGCTTCCCTCCTCTCCGAGAAGGGAAGGGAGCTTATGGCTCCAGTGGGCAAAATAGGGACTCTGCGGTCCTGTAAGGACAGTGCTCGAGGAGCGGTCACAGGGTCATAGGTCGTGGAAGGGAAGGGAAGAGGGACGGGGAAACACACAAGCACCCAACAGGCTAGCCACTTACCAAGGCCTGCCAGCTGGGAAGCTTTACAACCTCTGCACATACAGAAGCTCAGCTGTGGGGCTTGCTTTCGAGACACTCCCGGTCACGAGCGTTCGCTTTGCAGGAGGCTCGGGGCGTCTTCCCACAGCTGCATTCACTCTGGCCGCTTGGCCCTCACACACACAGACACAGGCACTTTCTTGACACAGACGTCAAGGCGAAACCACGGAACACTGGAACATTAAACCCGGATCCCCATCAGACCTGGTAGGAAGGGGACCCCTGATCCACGCCTGGATCAGGACTCTCCGGACCAAAAGGAGCGTGGTCCGTGGGTTGTTAGCGGTACCTTTGAAACCACGGGAGCCTCTGGAAAGGCTAAAACCTTGGAATCTTAGAAACCTTAGAGAAAGGGCATCTGGTCTGTCTGATAGCTAAAAGTTCGAACCCAGCTTGTGACTTACCCAAACCGGAGCCTACAGACTAGTCCTCTGCCAAACCCCATAGAGATTTCAAAAGGTCTCTTACCTTTTAATTGGGCCCGGGGGTTGGAAGGAGACTGCCTGCGGTCCTCCGATCCAGGAGAAGCCCTCTTGTGGGTTCCCGGCCAACGCACCAAATTGTCGTGGAAATTGACCACCAGTCAATTGAGTTGATCAGACAGCCTGAGGCTCCTTTATTGATTAATCATAGATTACAAGCATATATGCAGGGAGAGACGACAGGACCTCTAGCAAGAGGGAAGTCGCTCTACCTTACAGCAATAATACCTGGGGTTATAAAGCTTAAAACCGCAAATTACCATATGAGCTTATACATCCGAGGATACCATATTTGGTTAATACAATGACATTTTTTAACCATCTGCAAAAACTTTTACCATTACTTTACCGGTTATGAGCTAATCTGCAAGCCTGCTTTTTGCAACTTCCCCTTTATACGGGTTTTTGTTAATGTCAGGACTTTGACACCTGGTTTTCGCCTACTTGCAGTGTCAGCAGCTATGTTTCTTAAGCAAATTTGAGGAACTTGGGCCCAAACTGCATGTTCAGCCAAGTTTATTAGAGGTTAATTTTCTGTGTGCATAAGCTGCTTGATAAACTTATAATAGCCTAGCAGTTGTTATTTTATTTGGCAGTGATGGATGGGGTTTTTTAAGGGACTTTATGTCAGTTTAACCCCTTATAGCAGCATTTTGTGATTTAGCAGCATTAAGTAACATATTAGTAGTGTATGATATAGTTAAATCAGAAAGTGAGCCTCAGGAGGGTTAGTATAAAATCAATGTTTTTACTTTGCTATATATGTTAGTGTGATTGAGGCCTAAGGCCTTGATATGATTATTAACTTGATTAAGATCCGGCCTTTGGGCCTGGGGTCGGCTTTCTTTATCAGACTCAAGGCATCTGAGTCTGGGGGTCCCCCAGGAAAGGTTTTGGGGAGACCACAGTGCGCCAGGCACTGTATAGATTCCTGGCTGGTGGCAGCTTTACCAGGTCCAAGCTGGTAACTAAGCTTGGGGGTTTTCATGCTAACACCCATATTTTGGATGCTAAGGTCCAGATCTGGGAAAAATGTTATGTTATGACAAGTGGATTTTACAAAAACGCCTAAGTGGATTAGGTGCCTAAGCACCTGTGTCATTCTGGCCCAATATGTTTTTTCCTCCCAAATGAACATAATCAAGATAGATCTGATAAACTATTTCAGTGTGTACATTATTTGAATATGGAGAACAGAGATTGGTTTTTAATGAGGTACTTAATTTTCTGAAAGAAGCCTGTTTTTTCCCCAGTTACTTTGATTACAACCACTTCTCTGATCCTAACCAGTTCCTGCTTCACAAATTACTTAAAATTATTCTTCGGGTACGTAAAGCAATTTATTTATTTATTTATTTTATTTTGCACAACCTAATTTTGCTTGCTTGCTGAAAGTAACCCTTTGAAAAGATCAGACGTTTTGTTGTTACTGTTCGGTCAGCAAAGTGAAATCTTCTCTTTGGGGAAAAAAAAAGAATGCAATTATTCTGTGTTAATGATCACAACAAAGAAGAATCCCTTTGTAATGGGGAGGTGAGCCACTGATCCCTCAAGACTGCAGTGTCTGAAAATACAGTATTACTACTGCAATTCTGAACTGATTTCCATGATTGTATCAGTGTAAAAATGATAAAGACTGGGGTAATTTCTTCACTAGTAACAACATTTATTGTTCTGTATGCCATCTGTCTGTGGTTGTATATCTTCTATCACTGTGTTATCGAAGAGGCTCTTAGTGCTAAGAAAAGGAAATCAAATTTCATGCTTCAAGGCCTGGGATGATTGCTGCAGGGGCTCAGGAAGCCTGGTCTCCACTAAAAATAAAACCAGTATCCATATTTCAGCAACAGAACAGCCGCAGTGATGGTACAAAAAGCTAGTATACACAGACCCAGGGCAGTAGTTTGAGACCTGGTGTTAAAACCATCTGATGCTACCTACACTTGCAGTTTAGCACCAGTTCAGTTGCAGTGTTGCTACTGATTGCTGAAGACAAAGTATTCATTTTGTTAGTTTAGATGCAGCTCGTGTGTATAACTTTATGGCTCAGCTGGGGAGGTGCATTATGGGGGATACTCACCTCTCTCTGAAACATCAGGGACTGGTCACACTGGAGATGGGACTGACAAATAAATTGATCGGATATGACAGCCTTTAACTCTTTAATTAGATACACACACGCAGTGTATCTTCTGATCTCCAGAAGGTGTACACTGGAGTAACTACGCTGAAGTCAATGCTGAGGATATAGCCCATAATCTATTAATTTTCAAAAAGGACAAGAAAAAAACAATAAAGCAGATATGGACACAAATTTATGGTTCAAAACTGCTCTCATTGACTTCAGTTCAAGCAGGATTATATCCAAAATGAAGATATTTTTAAAGTCAATATATTTCCGAAAATTAATTAAAAAACTAACGAACACACACTTCAGTAGAAAATCTGCATTAAAAATACAGTCCAGTAGCTCTGTAGTTTCTGATGCCATGTAGTTGTGGTTGAAAAATGGGGCAGAAAATGTGGACTTTTATCATTTATATCTGGGAAGGCTTCAGGAAGCAAAAACTTCCATGTGAATTGTGTAAAAAGAAACTCTGTGCCAGTGAGGGACTCTCAACTTTCTCTCAACCCAAGAAAGGGCATTATGTTAAACAGATGTACTTTATTGCCTGGCAGGTCTAAATTTTAAGTCTGCAAAACCTCAAGATTTTCTCTTATTTATGTCCAGATATTCCTCCTCTCGCCCCTGTTCTTTCAAATGCAATCGCTGTACGAAAATCATGGGTTATGAAGCTTGCAAAGTCAATGGCTTAAAAAAGCTGAAGCAGCAGGTTTGGGCCTGCATTTGAACATTTAGATCATTCTCCTGAAAGCTAAAAATATGTAGCCATGCTGGGGCATGTGACAAAAAGGACAGCATTTCAAGATTATTTTGAAAAAGTAGTTCCCTATAGTTGGAAATGCAAGAGACAAGACGCCTAATTTGTGCAAACAGCAAATTGCTAATCTCTTCAAGATTACGCTTGTTTCCCAGGGTCTATCCAGCACTCATTGCTCACACTATGTGGCTTTAAAACTTACATAAACAATAAATGGCCTTAATTTTTCTCTTTCTTCCTCCTGCTGGGGGAAAAGCAGGAGAGACAACACCACATTCTATTTTGGAGTTAGAGACTATGAGCGTCAGCTGCAATTCCTTCCTCTGCAATAGGAGTTGGAGCATGCATTGCACTTCCTGATTAGTATTATCCCTGATTAGGTTGCAGATAGTCCTCTGATTAAAGTGCTCTTGGCTATTTTGGAGTGACACATAAATATACATGAATGCAGAGAGAAGAAAAAAGTAAACAGACAACAAAGCAAAAACTAGTAGTTATTGCTCCGAGGTTTGACGGGCGGGTTCAAGTCCCAGCCCTGACCCAGACAGATTTTCAGGAGGGGACTCTAGAAGAGGCTTGTCTCATTTACAATGGTTTAATGATCTGAATGAGTAAGGGCCTAATCCAACTCCTACTGGATTGAGCCCCAAATTGGAGGTGCAGGCCTCCGGCCAACACCTGGGTTTTCCTGTAGCACAATATAATCCAGAGAATGGACAGAATGATGACGCTCTTGTGGCTTGACAGCTTATTAGTGGTATTTGGATCTGAATTTACCCTTAATCTGGATCCTGAGTGAGCCCATAAAAGAGACTAGGCTCAGCAATAAAATTTCAGAGATCCACAATCATATTCAAAAACAACAAGGAGTCTGGTAGCACCTTAAAGACTAAGCGTATGTCTATACTACCCGCTGGATCGGTGGGTAGTGTTCGATGTATCGGGGATCGATTTATCGTGTATCGTCTGGACGTGATAAATCGATCCGCTAATTGACGCCCATACTCTACCTCGGCAGGAGGAGTAAGCGGAGTCGACAAGGGAGCCGTAGCAGAGGACTCGCCACCGTGAGGGAGGCCAGGTAAGTCGAACTAAGATACTTCGACTTCAGCTACGCGAATAGCATCGCTGAAGTTGCATATCTTAGTTTGAACCCCACAGCTAGTGTAGCCCAGGCCTAACAGATTTATTTGGGCATAAGTTTTTGTGGGTAAAAAACCACCTCGTCAAATGCATGGAGTGAAAATTACAGATGCCGCATTATATACTGACACGTGAACAGAAGGGAGTTACCTCACAAGTGGAGAACCAGTGTTGACGGGCCAATTCGATCAGGATGGATGTGGTCCACTCCCAATAATAGATGAGGTGGTGTCAATTCCAGGAGAGGCAAAGCTGCTTTTGTAATGAGCCAGCCACTCCCAGTCCCTATTCAAGCCCAAATTAATGGAATTAAATTTGAAATGAATTTTAGTTCTGCTGTTTCTCTTTGAAGTCTGTTTCTGAAGTTTTTTAATTCAAGTAGAGCTACTTTTAAATCTCTTCTAGAATATCCAGGGAGATTGAAGTGTTCTCCTACTGGCTTTTGTATGTTACCGTTCCTGATGTCCAATTTGTGTCCACTTATTCTCTTACGTGGGGACTGTCCAGTTTGGCCAATGTACATGGCAGAGGGGCACTGCTGGCACATGATGGCATATATCACATTAGTAGACATGTTCAAATATTCCTTAAGTCCATGGCAGGCTGCTGGGATTCATGATTCCAATTTGGTCTTGGGATTTTGAGTCAAAATCCCAATTTATTATACCTTTCTCTACAAATCCAGAAGGATGCCAGTAAAGACAAATGACCATGTTTATTTTGCCTTGGGTCTGTATTTCTCAAGTGTGGGGGGTAGAAGATATCTTTAGTGTAGCCTTAAGGATTTTCCTATTTTCCTCCATGTTTCATCTTTCCTCACATCCCCATCTCACCCTGCTCAATGGGCTAGTTCATATATCATCTTAACTGGTTCACGCATGCTCACTAAGGGCCTGACACAAAGAAGTTAGTGGAAAGACTTCATTTGACTTTAGTACACTTTGGATTATGCCCTAAATAACCATTTTGACATGCTGAAAAAGAAATGCTTCCAACCAGACTATTTTGCTATTCCTTCTTCCCTGATAGCTGGACAGAACTTACTTGCTGGCCAAAGTTAGACAGCAATAAGAACTAGAGATGGTGAGATTTATCCTCACCCATCACTTATAGGGAGAAAGAGACCTTGCTTTAGGACTCTGAAGGCTGCACTTGGGCCTTCAGTCACCATGTAGACCTCTCCACCAGATCAATAGGGCCTTAAGGGAAGGACATTAAACCTTATGCTTCAGAGCCTAAAACATTCTCTGACATCAGTGGCTAGGATCAGACTTTCCAGGAGGTGGTGGATAGCATTTGCCTCCTGCGGGAGATGCTTGCATTTTCCTCTTACACTTCTGTTGCTCGCCACTGTTGGAGATAGATACTGAACTAGATAGGCCACTGACCTGATCCAGTCTGGAAATCATAATGCCTACAAGATATTATTATTGTTTGATCAGGACAATGGAAACCAAAAGAAAAACCATCCGACTTGCTTGCCAGGAAAAAAAAAAAGGCACCTCCTGAGACAACTGAAAATAAATAAATTGCAGTCAAATTAAATCAATACTATGCAAACTCCTATCCTTTTGCTACATCTCTGATTACTTTTCAAGTGGCTTCAGCTTGAACAGATGTTTCGGTGCATTCCTAACCACTGCTGCCGACACACTTTTAGAGAGACAGCAGCTTAATCTCCTGCTGCCGCTGTTCACTTGATATGAAGAGGGAGAGAGAGAGATTGAAAAAAAAAAAAAGGGTGCCTAACTAGTTTTCTCGCATTTCTTGTAGGGAGATTATTAATGGAGAATGTGGGCAGAACCCTCCCTCTTTCTTCTGACACCAGGAGAGCTGTTTCCAGTTGTTTCCTACTGGGGTTTTTCATCCTGAGTCCCTCCTTCTCTCAGTGACCTTTATCCTCAGTGGGTTTTTATTTTTATCTTGGGTTTCCTTGTTAGGCTCTGCTAAAGATGGGTGAATCTATTCAGCTATAACAGACAAGAGACCAAACCTTCATCACCTCTGGCACTGTATGTTTTAATTTGAGACTGGATAGGCCAAAAGAAACAAGTTTTTCCCATGTTTCTGTAACACTTTTGCAAAGCATATGTTGAGTCCTGAGAAGATAACAGCCAACTATTGTTTCTCGGAAATGGGGCTTCTCCTTTAGCTTCAGTGGTAGAGGTTCGTGCTTAGGCGCTGAAGATGGCAGGTTCAAACATTGCTAATAGCCTCTGCTGGGGGGTCACTTCTGCCTCTAGTAGAGTTGTTCAAAATTTCAAATTGGGATATTTCAAAGTTGGGGGGACTGGGGAAATTTCAGAAAACCTTCAAGTTCAGTTTTGTGAAATTTGTCCCACCCCAATTTTTCAAACAACTCCAGAGCTGGTTATTTTTTATTTTCAAAATGCCAACAAAAGTTTTCTAATTTCGAATTAGGGAAAAAAAACCCAAACAAAGCAAAATCTCCACTAGTTTCCCTTAACAACTCTGGTTTCCAAACCTAGCTACAGTTGGAGATATCTGAAAACTCTCAAGGCAGTGGTTTCCTTAAAAGCTCTCTGCTGGAGCTTCCTGAAACAAACTCCAAAATAAACTCAGAGTGACACTCCACTGATGCAACCAAGATTTGCCTATTTTGTAATCAAAACCACCAAAGATCATTATGAGGATCTGCCTGTCTAAGGTCTTTGTATGGCTTCCATCACCATCTTAGCATCTCATGATCTCTAATGTATTTATTCTCACAGCACCTTTGTGAGGTAAGATGGTGCTGTTATCCCAATGTTGCAGATGGTAAACTCAGACACAGAGATATTAAGGGTACATCTACACAGCAAAAACCTCACCCATGGTAGCAAGTCTCAGAGCCAGGGTCAACTGAATGGGGCTGGTGAGTTTTGTGCTACAGGGCTAAAAATAGCAGTGTAGACGTCCCCACTTGGGTTCGGAGACCCATCCCCCCTTGCTGGGCTTCAAAGCAAAGATGTGAAAGCAGCTCTCCCATATGCTAACCACTAGATCATCCTTCCAGTTCACTCCTAACAGCCTGCTGAATCTTCGTTACGAGTCTGCCGACAGTCTTGCCCATTAGCATCCATGGTAACAGCCTTGTTTTGTGATATGGTTACGTGTCCGCTGGCACTGGACTGAGACCAAATCGTTTCATATACGTCACTGAATAACTATCAGCTTGTCGTCACTCCTGACCTGGATTCACTCTGTCCATCTATAAGCCAACAAGCAACAAGAGACAACTGTGAAATATGAGCAATCAGAGACCAACATTTTGAAATAGGAGAGCCTAAAATTACATTCCTAAATTGATAGGGCAGGCATTAAAATAATGAGAGCTGCAGGTGCAACTCATTTTCATATAAAATGTGCACAATCAGATTAGTCCTCTGGGTAAGACCATTTGGGAAAATTGTATGCGCGCGCATGGGTGGAGGAGAAGAACCAAAAAGCCAAAAGCCCATTTAAGTACAGCAGTTTCTACATTAAATGCACTGTGTCACGCTACACATGATTTCCTCTTCCAATATGTGGAGCTTAATGAATACCTGGAGCAGTTTCCAGTATCCCATGTGTTGTGCCCTATATCACATTATTTAGACAGGGAACCTCCCCAGATCCCTGTCTGTGCTGAACTATGTATTCGTTACCCTTTCTGAAAGCATTTGCATCTTAGGAAACCTATATCCCACCCACTAGGGGAGGAATCAAGTCTTCTGACAAGATGCTAAGATTCCACTCCATCAGTACAAACATGGGGCTTCTCTAGGCAACCCTATCTAGACGTTAGGTCACTTATTGCATCATGTACCATCTTTGGAGATGCTTTTGGGGTGCTCTGTGTTTTCCTATCATGAGTAACCGGACAAGAGCACATGTATGTGACTTGTGGATGCAATCAGGTAGTTGGATAACTACATTTGGTCATTTGAGTACTTGCAGTTAAATAGTATGTGGAATTTTGTGAATGCAGTTGAGTCATTTAATAAACATCAGCTCTTAATATTTAAAAACATGAGTAGGTTAAACAAAAAGCCCAACAAGAAACAGTGATATAAGTAACTTAGTAAAAATCCCCTGGGGACAGGCATTTAGCTTATGTAAATTATCTAGGCAGATTTATACCATCTTAGCAATTGGGCCCCTATGAAAGTACTAGGTTTTAACTTGGTCTGTGTGCTCCAGCATTGTCTCAACTCCATTTTCTTTTCTCTGTGTGTTTATGTGAATATTTGCACCTCTGAACTGAACAGGTTTTCCTTTAAGAAAAGCGCTATTCTTTGCTGCGTGTGCATTCCTTTGACTATTCAGCAGAGAAGCCAAATGGATGGAAGACAGGAGAATAAAAAAAGGTGCTGTTTTTCAAGTTTCTGTATTGTGGTGCATTCTGCCACAATATCTTCCATTGGTGCGGTGAAATTCAGTCGTGTGCAGATAGCCTTTGTGACATTTAAACCCCTTAAACCCAGCTTTTTATAAGACCTACACATCTCTTCAGAGGTACTTAAGTAGCATGTAGGCTATATACACTAATCCTCTGCACAGGACTGAATTTCATCCCTAATGAACACAGGCCAAGATTTTGATCTGTTATACCTGTGAAAATCTGGAGTAACCCCATCGATGTTAATGAAGTTACTTCAGATTTACATTGGCACAATATCAGAATCTGGTCCCCATCCCTTTACTAATCATACAGTTGCAGCTGGGATGTTCTAATTCTGGGGTTATGAATATATTCATGTTCAACATAGCTGTCTTAAAGTTATGTCTATAAAGGGCTCTGATGCAATGAGCAATTTGGTGCACCCATCAGAGGAGAAAATGTATTGTTTTAATGACTCTCTCCTGATGACCATTGCTTACTTAAATAGGTTCTAGCATCTGAGAAATATTTTTCATTCTCAAGATGTTAATTTCTTTCTTCAAGGAAAGAAAAGTTCTCTGTATATAAAATGTTGACATTTCTTTGACAAGCTATAGAACATCGGCAGTATTTTCAGAAAGCAAAGCATACATTTCTATTGTGCTCAAGGGTGGCTTCACATTTCCATAAAAAAAAATGTATCCATCAATAGACCGATGAGCCAGCAGGAATATATACAAGAACTACCTGAAATGAACTTCACTGGTCAAATCTGGCACTTACATCAAAACAGATCTGGAACAAAAGCTTTTCGATTCAGCATGACATTTACCATTTTTTCTGCAAAATTTTGTAGAACACTGATGCCCTGACTAATGAGGACATAAGCTATATGCAGTAGTAACCTGACATATCACTGAAGCTAAGCCAGACCAGTATTATGAATTCCAAAGAAATAAAAAATCATGAGTCGAGCTCTCCAAAATAGTAAGATTTTTAAACGTGTCAAGATTTTCAAGCATATAGATCATGGATTCTTTGCATTCTTGTTGTGGAGCCATTAGGGTTAAATTTTTTAAACTTCCCTCAGCAGGCATGAGGGTTAGAAACTTTTTAAAAATGAAATAAGGTTTTCATATAATCACATGACTCCAGGACCTGAAACTTTACAAAAAATACCAAACATTGCAAGAATTGACAATGCTGTACCAAAACTGTGAAAACATTATCAAAATATATGTAAAATACATCTGGTTGAAAATTTTTGCCCAAATGAGTTTTATGTTGGAAAACATGCTTTAGTTGAAATCAACACTTATCACAGGAACATGTCGATTTTGACTTTCTTCTTTCATTAACATCAAATTTTTTTTTATGATATTGGTGACATGTTTCACTTTGCTTTATTGTTTCAATTAATTCATTTAGCCTTTTTGTACTATATTTAAGTATTAATTTTAGTATATTTATATCTATTTTACATTATCACATTTTGACATTATCAAAACAAAATGATTCATGCCCAATCAAAATATTTTAGAATTTTGGGGATTTCACAGAAAATTTCAAAATGTCAGCTTTTTGTTCCAGTTCCTAACGTACGCTATTTGGGGCAGGCAATCTTTCCTAATAGATCTGATCCTGTACCCATTCAAAACTCCCACTGTCTTCAGTAATACAAGACCAACCCAATTATGGATATATAGAAAACCTTAGAGCAAGCAGTCTCTGATTTTGACAATAGCCTCTGTGTGCTGCTATGATGCATAATAACTAACATCATAAGAAACAAGAGTTCTCGTTAGGATGACTCTGACTGAAGTTTATCAACATTTCTCTCTGGCTTTAGCCCTGTCATCGGCTTTCCAATTTGTTCGTGATCTTTTATTCTAATCATTCTTTTCTGTTTGTACCCACTGCCCTGTCAGTATTTCATAAGCTTTCAGGACCAAAAAGGAATATCACTATAATCTTCTGTATAGCCAGGAGATTACAAAAACACATTGCTTAGTGAGATGAGTTTTTGAAAAATAGCTTTATTTATTGCAACATACAAATACATTATAACCCAATGTGTTATGACAAAGGGGAATATTTTCAGAAGGGCCTAAGGGTCAGACCCTTTCTAAGACAATTTGGGTGCCTAACTCCAACTGATTTCAGTGGGAGTTTGGCACCTAAATATTCAAGCTCAGTGAATTAAGAACTTAAGTTTCATTGGGACTTAGGCTCCCAAGACACTACAGCACTTGTGAATGTTTCACCCCAAAATGACCAAATTTGAAAGCCTTAAGTTAAGCAGATAAATAAAACTAACTCACTCACTTCTTTTCCCAGAGAGGTTGAGCACACACGCAGCTTCTGTCCAAGTTAATGGGACTGAATCCCAGCTGCATGGTTTTGCCATGTAAAAATGTATTAAAGGCTGTGATGGGTTTCATTCACCACTGGCACTCCACCTTGTGGTGGGGGATCAGCTCATCTGGTTTAGCGCCCCCTTCTGCTGCTTGCTCCACCCATGGCCCCTCTCACTCTCCAGGACTTAGGGTGCTCTCCCTTTATGACTCAGACCTCTGGCCAGGTCACCATATAAGCTTCATCCTCAGCACTAGCAAAATCTCAACCAGATCAGCTTCCAGGCAGTCTTTCCATTCAAGACTGTGCCACTGTCCCAGTGGAGGGTAGGGGAACCCAGGCCCATTCACTACTCCAGGGACCCTACAATCAGCAGCTAAGTTCTGCACCCTCTCAACCTCTGCTGTCCTGTCCCTGGGGTTCTTCCTGCTCCACCCTCTACAGGCTTTCTTCTTCACCATCCCTCTTGGTAAAACCTTCCCTCACAGTCAGGATCCCAGGGTTTCTGCTCTTTTTCTCACCTCACTAATCCCAGAAAGTGACTGAAGACCTGCACACTGCAACCCTTTCCACTCTCGCTTCCTGGCTTCATACAAGCTGGCTCCTACTTGGCTCCTACTCTTGTTCCATCTCCAGTTAATGCTTGTCAGTCAAGCCTAAGTCTCCCAACAGGTGCAGCCTACCAGGTTAATTAGCCCCTTCAGGGGTAATGTGCAGTGAACACCCCATCACAAAGGCATACGGTGGTTCCACCAGCTTTATGCATTTGATCCAACAAAAGCTGGATAGAGAAGACCTCGTGAACAGGGTCACAAACACTGGAGGGATGTCATGGCTTCCAACCTTTCCCATCTCAGTCTTACCACAGAGCAGGCCATAACACTGGCATGAGACTGGGCTCTGGGGAAGCAGGTGATCTGAAGTGTGCACTCTGCGATTCGCAATCAAGAGAATTAATGCAATGAAAGAATCCCTGTCCAGTGACTGAAGTGAAAGACCATCCTAAATTCTGAAAGACTTTTCCATCAAGTAATGACTTTTATTAAGTGACACATACAATATTTGTTGCATGTATAACATACAGAATTACAGGGCCGTCCAGATGCATCAGATGAAGTGGTTTTTATCCCACGAAAGCTTATGCCCAAATAAATTTGTTAGTCTCTAAGGTGCCACAAGGACTTCTTCTTGTTTTTGCTCATCTGAGAACTACCAGGCTCAAGATTCTACCTCCTTTTGATTACACATTTCAAAGAATCCCTCCATAATCTAATCTATCTATCTAGAGAGAGCATGTGAGAGCCCTTTATTCTACGGCAAATCTAATCATAAAAGCTGTTAGACTTTTTTTTATTTTTTTAAAGAATTTTTCTTCTTCTTTAGGCTGTGTAATGAAAAGCACCTTATTCTAATAATAATAATGAAACGCAACCTCCAGATGATGATAATGATTCAGCCCAATTTATCATCATAAAATGTCGATGTCACACATGAAATAATCATGTATGAATGCTTCAAGAGGAGGAAAAATAAAATGAAACCCATCCACTTTTGAAAAGACGATGGGGGCTGGTTATGAAAATGATGGAAGTCAGAGGTTTAAGTGATTAAGTCGAATATAGAGCTCACTCATTTGCAATTTGATTTTAATTACGGGCAAGACGAGGGAAAACAAGAACAGGGCCGTCTGCAGCATAACATTAATAAAGCGTAATTAGGAAAAGATTAGCATAGAAGAAAGAAAAGCATCTTAATTCACCTTCCCATAGCCTGCAAGTGCATCTCTTGATGTTGATTATTATTTTCAGTGGGCTGGTGTTTACAAAGGTTTGATTAGATTGTAGGAATGTAAATTAAGGGAGCTTGTTGAGAATGTATTTCCTATCTTTGCACAAGAAGGTAGAAATCACAGTGGTAGGCACTGTTGAAATGCTATGGATTAGACAGAGAATGTAGATGAATCTGGATATTGTATATTCTCACCCAATATTTCTTACACTGCCTGAATCCCAATTCAGAGATTTTTAGGATCACAAGCCTGGATAATAATAATGCTTAGCACTTATAGAGTGGTTTTCATCTGTAGAAATCAAAGTGCTTTACAAAGGAAGAAAACTACCATGATTCATTGTCTCCAGATCCAGAAAGTCACACAGGAGGTTCAGTGATACAACCCAGGTTCCCTAACTCCTACCCCTATGCCCTATCCCCCAGACCTACTGTTAATTGCTGATCACCCTACAACAATCCTGGCATGACCACTAGCTCAGATTCCTCAATGGCTTTCTCGCTTGTCCAATGAATGGTCTCTATTTTTAGTTGTGTACAGTGTGCTATTAGTACTGGACACCGTAGATAAACCAGAATACTTTCAGAATCCCCAGCACCCCATGCTGGCCACAGTGTGGGTGAGTTTGAGATGCAGTGTGGCCTACGAGATCGAGGACTAGAGAAGACTTGTGTTCAATTTCTGGCTCTGAGATTGTCCTGCTGGGCAACACTCTTCCTCCTCTTGGGGGCCTCAATTTGCCCATCTGTAAAATAACCTCCTTTGTAAAGTGCTGTATAGGAGCTAGGTATTGTTATTTTGTGGGCCTCCCTCTCAGTCAAGGCTTCTGAGAGCTACTGTAACACAAATAATAACAAAGAAAATGATTTCTTCAAATGGCCTTCAAAAGAGTGTGAATAATAAACCATGCTGTGATGTTACTGCCAGTTGTCGGCCTCTCTGCTAAGGAGGGCAACAGTGGCACATTTAAATGAATGCTACATCCTTAATGAACGTGAGGCTACGCCACAATATAACAGGGAGGCAATTAGAGCCAGTAGTTGTGCTGGGTGTTGTGTTTTTAATACTTGACTACTGTGCTCATTCATTGCGCCTCTTGGTAGCAACCACCAAACTGCCTTTAGATCAGAGTTCGACAAAATTTCTGAAGTGGTGTGCCGAGTCTTCATTTATTCACTCTAATTTAAGCTTTTGTGTGCCAGTCATACATTTTAACATTTTTAGAAGGTCTCTTTCTATAAGTCTATAATATATAACTAAACTATTGTTATATGTAAAGTAAATAAGGTTTTTTAAATATCTAAGAAGCTTCATTTAAAAATAAATTAAAATGCAGAGCCCCTTGGACAATGGCCAGGACCTGGGCAGTGTGCGTGGCACTGAAAATCAGCTGGTGTGCCGCCTTTGGCACACGTGTCAAGGGTTGCCTACCCCTGCTTTAGAAGGTAATACCTTTGAGTCAATACCAACCAAGGCCAGATGTAAATGCACAAATTAGAGGTGACAAGCACTGTCTTAGGCACAATCTATTCTTCTGAATTCTAGATGCAATGGTGCATTTGTCTCCTTCAGATTGAAACATCTTCACGTGCCTTTATTAATTTGTCTTCTAAAAAAAATCCTGTCCTTTGTGAACCAGAATCTTGTATATCTATGCTATTAACGAGAAACCACCTGCCAGTGGAGATTCAGTATTATAATTATTTTTAAGAAACACAGTTCTACAGAAAAGTGCTCTGTAAACAGAGCCTCAGCAAATTTGCTCTGGGGTTTCATATGAGAGGGAAAAATCCCTTGTTCTTATTTGAGCCCGCTCCATTTTCCTTCAGAACAAACAGTATCATGCAATAGAACCCCGGCCATATTTATTAGGTACGCCACACCCACTCAGTGTGGAACTCCATCCTCCTCTAGTAGTGCCTAAGTTACATATAGAGAATGATGAGACTTCAACAACCATGGCTAACAGAGCCGGCATTTTTAGCTCAGGCAGTAGAGACGCGTGCTTTAGGATCCCAATGTCCCGGGTTCAATCTGTGGTACTGAGGCCTTACCCAGTGGCACAAGGCATTACAAATACAGGAGCTATACCTACGTGCTATGCTTGGTACACATGTAGCCGTGATAGAAAACAATTGCAGTCACCCTTTATCATGCTTACACTTTCTGCTCAAGAATATCACTTAGGGGTAGGAAGGTTTGCATAAGCCCCCCCTCAATTCCTCAATCTAGACACACAAAGCATTTCAGGGGCATATACTAGCACATGTCCATGCACTTCCTTGTACATTACGTCCGGTAGTTACCTTTATACCATCTACAATGCAGAGTTCTGAATCCTCGCAGTGGTTTCATCTGGCGTATGTGCCCTTTAGAGGCACTCAGACATTATAGTGACAGGTGCCAGTAAAGGAATGAAGACAGACAGATGGGAGGAAAGGGCGGAGATGTGGTAGAGGGAGTGAGAGTTAGCAGTAGAGGGAGCCATGTGGAAGCAGACACAGAAGCAGTCATGGGACAAGGACAAGAAGGTACAGCCAGACCAGCAACTGTAGCTGAGCAGAGCAGGCATATCGGAAACAAGATGATATATTTGTTATGCAAGATCATAGTATTACAGTAAAAATGAGGAGAGATGGCATATGTTTCCCCTATTTCCTCAAGGGGAATGTATCCCCCCCGCCCACGTACATCTGTTTAAACTACAGTACATGTTTTGCCCTTGGTAATACACTATTATTTTTTTAAAAGCCATTCCTAGAAGAGAAAGAAAGGTTGCGTGTGCTCAGTGCTCACAGGAGAACCAGGGAAAAAGCAAACTTTCAAGCCAAACTGCAGAATAAGTGAGAAACGAAGGCAGCTTTTATTCTATGGTATGGTGTGAGACTACAAGGGACACAGGTTATTTTGACTTCAACACAATAGCACAGCCTCAAAACCACCTCACAGACAAGGTGCCGTATAAGATTTTGTGGAGGGCAGTTCAGGTACCTTTATACCTTCAGATTCCTCTTCCATTCTGACATCCAGTTCTTTATGTGGGGATAGATTCAGCAAAACCTTCAAAGGCACAAAAGGAAGACCAAAAAAAAAAAACCCAAAAACCAAAAAACTTTCTTCAGAGACTATCCCTCATCCTTTGTTATAATATAAAGACACAATCTGTATAAATCATTTACTCTCAATCCAACTGAGCCTACATGTTGAACACTGGCACCCCGATAGTTTAGACAGAAAGGAGCGCCTTTGACATTTTATTCACATAACGGTTTTTGAATTATCTGAGGCCTTTTCAAGTCTCGCTGCTGGATATAATCAGGGCCTGTCAAGTAAAAAGAAACTAGTTCCTCTTTTTTGTTCTCAGGAACTCAGGGGTATACAGCAGAGTTGTGATAATATGGACAAAATAATTGCTTACTCTTAAACATCACCAAATTATCCATCACCTTGATTTTATATATAATTTCAAGAAATCTTTAAAAGATGATACATTCATTGAAGTATTTTGGGGTCCATAATCTAGTTTTTAACAATGAAAAAATGTCCCAAACCTTAGCCTAAATAAAAGACTCAAACCATTAAAGTTGGCATGTGTGTTTTTACAGTGCAGCACATTGGGACACCTTCAGGCGCTACCATAAAGCAATAAGTAATAATATTTTCCCTGTTCTTTTGATGGTAAATTCACCATCAAAGACCTTCCTAAAGCAGCAGCATCTATGCAAGAAAATTCTTGCTTTAAGTGATTTAAGGTGTACAATCATACACAATGCCTTGATATTTCTAAACCTGCCTTCCAACATTCTATTCACCCTAGGTAAACCATTAGTTTTTTTACATGAGTGTAAAGTATCAAACATTTTCATGATCATTGTGGTTAAAGACAAGTAAGTAAAAACAAGTAACTGGACTGGGACTTTTTTTGGGGCTTTTTAAAACCTATCACTGGGATTTTATAGTACATTGCTCCACAATGGTAGACTTCTGCAGTGCCCATGATCAGACACACAAACTATTGAAAATAAAAAGCTGACTAGAACATGATGTTTCTCTTCACATGAATTCATTATTCTCATCATTATTTAGAATTTTCCAGCTCCAAGTGGGCTGCATAAAGCTCTCTGTTGCTTTGGTGAAAGTATCTGTATCTAGGAAGATGAAAAACAAACCAGCTGAACCATAGAGAAATGTCATCTCCGTTCACCCCAGCTGATTGAGCTCTTACATTCTCAAAATGTCGTGTGTGAGGTCTTTGCTGTAAACTACCATTAGCCGATGTTCAATGGAAAGATGTGGCTACAAAATGCTTTGTAAAATGGGTGCATGCAGGTGAATGAGCAAAGTATTCTTCAGCTGAAGCATTATCGGGTCACCTGGGGATGTCACAAGCTAAGTAGGGTTGAGCTCACACATTATTTGGGTGGGAGAAGTGGGGGGCACAGTAAGTGGTGCTGGTGATTTATGAAGCAGCACTCATCCATCTGCATTAACACTGCCCCAATTCCCCAGCAAGGTATTAGATGCCATGGAGTCCGCTCCTGTAGAAGTCCTGTGGATGTTCTGATGAGATGTAAAGCTGAGGCTTGTGTGGTCTCAGGGGCACTTTTGACCAGAAATGACCCTGCCATTTCAATAGGAGACTAATCTTCAATGCTTATCCTAAACTGGTGAGTGATGTTGCTGTGCACTGTTGAATAACTGCCATGTTTTATCCCAAGGGGGTAGAACATTACAGTAGTAAACACATTTTACGTAGTGTGGGCCTGATCCCAATGGCCTTGTCTAATCATTTATACCCAGGAAACATGAGCGCAAAGGGCATATCAACTATTACTATTTTGTATTGTTTAAAATGCAAGTTCATTGGGACAGGATGGTTTGTACAGCACCTAGCACAAAGGGCCCAGACCCGGTTCAAGTCCCGAGGTGCGACCACAACATAAATGTTAAATAATAAAATAAAATAAAACAAACAATGGAGAATCATATTATACTCGAGTTTGGGATTCACTTTGCACTGTTGTACATGGCTACACTGGCAGGGCACCGGAGAATTGTTGCATCTGCAGGAAAGACTCAGTTCTTTAAGATCCTCTGGATGGAAAAGATTTTTATAAAAGTAAGATACAGTTCTTGATTTTTATACTAAATAAACTACATAACAAAAGTATTAAAATGGGACATTTTGACAAGTTCAAATTTTTTATTTCAAATTTTTTTCCAAACAGGAAATGTATCAAAATGGGCCCTTTCCCATGAAGTTTTAGTTTTGATGAATCAGCATTTTCTGGTGAAAAAACATATATTCCAAAAATTCCTAACCAGCTCTACAAATTAATATACCATTAACCCAGTGATGGGCCCAATCTAACCTTCACTGACTTCAATGGACTTTGTGTTGAGCACTATGTACTGACTGAAAACATCCATCTTTTATACAAGATCACTACACTTGCTAGTAGTGTCACTTTTGGTCATATCCTCCAGACACACTTTCTCCTGCTGAAACACAGCCCAGATTTTCCCGGAATGCATTGCAACAAACAGATTTAGGCAGCCTGATAGGTTTGGTTATACAAACAATAGCTAATAGATTATTGTGTTTGAAAAAAAGCAGCTGTGTGGACAAAACCTAGCAGAGCTCTAATGGATGAAGATGAGAGTGTGTCACAAATTATTACATAACAAAAACACACCGGTGCACTTGAGGTGAAGGCAGGAACTTTTCTGTGCCCTTTTCTCCCTCCTCCCTTTCAATACCTGAGCATTTCATCAAGAGCTTCACTCTCAGACCCCAAGCACTGCTGACAAATACCATGCTGCAGCACTCAAAAAAGTCAACAATGTAGGGAAATTGACCAGCTGCTCCCTGACACAGTTCAAAGAAGCTGGTCTCTCAGGCAACATGTTCGCGTTTAAATAAACCAACCAACCGGAAGTATTAAAACAGGAGAGTGGTTGAAGCTTCACCAACAACAAAATTATGAGTCCAAAATGTTATCCAGAAAAAGTCTGATTTTAACCTATAGCCCCAGAGTTAATTGCAGAAAAGTGTAGTACAGTGGGAGTAGCTGGATTACCCACACTATTAAGAGATGCAGCCATGCTTGACCCATCTCTACCTCCTGTTTGTCAGTAGGAGTTTTACTCCCATTCAAGTTTGTTGTGAGACACTTGAATCAAAAAGCAAATGCCCAATCTGCTGTCTTGTGAGTAAAGTTTTATTTATGTTGCACAGAGTCGTCCCTCTACAAAAGTAATAAAACAAAGCATCTCAGTGTCATCCAGGAGATATGACAAATGAGCTCCATCTTCCAATAGTTGTGTTCCCAATTTCTGTATTTAATGAGAAATATGCTTCAATACACTTATCTCATTTGCTTCTTCTCCTACCTCTGGCATAGATATATATATATACACACACACATACACAGAGAGAGAGATTTATTTAAAGAATCCATTTGTTAACCCCTTCTCTCCTTGATGCACCTTTGCAATACAGCATTCAGTCGCTAGTTGTCTGTGTGTGCTGGAGAGAGTTTCAGACAGGATGTGATCCTTGGTAAAAGAGGGGAGACAAAGCTGGAACTCAAGGTGTGTGGAAACTTCTTTGTCTGTATAGCTGTAGTTTTGTTTTGTTTTGGTATGGTAATAAATGCCTTCTGTGATTTCATAGCTCATGATGCCCAGAGAGTTCAGGGCAAGAAAATAAGAAATTGGAAACGGCCCAGTTATGCCCTTCTTACTCCTAGAAAGAGGTTAATATGTGTTTTGATGTGGGAGAATACAGAGTGAGTCTTATAAACACCTCAAACAATGGACAATGTGGCATTACCTATGTGCTTCAATTTCCCCATCTGCACACTGGAAGAGAGAGATCATATTTACTTCACTTCCCCATCAATTACCTAGGTTCAAATTAGCGATGAACTGGATTCAACCATACAGTGTTGTTTTTACTGAAGCATTTTCCTGATTCTAACTGCCCTTCAAAGTGAAAACCCGCTTGCTCTGTGGTCTCGGGGGGAAGCCAGTCTATGTCCAACACCCCTGTAAGATCACTAGCTCTTTGAGGGCTCCCTACACAGACCGACAGTCAGATTTGGGTGTGGGGAGATGATTGGCTGGTAGGTCCCTGAGTCTGCCATTATGTGAATTCACTGGGCCATTGCACAGCATCTGCAGGAGGCTATTGAAGCTGTAAGATTGCAGTATCAACCACGGAAAGAAGGGAGAAATTTTTTCTTCTCCCCAGATATGAAACTGGCCCTCACCTTGACAAGGCTCCTATCTGAGCTTGAGGTAGGGAGGGATATGGGCTTAAGCAAGGAAAAAATTTGTCCCGCTGCAGAGAGCTAGCACAAGGGATATGCATATCTTCAGACCCATGAATAGGCCCATGCTAGGACACATATCCACTGACTGCCATTTTGACTGACAGCAGGGACTGAACTGAGGACTGTCAGAGTTGAAAGCAGGAACCTCTACAGGAGAGGGCTAGAATAGAGCAACACCCTCTATGGACTGGGCAGAAAGTAGGATGCAAAACACCTATAACAATTAGTGAGTTATAGATGCACAAGGAGGAAGCCCATGCTAAACCAAAAGGGAAAAGAACAACTGTTTATATCCTAACCAGTCAAGGAGAACGTCCTTTGGCCTGCAAGCTCACTGTGCCACAGGACATGCTGACCCAGCAACCTCTCTGCCCACTATGTCAGCACAATGATCTCTGAGTCATGAGGTAGGTTAAAGATGGATGACTACGGCTTCAAGAGGAAGCAGAGATGACAGATGGGCATGATGAAAATCATATGATACCTTGATTAAATCAGAGACTAATCAATGGTGTTAGCAATGAGGATGAGGCCTTGTAACTCCCACCCAGCAGTGATGAAAGTACAGTAGGCAGCACAGGATGGAATCATAGAATATCAGGGTTGGAAGGGATTTCAGGAGGTCATCTAATCCCATCCCCTGCTCAAAGCAGGATCAATCCCCAACTAAATCATCCCAGCCAGGACTTTGTCAAGCCTGACCTTAAAAACCTCTAAGGAAGGAGAGTCCACCACCTCCCTAGGTAAACCATTCCAGTGCTTCTGCACCCTCCTAGTGAAAGTTTTTCCTAATATCCAACCTAAACCTCCCCCACTGCAACTTGAGACCATTACTCCTTGTTCTGTCATCTGGTACCACTGAGAACAGTCTAGATCTATCCTCTTTGGCCCCTCCTTTCAGGTAGTTGAAAGCAGCTGTCAAATCCCTCCTCATTCTTCTCTTCTGCAGACTAAACAATCCCAATCCCCTCATGTGCTCCAGCCCCCTAATCATGTTTGTTGCCTTCCACTGGACTCTTTCCAATTTTTCCACATCCTTCTTGTAGTATGGGGCCCAAAACTGGACACAGTACTCCAGATGAGGCCTAACCAATGTTGAATAGAGGGCAATGATCATGTCCCTCGATCTGCTGGCAATACTCCTACTTATACAGCCCAAAATGCCATTAGCATTTTTGGCAACTGTGATGAACTAGGAATGTTCTTAATGTTTTCTCTCAATACTGTGTTGGTGCCTCAGTGTCCCCATGGCAGTTCTTAAGTATCTGGCAGAGCAAAGGGCCAGTGCACCTAAATGCCTGACACTCTGTCTCCTAGCAGCTGATGGCCTGGGCCCCTTCTCTGCAAAGGTGCCAACTGAAGGTGTTGGAGACAAAGGGATCAGGTGACCTCCTGGCCCGGGAAAGGAACTGAGCAGAGGAGGAGGGGCTGGAGGGGGTGGTTAGTCTAGAGCTGGCTGGGGACGAGGAGTGAAGTGCAGACGAGGGGGTCTGGCTCACTGCCCCCCCTAGAATGGACCCGGCCGAGGGGTCCGGTTCGCTGTATCTACAAGCTCTGTTTTAGACCCTGTTCCTGTCATCAAATAAACCTGTTTTACTGGCTGGCTGAAAGTCACGTCTGACTGCAAAGTGGGGGTGCAGGACCCTGTGGCTTCCCCAGGACCCCGCTGGGGCAGGCTCGCTGTGGGAAGCGCAAGGAGGGGCAGAGGATGCTGAATGCTCCAAGGAGATACCCAGGAGGTGAAGACAAGTGAGCATCTTGCTCTGAACAAGTCTGCTCCAAGGGAGAGGAGGCTCCCCAAAGTCCTGACTGGCTTGGTGGGGAGCAGTTCCAGAGCATAGCCCGGTGACTCCGTGACAGCAACAAGGGCACTCTGTTGACTCATATCCAGCTTCTCGTCCACTGTAACCTTTTCTGAAGAACTGCTGCCTAGCCACTCGATCCCTAGTCTGTACGGGTGCATGGAATTCTTCCATCCTAAACAAGTCAATGTTGGTTCAACATAAAGTAAAGAAGGAGAGAAAAGTGTATCTGATGCCAAGTGCTTGGTGTTTTGTTTGGTCACTGGGAGCTAGCAGGAGCAGAACAGAACAGTCACTCAAATACTACAGGTGTATACTCTGGCCACTTGCAGAGGTTACCTGCAGGGTTGCTTATTGCTCCCCAGCTATTCAGCAAAGACCATAACCGCAAGGAAAGCACATTTTGTACTCTATTTCACAGCTAATAAGCATGGCAGGGGCAGGATGGATTGGTGAATAAAGGACCAACCTTTGGCTCTTATCCTTGAAAGACTCACACATATGCTTATCTTTACCCATTCTAAAAAGTGTTTAGATTTCAAAGGGACTATACGTATGCTTAAAGTTAAGCACTTTACTGAGTCGGGGGCTTGGTTGCAGAAGTCCTTTTAGGGTTCTGTTCTTGGCTCTTACACCAACATCCTTTGTAACCTGCTGCAAGTGTCACATGGAGCTGGATTTTCAACTGGCTGCGCACCTAAGTCACAGAGGTAATTGTGATAACAGCATGTGCAGAAGTTGACGGTTACGTGCACTCTACTCATTTGCACACGTATTGGCCAAAACTGCTTGCCCAATTGCAGTAAAATGAACATGCAATTTGGGCATACCACTTGCAGATGTTTAAAATCTTTGACTTTCTGGATATACATTTCTCCATCTATAAAATAGGGACAATATATGTACCTTCCTCCTGCACAGGGCTATTATAATGCTAAAAGAAACAATATTTGTAAAGTTCTCTATTGTTATGATTTCTACTGCAAAGATGTCAGATAAGAGTCAAGGCCCGATTTAGTATGAACTGTACAGACACAGTAAAGTACCCTGCCCAAAGAGCTTTACATTGTAGGTGATGACAAGATTTAACAGCTTGAAACAAAGGGAGTGCATAACAAAGGAAGCAAAAAGCAAAGCATAAGACTCTCCACACAATAAGCTCAACTTTCTAGCCATTGTCAAATAGTGTTTTGCAGATATCACGGTGATGTGTTTAAGGAGGGATTTGAAGGTGGATATGCTGGAAGATAAAAGGCTATGGTTACCAAGGTATTCAAGAGAGAAGCTGATATTGAAATCTTCAACTGGAAGATGCTACAAAAAGGCACTTAACTGGAACTCAGAAGAAATAGGAGTTCAGTCTGTGGCTCTGACACTGACTTGTGTGGGGTCTCTGGAAAGTCATTTAATCTCCTTGTACCTCAATTTTCATCTGTAAAACTGGGAATGGTGATATTTCCTTTGTCTTAGCTACTTACATTGTAATCTCTCTGGGAATCTAACTTTTGTTTATACAGAGAATCTAGCACAATGGACCTGTAGGTCTCTAAGTGAGACTGTAATATAAATATGACTACTAAAAAAAAACCCTTAAATCAGTGGATTAAGATACTGTGCCCAGAAAGCTTATATTTTCTGCTACCGATGGCCCTCATAATTTATTTCTATATAGCTGCAATTTTGAAATTATAATAATCTTAATGCAAAAATATGGATTTCCTGAAGCTTTACTTAAGCTCAGTCATACATTTGGCACCAGGAAACCTAGATTCAGGTTTAAGATGGACAATCTACAGAAGCTATTGGAAACCCCAATGGAAAAAGAAATCCATTATAAACTTCCAATTAATCTCAACCATCTTGCATATTGATTTTCTGCCTTTTATCAAGTGAACTCCTTGTTCTAGAATAGCTCACGTGCAGGTAATAGACTGAAATAACAAAGTCCTACCAATTATACTTGACGCTGTTTCCTAAAATTTGTTCATTGGATGTTATTGGGTCCAGTTTTCAGATACCAGGAATAAGCTAACAAGTTCTGGACTGACACAAAGCAGTAGAAGATGTAAGTTCAGAGGCCAGACAGCAGACATTGAATTTCATTCTCTTCCTCCCCAACCCCCTTCCAAAAACCTTATTTTTTATGTGCATAGAAAAAGGGACTCATTTCAACTAATAAGGAAATGTAACTTTTTAGTCCACATATTATAAAACATGATTTGCCAGTCAAGAAACTAGAGTTCAGATAAGTGCCAGGAATAGATAAGATTGGACAAAAACTTGAAATGTACCAGTAATGAGACTCAGAAGTTTCCAGGAGCAATTCCACTAGTTATTATCTTGAGTGTAGCTAAACTATCAACAATGCCTACTTGATTCACTAAAAAGCAGATACTCTTCCCATGTATTTCAGTGCAAATCAAAAGTAGTGCCATCAAAATCAATGAAGTTACACCAGTCTAAAGGTATTATGGAAGGAAAATCCAGCCCTGTGTCAGGTTCCTTCCACAGAACTGTTGATAGAATCATTGAATATCAGGGTTGGAAGGGACCTCAGGAGGTCATCTACCCCAATCCCCTGCTCAAAATATGACCAATCCCCAGCTAAATCATCCCAGCCAGGACTCTGTGAAGCCTGACCTTAAAAACCTCTAAGGAAGGAGACTCCACCACCTCCTTAGGTAACCCATTCCAGTGCTTCACCACCCTCCTAGTGAAATAATGTTTCCTAATATCCAACCTAGATCTTCCCCAACTGCAACTTTAGACTACTGCTCGAGATATTAGACTGCGCACTAAACCCAGGCTCTGACTCAGGTTTGAGCCCCTACTCCGCACCCGTCCACACTCAAATCAGACTGACTCAGGTCAGCAAGCATTCAGGATCTGGATCCCAGGTGGTCAGAGCCCAAGTCCTGCTGTGACTTGAGTCCAAACCCTGTCATTTTGCACTGTGGACACAGTGGAAGCCACGGATCCGAGTCAGAAGGTCTGTGTAGTGCAGTGCAGATCCATTAGCACGGCTGTCAGACCCACCTCCAGCACTTGTAAGCTCAGGTTTGCAACGCAGTGTTGATGCTCAAGTGTGGGCTTGGAAAAACAGAGTCCATAAATCTAGGTCCCACAGAGCTGGGTTTACAATGCAGTATAGACATACCCTTAGCGGCACAGGGATTTCCATAGCAGACTGGACTCTATCTCTTTGTCCATCTAAGCATTTACATCATGTTTGTCATCATAGTATGCTGCCTCTGACAGTGGCTACTACCTATGCTCCAAACAAAAGACCACCAATAATTCACCTATGGACCAATCCTGCTCACTGAAGTCAAGGACACCTGGGTTTCTCTCACTTTATCAGTTCCTTGCCAGGACACTCAGGCTCTGGTGCACCGTGGTCCCTCTTGTTCTCTGACAGTGGCACACGATCGTTCAGTCTCCTGAGGGCTGTGACACTTAGTTGAATTCTGGTTGTTGGGTTTGGCAAAGGGCTGGCTGGGTGGGTGTTTCATGGTCAAGCTAGGTGATCTGGTAGTCTCTTCTGGCTCTAAACTTTATGCCTCTATGTCAGGCTGCCAAATAACTTTAAATATGTGAGGGGCTGAGCTTCTGGTCCAAAGGATGCTGATGGAAAAAGGGAGAAACATCCATTCTCACATCGGTGTAAGAACAGCTTTCTGGCTGAAGTATGAGGCTTGTACTGTCATCCTAGCCAAGAGAGTGAACAATCGGCCTGATCAGGGACCTGCTGTGCGGGGCTCTGTCCCTTCCACACAGGAGGGGACTCGGCTACAAGCACCTTTCTCCCTCTTCTGTCCTGATAACACATACATAGCAGTCCCTGATGTATGTGTGGAAGGGGAAAAGAGACGAGATCCTTTGCAGCTGTTGAGCCTCCCTTGGCCCAACACCTGAGCAGATGAAGTTGGGCTGGAGAGAGCGCAGACTTTTGGGGCTCTTTGAATTAGGTATGTACAGCTGTTAAGGGGTGAGCAAGAACCATCCCTCCCCCATCTGGAGGACACAGAAGTACACACAGATAGAGGAATCCCCTGGGTTCACCAAAAGAGATCATGCAAGATCTCTTCCAAAAACCTGTGTCACACTGATCATCACGGTCACGACAAGATGCATGTACGGAAAATAAGTGAGGCGGTATGTATATATACTAAAAAAGATGGTTACTTACCTTGTAACTGTTGTTCTTCAAGATGTGTTGCTCATATCCATTCCAGTTAGGTGGGCGAGCGCCGTGTGCACGTTCGTCGGAGATTTTTACCCTAGCAACAGTCGGTGGGCTGGCAGGGCGCCCCCTGGAGTGGCGCCGCTATGGTGCCGGATATATACCCCTGCCGGCCCCTCCGCTCCTCAGTTCCTTCTTGCCGGCTACTCCGACAGTGGGGAAGGAGGGCGGGTGTGGAATGGATATGAGCAACACATTTTGAAGAACAACAGTTACAAGGTAAGTAACCGTCTTTTCTTCTTCGAGTGCTTGCTCATATCCATTCCAGTTAGGTGATTCCCAAGCCTTACCTAGGCGGTGGGGTCGAAGCGAGATGTTGCGGAATGTAAGATCGCTGAGCCAAAGGCGGCATCGTCTCTAGACTGCTCGACCAGTGCATAGTGGGATGCAAAAGTGTGGACTGAAGACCAGGTAGCAGCGCGACATATTTCCTGGATAGGAACCTGGGCCAGGAAAGCGGTGGACGAGGCATGAGCTCAAGTAGAGTGGGCAGTGAAACGGCCGATCAGGACATGGGCCAAGTCATAGCACGTCCGGATACAGGACGTCACCCATGATGATAGCCTCTGGGAAGAAATAGGCATGCCTTTCATACGCTCCGCGACCGCTATAAATAGCTGAGGCGAGCGTCTGAACGGTTTGGTTCTCTGAATGTAAAAGGCAAGAGCCCGGCGGACATCCAGGGTACGCAGCTGTAGTTCCCGGTGTGATGCGTGTGGCTTCGGGAAGAAGACCGGTAGAAAAATGTCTTGATTGATGTGGAAGGCGGAGACCACCTTGGGGAGGAAAGCCGGGTGTGGTCGCAGCTGTACCTTGTCCTTGTGGAAGATCGTGAACGGGGGGTCCACCATCAGGGCACGAAGCTCTGATACTCGTCTGGCCGATGTTATAGCAACTAGGAAGGCCGTCTTCCAGGACAGGTACAGCAGCGAACAAGTGGCTAACGGCTCAAAGGGAGGGGCCATAAGCCTAGCCAGAACAAGGTTGAGATCCCAGGTAGGAGAAGGGCACTTAACCGGAAGATAGAGTCGCTCCAAGCCTTTAAGGAACCTGGAAACTACCGGGTGGGAGAAGATCGAACTGCTGGATTCCCCAGGATGGAAGGTGGAAATTGCGGCTAGATGCACCCTTATCGAAGAAAGTGCCAGGCCCTGCTCCTTGAGGTACCATAAGTAGTCTAAGATAATGAGGACCGATACACCTGCAGGAGCAAGGTTACACTGGGCGCACCAACGGGAGAAGCGCTTTCATTTGGCGAGATATGTCGCATGCGTGGAAGGCTTCCTGCTTCCCTGGAGGACCTGTTGCACCGGGGTGGAACAGTGCAACTCAAATTGGTTTAGCCAGACAGCAGCCATGCTGTCAGGTGGAGGGACTGCAGGTTTGGGTGGTGAAGTCTGCCGAAGTCCTGCGTTATCAGGTCCGGGTAGAGCGGCAGAGATATCGGGTTCACCCGAGAGAGGTTAAGCAGCAGGGTATACCAGTGCTGCCTCGGCCACGCCGGAGCGATCAGGATTAGCCTGGCTCTGTCTCTGCAGAGCTTGAGCAGGACTCTGTGAACGAGGGGAAAGGGCGGAAAGGCATAAAGTAGACGACCTTCTCAGTGGATTAGGAAGGCATCCGAGAGGGAGCCTGGGGAGCGACCCTGCAGGGAGCAGAACACCTGGCATTTCCTGTTCTCCCTGGAGGCAAAGAGGTCTATCTGGGGAAAGCCCTACTTCCGGAATACTGAAAGGAGGACGTCCGGGCGGATGAACCATTCGTGGGACAGGAAGGATCTGCTCAGGTGATCCGCGAGAGAGTTCCGGACTCCTGGGAGAAAGGAGGCTACCAGTTCTATCGAGTGGGCTATACAGAAGTCCCACAGTCGCATCGCCTCTAGACAGAGAGGGGAAGACCGTGTCCCTCCTTGCTTGTTTATGTAATACATGGCCATTGTGTTGTCTGTAAAGACTGCAACACGACGACCCTGTAGGTGCTGTTGGAAGGTCTGACACACCAGTTGGACCGCTCTCAGCTCTCGGACATTGATGTGAAGCCCCAGCTCCTGAGAGGACCAAAGGCCTTGAGTACGAAGGTGCCCTAAGTGAGCACCCCAGCCGAGAGAGGAAGTGTCTGTTGTCAGAGACACCGAGGGCTGTGCTGGGTGGAATGGACGACCGGCACACACCCGGGAGGGCGTCAGTCACCAGTTGAGCATTTGGTGGAACCGTAATTACCACGTCTACAGCATCTCTGTGAGTACGATAGGCTGAGGTGAGCCAAGTCTGAAGAGGACGCATGCGCAGTCTTGCGTGCCTCGTCACGAAAGTGCACACAGCCATGTGCCCCAGGAGGACGATACAGGCGCGGACAGAGGTTGTTGGGAAGCTTTGTAGTCTCTGTATGAGGTAGACCAAAGTCTGAAAGCGGTGTGGGGGTAGGCTGGCTGTTGCAATATTGGAGTCCAGCAAGGCCCCTATGAATTCTATCCTCTGCGTAGGAAGCAGAGTGGATTTGTCCAGGTTGATAATCAGGGCTAAGCGGGTGAATAGGTCCTTGATGACATTCACGTGGGTGGTGACCTGAGCCTCGGAGGTCCCTCGAATGAGCCAGTCATCGAGGTATGGGAAGACATGCACTTCACGACGGCGGAGGGAGGTGGCGACTACCGCCGTACATTTCGTGAATACCCGAGGGGCCGAGGATAGGCCAAAGGGAAGGACTGTGAATTGATAATGTTGACGATTCACCACAAAGCGTAGGCACCTTCTGTGCGGAGGGTAGATCGCGATGTGGAAGTATGCGTCTCTCATGTCAAGAGCAGCGTACCAATCTCCAGGATCCAGGGAAGGGATGATGGTACCCAGGGACACCATGCGGAACTTGAACTTTCTCATGAATTTGTTCAGTCCTCGCAGGTCCAGGATAGGCCGGAGGCCTCCTTTCGACTTGGGAATTAGGAAATATCTGGAATAGAACCCCTTGCCCTTTAATTCCTCTGGAACCTCCTCTATAGCTCCCATGGCAAGGAGCTTGGACACCTCCTGCAGAAGGAGTTGCTCGTGAGAGGGGTCCCTGAAGAGGGACGAGGAGTGAGGGTGGGAAGGAGGGGTCAAAATAAACTGAAGACGGTAGCCATACTCCACCGTGCGGAGGACCCAGTGGTCCGAAGTCAGCCAGGACCATGCAGGGAGGAATGCGGCAAGGCGGTTGGCTAACTGAAAAGGATCCTGGGAGGCAATTGGTATGGTGCTCTCGGGCGCACCCTCAAAAGTTTGGCTTTGGTCCCGCCGGTGGCTTGGTAGGACTGGAGTTGTTACCCCACTGTGGTCCAGACTGTCGTCTGCGAGAGGTACGACCTGGCCTTCTGGAGAAGTCCTGCCTTGGATAAGGTGGGGGGTAGGGGCGCTGGGGCTGCGGTCGGAAAGATCGCCTCTGAGTCTGTGGCGTATGCATTCCCAGTGAATGCATGATTACGCGATTGTCCTTCAGACTCTGGAGGCGAGGGTCCGTCTTCTGGGAGAAGAGGCCCTGGCCATCAAAGGGTAGGTCCTGTATCGTATACGGGAGTTCAGGTGGTAGCCCTGACGCCTGCAGCCACAATATACGCCGCATGGCAATCCCTGATGCGAGGTTCTAGCCGCCGAGTCAGCGGCATCTAGCGAGGCTTGGAGGGAGGTCTGCGCCACTTTCTTCCCTTCTTCCAGGAGAGCTGTGAATTCCTGGGGGGAGTCCTGTGGGACGAGCTCTACAAACTTCCCTACTGCCTCCCAGGTGTTATAACTGTACCGACTCAGGAGGGCTTGTTGGTTCGCCACCCTGAGTTGGAGGCCTCCCGCCGAATAGATCTTCCTACCCAGCAAATCCATGCACCTGGCTTCCCTTGATTTAGGCGCAGGGGCTTGCTGGCCGTGGCGCTCCTGTTCGTTGATGGACTGGACTACCAACGAACAAGGAGGAGGGTGCACATACAGGTAGTCGTACCCCTTGGATGGTACCACATATTTGCGTTCAACCCCCTTGGCTGTGGGTGGTACTGATGCCGGGGATTGCCAGATGGTATCCGCTCGTGCCTGTATTGAGTGGATGAAGGGAAGGGCAACCCTGGTTGGAGCTTCCGCTGATAATATACTGACAACCAGGTCGTCTACCTCAGGAACTTCCTCAACGGGTAAGTTAATGTTGAGAGCAACGCGCCGCAGGAGGTCCTGGTGCGACCTGAGGTCAATGGGGGGCGGACCAGATGTAGCCGTCCCCGCCACTGCTTCATCCGGTGACAGTCAGGATGAAACCCCAGGAACCAGCGGGTCTTGGAGTTCCTGGTCCTGGGGGATGTCCTGCGGATCCTGTGGATCTGATACATGGGCTGTGGGTTCCTCCGTACCCACCGGGGAAGGTCTGCTCACAGCGGATTCTGGTGCCCGATGTTCAGAAGGGGCGGACTGCGGTGGAACATGCGGATCACCTTGGTTCTGATGGTAGGCCCAAGGTGTCCAAAAAGGCCACTGATGAAGTCCCCGGTGATTATCCGAATCCCCGTATGATGCAGATTCTGCATGAGAGAAGATTGACGGATGGCGAGATGGCCGCAGAGGGGCGGAGACCGTTTGGTGAGTGTCTCTGTATCCATTCGGACCATCTCTATGCAGTGCCAGAGAATGGTACCGAGAGTCGTGATGGTGCCGGGAGTGGGACCGGGACCTGAGACCAGCATGGTGCCGGGAGGTCGACCGGTAGGAATCGCCGTGCCGAGATCAGCTGCAAGAGGCCCGGTGCCACGAGTGTCTAGATTTGGATCGGTGCTGGTAGTATCTGGACGGTGACCGGGATCTCGAGCGGTACCGCGAGTACGACCGATACCTCGATGGAGAACGGTACCGGGACTGCGAGCGGCCGCAGGATTGGGATCAACGGCGGGACCGGGAGCGCCTGCGGGACCTGGACCGGGACCGGCGAAGCTCTGTGGTGCCAGGCGAAGAAGGTCTCACAAGGGCCGGCTTGCCAATAGACTGAGGGACCCGCACCGGCGGTGCCGGGGGTCGAGGCAGCTCAGGCTCCATCATGGCGATCAAGTCTCGTGCTGCACAGAATGTCTCCGGCGTGGATGGCACAGTAAGCTCAACCACGGCGCGTGCCGGGGAGCTGGTAAGCACCGGACTCGACGGCCCTTGCGAGGCCGGAATCAACGGTGCGGAGGACGTCAGTGCCGCGGCAGATGACGGTGCCGGGCGTCCAACTTGGTTAAGAGCTCGGACTGCGGTGTGGATACAGTCGCCGCAGGAGGCTTATGCTTCTTGCTCCTAGGTGACAGCGAGCGGTGCTGGGTGGGAGCTTGGGCGGATGAAGGCTGATGTCGTGGAGTTTTCACCGATGGCGTGCGCTCCGGTGCCGAGAAGGTACTTGTTCCCGGTGCCGCTGCCGGTGCCGATGACTGGGGAGTCAAAGCCGCCTCCATCAGGAGTTGCTTTAGGCGAATGTCCCGCTCTTTTTTAGTCCGGGGCTTGTCTGTAAGATGAGACTCACCCAAGCACCTAAGACAGGAGTCGTGTGGGTCTCCTGTGGGCATTGGCCTATGGCAGGCCGAGCACGGTTTGAAGCTCTGTGAGCCGGGCATGGGCCCCGGTACCGGGGAAAGGGAGGGGACTAATCCCCGAATCCCCCAAACTATCTACAACAACTATTACAGAACTAATGACTAACACTAACTATACTTGTAAGAAATCGAACTATATACACAATTAGAAGAAAAATGAGCGAATCGCTAGGGAGGTGGAGGTCAGGCAACTGCACTCCATTGTTCCAACGACTGACACGGGCGGTAAGAAGGAACTGAGGAGCGGAGGGGCCAGCAGGGGTATATATCCGGCACCATAGCTTCGCCACTCCAGGGGGCGCCCTGCCGGCCCACCGAGTGTTGCTAGGGTAAAAATCTCCGATGAACGTGCACGCGGCGCGCGCACACCTAACTGGAATGGATATGAGCAAGCATTTGAAGAAGAAATTATGTTCTCTGGGTCACTCACAGGTAGCGCATGTTGAGACAAACATCTCCACACAGGAAGTGGGCAACACTTATACCCCTATTGTGCATTGCATATCATAGATTGCTAATAGACTCCTACTGTAAGTCAAATGCTAAGGAAGAGCTGGCAGAGACTTCAGAAGGAAATTAACAGGAAGCAGCAAGAGATCAGGAGCCCTAATTTAAGGGGAACATCAAAGGTCCATTCTGGTATACGTGGGGATGCTAAAATATACTGTGGCCTCCTTCATTTAGGGAATAAACTGACAGCAGATTTGCTTCATATAAATGGGATCTCAGCCAGGTTTGGATGAAAATGCTGGAGACACCCTCGGGTGAGAAATTTCTTTGGACAGCAGGCTAACTTGTTAGTTATGTTTAGTCTCTAGAAGGTATGAGATGATTTTGTTTTATATGTAACCCTTTGCTCCCAGCTCTCACACTGGTTTTTATTTGAACCTCTATTTTTTCTTAAATACATTTCTTTTTTGTTTTATAATCAAACTCAAAGTACTGTGCATAACACAGGAGCGGTAGTCCAAGGGAACAATGGTAAACTGGTACTCTGTTACTTTGGGAACAGAGGATCTGGCATTTCTGTGGGTATCCAGTGATCAGCCCACTTTGAAGGGACTTGGGGGGCTGGGGTACCTCTATTGCCAACCTGTGAGGTAAAGGCAGGGCTGGCATAGCCCAGAGGAGAGTGCTGAATGGCTGACAGGATGGTTGTGTTAGGGAGCTAACAATGAACTAGCACTGGAGACAGGTGGAAACAAGGTGGTGCACATCCCTGGGTGTCCCAAGGAGCACCCTAGGGTGGTAGCTCATTGTTTGAGGGAGATCTCTCTCTCTTTCTATTACTGGTGCTCTGTCTCCTTTACTCTCCTTTCAAATTCATCCGAAAAAAGGAACTTGTAAGATGATACATGTACAGTATTGCTCTATTTAAGGCCTGGTATTCATAGACACAATTAGGGCTTGATGCGGTTCTCATTAAAGTCAATGCAGAGTCTCCCATTGACTTCAGTGGGCATTACATTGATTCCACACCACAAAAATCAATGGGAGTTTTGCCATTTAATTCAATGAGCGCAGGATTGAGTCTTTAATGTGCTAGTCAGTGAAGCAAGCAAGTTCATTTCCTACCCCACCTTACAAACAAACCTTTCCTGATAGTATTCACAACCCTGCTAATACAAATGGAGTCTTTCTTTGCCAAGGACTGAACAGATTGTGGCCCAAGGCACCTAAATAGACAAGCCTTGCACTATTGGCAGGGTATTTCACAGTGTTAAATAGAGAAGGGGAAACAAAGCTAGCCAAGAAAATGAACTGCGTTAATGTAAACTGTAAAATACAACCTGGATCTTCTCCCTCATGGAAGCAAGAGACTTTTGTTGTTATTCTTCTTTGAAGGCTAATGATAGAAATGACAGAGACAAGGGTGAAGCATGAAGAAAAAAAAACTTGTTGTGTATCCTTAAGGTATGTATTTGTCAGTTCCTTTAGTAGTCTGTTCCCTGCAGTGACGTTCAGGCAGAGATTATGGCAGTACCATTGATTATCTAGCTGAGAGTTTCTTATAGTGACCATCAATCTAAGTGGCCATCTGTCCTGGATGGTTTAGATCCAACAAATCCTGCATACTGACAGGGGGCTAGACTAGACCCTTGTGATCCCTTCTAACCCTGTGATTCTATCACTATATTATTCATATTACAGTAGCACCCGTTGAGACCAATGCCCAACTGCACTAGGTACTGTACATATGCACAGAAGTGAGAGACAGTCCCTGCTCTGAATAGTTTACAATTTAAACAGAAGCCAGGAGAAAGGAAGGATTATTATCCCCACTATATAGATGAGAAACTAAGGCAGAGGGACATCTGCAGCAGAGCTAGGAATCTAACTGCTCAAGTTCCACCGCAGTGCCTTAACCTACTCAATCAAAGCAACCAGAGTGGGCACATGCGAGGAAACCTAAAATGGAAGAAAACTATTTCAGTAACAAAACTTGTGGATTGCTGGCTTCCCTTCATTCAGAAACGCCCTGAAAATACAAACTTCCCTCTGAGGGAATCTCCCATGGTCTATGCACCTTAACTCTAAACACACCCATGTTTCTTCCATAAACCACCTTGACCCATGGGAAGGGGCTGTTTGATGAGGCTGAATGGGATCTAATCAGTTCTTTCCTATTCCATTCTAGAGATGTACGTGGATTTAATGAGTAAAATTTGGTTTTGAGATTCCAATCTCTTTCGCAGAATAGCGAGAGGAGCCGTCAGCATTTATTATATTGGTTAAAGCAGTGTCCTATGAACCCACTTCCATTTCCATATTCACAAGGATATGACCTGCCAATCTGGAATCAGCTACCAATTTAGAGAGCTTGCGTTAGGTGAAGCAGGTGGCCAGGCCTGTAATTAATCCATATATTTTCTTGCTCTGGACCTATGCCAGCAATCTCCACTGAAACTAATGTGCTAAGAGCTGCCCTGGAAAATGTCAGGCATCAGACACAAGGAAATATTTAAATCCTGTGATGGTTTTGGGCTTGGTCTCTCAAACAGTTTGCTCACCATTGCACAGCTTCACCATGCCCCAGGAAATCAATACATGAATGGGAAAGACTCAGGCTTCATCTTTGTTTCCATATGCAGCAGCTGCCTGTATACGGTAACCAGATACCTCAAATGTATAGGCACAGTCCCGATATAGACGTGTATTACCCCCCAACACCGTCTCAATTTTTCAGACTTGCTGTCTAGTCACCCTATGCCTGTATGTGACACACTTAACAGATGATTCTAGTTTGGCTTTTTGTAATGAATTTTTTAATGCCCAAATAAACTTGTTAGTCTCTAAGGTGCCACAAGGATTCCTCATTTTTTTAGTTTGGCTCTAACATGAATGCCTGTGTAACTCATTCATGTTCACACTGTCTTTCACTTCATCCGACTGGGAAGAACTCACACTTCTTTGAATGGATTTAGTGCAGATGAAAGGTTCTGGATCCATATTCCTGGAGACCCAAGTTCTCGAGCCTCCTCTAGAAAGGTTGAGGTTCTGGACAGGGACTCAGGAGATCTGCGCTCATTTTCTGACTCTGTGATTGATGTCCCACATGACCTTGGTAGAGAGCCAGGAATAAAACCCATCAGGTCTGTCTTTGAGTCACCTGATCTGGCCAAAAGATTGTGACCCATCCTTCCTTACAAGGCAAGGTCCCACTGTTTTGAAATCTGTACATAAGGCAACAGAGACTGTGCTCCAAAGTAAGGGGCAGCATGAAGGCATCTGGCCCCAAGGGGAATTCAAAGAAGGATGGTGCCTTAGGAAAGAACAGTCCAAACCTGAGCAACCCAGTGCATGCATAGGGGTGGGGGTTTCTACTCTACAGGATAAAGGTGGAGCAAGAGGGGCGATGGCCCTGCCTCCTACCTACCTCTTCCCCTTTTGTGGCAACATGAGCCTCAAGGGGGCATAATCCCTGGCTCCTCTCAGCAAAGACTGTGACTAATTGGCCCCTGGAGCGAAGGCTTACACAGACTCACTGCCACATACAGGCCATAGTGATTTCCTACATCATAACAATATCCACATCTACCCTTTAAGACGAGCTAGAGAGCGTACTCTGTGGAGTCTGTCCCCGAGGAATTGCCTCCTCCCTTTTAACTGAATTACGGTCTCAGGCTCTTTCATTTTCATAAGCCTCTTTCTCACATGATCTACACAGTTGCAGGCAAGCGGGCGGAGAGGAAGGAGGGCAGGTGGTTTGTCACAGACATGGTCTAGCCTCAGCCACAAATTCATTTAAGCTTTAGTCAAGGTTTAATGAGTCCAGGTGGAAGGGTGAATAATGAGGAGCTTACTCAGAAAAAGGGCCTGCACAAGACACTGTGTCATAAGTACATTCACTGTGAGGCAACGACTCCGAGAGCACCAAAGCAGATACAGTCATTTCTCAATGGGCAGAGAAAGCACAGAGTATTATTGAGATACAGTCCTCAGTAATTACTTCTCCTCCGCCAGGCTGAGCAGCAGCAGAACCTTCAGACTCCAGAGCCTGAAAAATGCAAGAAATGAGAGTGTTTTATTTTTTCCATTGGGGGAGGGGGAAAATAGAGAGCCATATAATTTTATATCAGAGAAGTAGCTGTGTTAGTCTGTATCCACAAAAACAACGAGGAGTCCAGTGGCACCTTAAAGACTAACAGATTTATTCGGGCGTAAGCTTTCGTGTTTGTTTTTTTTTTACCCACAAAAGCTTATGTCCAAATCTGTTAGTCTTTAAGGTGCCACCAGACCCCTCGTTGTTTTTATATAATTTTATGGCCCTATGAGCTAGAGATCCCAGCTGTGCCACTGATCTCATAACAAACTCCATTTAGGCAACTGTGTCTGCATGGAAGTCAGCATGAGGCCTGAGTCCATTGTTCCCCTGGTGGTTTGCAGAGGTGTAGCACAGAAAGAGGAATCCTCTTTAGGACCACCCTTTAAAAAGGAAATGCAAGTTTTAAACAAAGTACATTTCATGGCACAGCAGGTGTGTGACTCTTTGATGCCCAGATAGTATGGTGATGGGCATTCCAAGTACCCAAGATAGACAATACTACAAGTTCTTAGCTCAGCTATAGCACTCTAGCCTTAAATCTAACCAAAGATCTCAAAGCCCTTTACAAGGAAAGTCAGTAGAGGAAAATAGACACCGAGGAGTGCCAGTAGTAGAATGGGAAATGGAATCCAGCTCTCCTATCTCCCATCCAGTACTCCATCTGCTGGCCCATGTTTCCTCCTTATAACCTAGACTGATAAATAAAATGATAGAAGAATTAGGAGTAGGGGTGATCATTTATCCTCTATTATTTTGTTTTGCTTTAGATCATTTAAACAATTTTTTATTTCCTGCCTTCTTTTCTTTATATGAGAGTTCAAAAAAAAAAAAAAGGCTTTCAAATATAAAATATACAGCATGCATAAAAATACTACACATAGGAAAGAGAGATGTTAACAGATTATAAAGGATGCAGTGTGTGTTAAGCTACTATCATTAGATGGGTCTAGGAATACATGGAGTGAAAAGTAATTGCTGATTAATGCAAAAAAAAATTTAAAAAGGTATTTCAGGTCTCATTTGTATCTTATCCTTTTTATATGTATGATGCAGTAAAAGACCCCAGATAATTATTTAAGAAAAATAAAATAATAATTCAATTGCTTCCTTTCATTAGAGCTTCATTTTCCTCTCTCTCCCCTTTTGTTATTGTGGATCTTTGTACTTTGAACTGATTTATTTATATTCAGCTGAATGGATTTTCTTCCTCTCCCTCAGACAGCAGGTTGCGAGAGAGGTAACAGTACACAATGAAAGTGATAATGAATTAATGATGTATGGAAATGCTTTATTGATTCAATGGATAAGAAGTGAAAGGCTATTATAAAAATAAAAGCATAATATCAATGAAATAGTGCTATGCAGAGGTTTGACAGATGACTACATATTGGACTGAAAGCCAGATAGGGCATGGGATAAGAGTAATGGGCTATTGCCCTTTTCAGCTCATCAGGAACAACCCTCTTATTAACTTCTGATAGCTGCTTAGCTATCAGAACTGCAATACCAGCCGGAACTCTCTTGGGGAACTTTAGAAGCACATCTAAGCTTCGCTGACCAGGACAGTCTTGAGGCCAGGTGACTGTGGAAAGACAGAGTTAAGGAATTTGAATCCTGTGGCATCACAGTCAGAAGGAAAGATAAATGGCGGGAGAGGTAGGCTGTCCTGTCTGCTGCTTAAATGACTTTTAGAATCCCCGGGCCCTTGCCCTGCAGACAAGAAGAGTCCATTACATTAACTCAGTGGGATCGATCTGCAGGGCAAGAAATCCCCTGTAGGACATGATTAGCTCTAAGAGTCATCTCTGATATTTCTTATTCTTCCTCCCACCTCAACCAAATCCCTTACTAGGCATCTTCCTAGCTAAGTACTTCTCTCACTGATTTCATCTAATCTGCAATTTATCTGAGCTATAACTCCACCCCCACAAAGACTAATGTTTGGTAGTTAAAAAATTGCATCTCAGTTTGTAAGGAAGGAACCCAGAACTCCCCCATTAGTTTCTCCTCCTTTTTTTCACCCCCAGCTCACTAGGAAACTTGCTCCTTTCCTCTTGGATCACGCAGTATTGGCTGGATTATTGTAACTCATTGTATCTGAAATGGAAGACAAAGCCCGGATTCCACATGGTACAAAAGGTGACTGCCCATCTCTTCCATAGCTCAGGCCACCATGAGCGCCTCAGGCCTGTTCTCAAGTCCCTCCACTGGCACCCTCTCAGTTGAAGTTACTTACACTAGTTCACACAGCAAGACAGGAGCAGACCAGGAGCAGAACCCAGGGCTCTTGAATCCCCAGTTCAGTGCTCTATCTAGTGGACAATGCTGCATCCTGCTTGTGCGTCTAAACCAGCCTGTTCTTTAAATGTTACCCATCAGAGCAGGTTAACTTTCCAGAACAATAAAAAAACCAACAAATTACTAGCCACATTTCCCACGCAGTCACTGACAATAGCTAATAAGGCAGGTGAATGATTAATTAAGAAATAATATTTCTTTATGGAAACTAGTCCCAGAAAAAAAAGTCCCTTGATGCCATTCGTTATTCAGTCCACTGAGAGCCTCTATTTTTCATGTGTACAAGAGAAACAAACACCAAGAGCAAACATAACAATATAGCAACAGTTAACAAAACAACTTGTCCTGCATTGTTTAATGCATGCTACTCTGAATAGGCAATTAACTCATTATACAAAACACTCTAACGTGTTCATCTATTGTTAACTTCAGACTAGGACTTTTTGAAACTTAGAAATCTAGGAGGGGTGGGCAAGGTGACATGAGAAGTTCAACACTGAATTTCAGGAGAGTTAATGCCTGAGGCAAATAAAAATACTGCAATGCTGAACCTTGCCTCCCTGGGACATAATTTTATCCCCTACAGTATGCGATACACACTCTGCACTGGCATGTCTTTTTCTTTGGGAACATAGAACAGGATATTGCATCTCTTCAGGTGTCTGTTTTTAAAAAAGAAATGGGAGTATTATGAAAAATATCCAATTCATAGCTTTAAAAGACACTGCGAAAACTGCATTTTCATTCCAGTTCACTCTTTATAAGTGCAGTCATCTATGAAGACTCATAATCTCTTTTAATTAAATATTTTACATTAGCACTAGGTGAGGGGTTTGGAGATCATTCTTTTTGCTTTGCATTCATTTTGCATGCATTTGGAAGGATTTTTTTGTGATTAAGACACTGGGTTATTATTCTAGGTACCTGGGTTCCGTTTCCAGCTTTGCCACAGGCTTCCTTTGTGACCGTGGACAAGTCACTTAGGGCCAGGTCCTCAGAACATATTTTGGCACCTAACCCCAGTGACATCAAATCAGGGCTATAGGGGCAGCTATAGGTGTCAACTATGACATCAGCAGAAGATCTGCCCATTAATTTCTCTATGCCTCAGTTTCACTGGGGGATGATGATAACCCTTCCCTTCTCTGTCTTGCCTACTTAGACAGTAAGCAATTTATGGCAAGGACATGTCCAAACTGTCTTCATTCCATACAACCTGCCTCAAAAAAACCCTCAGTATCTTTTGGTCCAGAACAATCTCCAACCAAGCTCTACTGACACAGTTCAGCCAAGAGGATCTGAGCACCGTCATTGCCAGGAGGCGTTGGAGATGGATTGGTTATGTGCTTCAGATGGAAACTGATTCCACCATCAGAGTAGCAATAAGATAGACACCTGAAGGCAAGCGAAAATGAGGCCACCCGAAAACAAGATGGCGAAGAGCTGTGGAAGCCGAGCTGAAAAACCTGGGGCACAGCTGGGGAACCACTGAAAGACTTGCCAGAAAGAGACAGGAGTGGAGGAGCTTCATCACTGCCCTAGACGCCAGAGGCGTAATAGGAACATGATAGTGATGACGACTGTCTTTTAGGGTGAAATTTGGACCCAACTGACTTGAATAGGGCTAGGATTTTATCCGTACCATATAGATGACACCTACAAATGGTTAAGCCCTCTAGGTGCTACCATAATATAAATAATAATAATCCACATGTGCCCTGTTGAAAAAATGTTTTAAAATCTTTGCTTTGATATTCCCCCTTCCCTCCCCCTTTTTAAAAAATATTCCTGAGCCTTTTAGTAGTTATCATGTGAGCAAACTCATCTAGCACAAAAGTGTAGTCCACTACACCCCACCTCTCTTTGGAAACCATGTAACTAATGGCCTCATCTATTTTGCAGATTTCAGTTTCTAAGGGCTTTTGATCACAGCACTAGATTCTTCTACATTTTAAAGAATAGCCATTGTTCTCACTGACATTCTTGTTCTTATCTGAAGAGTGGTTAAACTTCTCTCCTAACAGTACCCAGCAATCATCTGATCTTTGGATTCTCTCCACCTTCCTCTCCTTTGGTAAAGGCAGAAGTATCATAATTGTTTAAAATCAGTCTGTCTTCCTTTCTCCTCCTTTTCTGTTTCTCTTTGCTTCTTGTCTGATGAATATAGGCGAAAAAAATTCTTAGGACGTAAAATATCCTTCCTGAGCCAATGCTCAGCATTTCTTCTTTCATTCTGCGAACACACAACACACACACACCACTCTCTTACTAGACTTTATATTTTAAAAACAGCTCTTGCAAAATGCACATAACTCCTTTCCTTTTAAATCCCTACTTAACCTCATTGGCCTGTATTGATCATTTCCCTGTTGAGATGCAAGTGGGATGAACTGCAACTACATCCTCTTCTGTCATCTCTTAATTATCTTTTTGCCTTTCTCCGGACTATTTCCCCAAAACATGATATGACTCCTAATCAAGATTTCTCAGGATACTTCACCTTCCCCCCAAATCAGAAACCTATATATTGTTTCTCTGTACACGTCTCCCTCATGAGGGTTTCAAAGCCAATAATTCTGTACAGAAATAATTAAACTTTCAATGATCCATAACTTTCATTTTTTAAAAAAAAAATCCTATTTAATTCATTTCCTAGGATTCAGCCCAGACTAGCCTCAGACTGTATCAAAATTCTTAAAAAGTAATATCATTAAACCTGGTTGCTACTAACAATCTGTCTTAAAGTTTTATACTGCTGCTCATCACCACAGTACTGGAGTATCATGTAAAAATCAATAGCAATAGAGAACTCCCTCATAGCCTTCAAGATGTCTCTAGCACTTCTGTTTTCCGGGATCAAAACTCTGCTTGAGGATAAAGACTTGTTTCAAGGAGAGGGGCTGGGAATCAAAAAGATGTTCAAACTGTGCCACTTGTGGTGGAAAAGCTTGCTCCAAGAGGGCAGACTTGCAACACTTCCTAAGGATGCTCAGACACTGGATTCACCTGAACTTCTCTCCAAGTTTGCTCTGTAGCCAGGTCCCCTTGACAAAGACTCCTTTGTCTCCAGCTTTCACATGGTTTGCCCTCAACTTTGTGATCCAGAAGAATACAGTTATTATGGTGGTTCATAGATTGAAATTGGCTCCATGAATTGCTTTGAATAGAATCAAGGCCTTAAACTGGCATTGGAAACAGAGTGAGCGCCAGTGGAGGGACTTGAGCACAGGCCTGATGTGCTCACAGTGGCCTGAGCTATGGAGGGGATGGTGCTACATAGAACCTATACGTCATCACCAGTTTCAGATACAATGAGTTACAATAATCCAGCCAATGCAGCATCATCCAGGAGGAAAGGAGCAAGTTTCCTAATACTGTAAGCTAGGGGTGAAAAAAGGCATTTTTGGAAAAAAGTGGTATCACCTAGTTATCTAAGCTTAGCGCAGAGTCAAACAGGATCCCTCCTGAGTCGTTGCACCACTTTGACAAAGGGGAGTTGTGAACCTGCGATGGAAGGGAGAGAGTGTGGCTTGACCACGTCTTCCAAGTGTCTCCCCTTTCTGACCAGCATCACTTTGGACTTGCTTGATTTCAGCTTGAGCCAGCTGCTCTTCATCTACAAGCTAATTTCCTGGAGGCATTCTGACATTTTAGCAGTGGAGGTGGTTGCATCAGTTGAGAATGAGATATATAGTTGACATGCATCAACATACTCTTGGCAGCTGACCCCATGGCATCTCACGATCTCTCCCAGTAATCTTGTGTAGATATTTCAGGGAAATGGGCATGGTATTTTGTGGGTGAGGGATTTTGAAAAGGAGGAGCAGTTGCCCATTGCCTCTCTCTGAGTTCCGATGGAGGGGAACATCTGGATCACTGTACTGCTGGACCATGTGCTCTGGTGATGTCATGTAGGAAGGTGAGCAGTACCTGGTGGCCAACTGTATAAAAGTCTACTGGGAGCCCCAGCAGTATGAGCATGGAGATCTCACTTGTGTACATGGCCATGAGGAGATTGTCTTTGTCATAAACAGATAGTTAAGGGTTAATGTCTCTTTTACTTGTAAAGGGTTAATAAGCTTAGTGAACCTCGCTGACACCTGACCAGAGGACCAATCGGGGGACAAGATACTTTCAAATCTTGGTGGAGGGAAGTCTTTGTTTTGTGCTTTTTGGGTTGTTCTTTGTTCTCTCTTGGGATTAAGAGGAGCCAGACATGCAACCAGTTTTCTCCAATCTTTCTGAAACAGTCTCTCATGTTCTAACTAGTAAGTACTAGATAAAAGGTGAATTAGTCCTTATATTTGTTTTCTTGATTTGCAAATGTGTATTTTGCTGGAAGGATATTTTACCTCTGTTTGCTGTAACTTATACTTAGGCTAGGACGGAGGGAGTCTCTCTGGTCTATGTAAAGCTGATACCCTGTAAACATTTTTCCATCTTGATTTTACAGAGATAATTTTTATTTTTTCTTTCTTTAATTAGACGCTTTTATTTTTAAGAACCTGATTGATTTTTTTTTATTCTTGTGTAAGACCCAAAGGGAGTGGATCTGAACTCACCAGGGAAAGTCTGGGAGGGGAAAGCAGGAGGAAAAGGTTAATTCCTCTCTGTTTTAGGATCCAAGGAGTTTGGATCACTGTTTCTCTCAGGGAAAGTCTGGGAGGGGGAGAGAAGGAGGGGAAAGGTAGTTCCTCTCTGTTTTAGGATCCAAGGAGTTTGGATCAGTGTATATCTCAGGGTTCCCCATGGAAGGTTTTTGGAGCAAACACTATATTTTGGTTGGTGGCAGCATTATCAGATCTAAGCTAGGAATTAAGTTTAGAGGGGTACATGCAGGTCCCCACTTTCTGGACGCTAAAGTTCAAAGTGGGAGGGAGACCTTGACAGTCTTTGAGTGGCATAACGGTCTCTGTGCTGTGCCCTGATCTGAACCCTGATTGTGAGCCAGCCAAGATGCTGAGTGATGTCACATGTTGTCGAAGATCAGTGGTTGTGTCTTTCTCAATTTTTTGCCCAGGAACAGAGGCTGGAGATGGGACAGTAGCTGGCGAGATCTTCAGAGTCAAATGTTGGCTTCTTGACAATTGGGGACAAAGAGAGTCCTGTGGCACCTTATAGACTAACAGATGCAGACTAACACAGCTACCCCTCTGATACTTGACAATTGGGTGCACTTTTGCATTTTTTTAAGGAGCTTGGTAGTTGTGCTTTTCTGAAGGAGTCACTGACTATTTCCATTAGTAGTGGGCATAATTGTTCTTCGCCGTTTTTTACCAGCCAGGAGGGACATGGATCCGTTCACACATTGACTCTTGCATTATTCAGGGCTTCCTAAGCTTTGGCGAGTGTGATGACTCCTAATTGGCTCCATATCTGTTTTGTTGATCTTATCAGTGAAGTATACTGAGAGTTTTCACAACAGTCAATGCCTGGGTCAGTTCTTTGGGCTATGCCGTCTGAATTGATTAGCCAGGTTAATATGGGAAATAGCTCTTCTAGTCACAATTCTGTTGCATTGACTGTGTGGAAGAGCAGGAGGCAAGTTTTGCCTCTTTTTTTTGCAGTGGCCCAGCCCTGTAAGCATTGTTTGTGCTGCTGGTACAGGGATTCAGAATGCTTTCTCCACAACAGCTATTCTACCCTCTTGCCTGTAGTTCACCTGTGAACCACGGTGATGTTGGTTTGTAATGTGAAACCTGGGGCCAAGGTGTCAATGTGGTCAATGGACAACAGATGATTGTACTATTGTACTAACTCATCAGTGCCTTGATCTTGTATTTGGGTGGCTTGTTTATCCAGGGAGAACCGAACACCAAGGGAGCTCAGAAGTCCTCGGGGGACTGCTTTAGTTTCTCGCTACCCTGGTGAGAAGGAGGGAAGGCTCCGATCAATGTCTGCCTTGAGACTAGCACGTTGGTGATTTCTCCAATATCTAGACTGAAGGTAGGATCCAACATATGCCTGACGGCATGTGTCCAGAGACTGCCAAGGAGTATCTCACGTGTGCCATGAGATCAAGTACTACTGTAATATCAATTTTCAAACAAAACCAAAGTCATTCTTCTTTAAAGCATCCATAAGTGATAAAACACGCTTTGATCCATTTCTTCAATTTATACTGATAAATCTAAAGCAACATTAAAAAACAAACAAAAAAAACCCCAAAGCTGTACTATTCTTAATCCTTATCCCAAATTATTGCAGTGTCCTGCTCCAAGACAGCAACTCCAGCAGGACATTACAATACCTGGGATTTCAAATAAGATTTAACCATGGTCTTTAAAGGTCCTACGATCCTGGGTTGCTCCTGGGGCAGCATGGATAAGGGCTGCGTTGTTCTCAAGGGGAGACAAAGTCTCTTTACAATTGTTCCTTTAGATTATAAGCTCTTTGGGACAGGTGCTGTCATCTACTATAGGTCTGATCAGTGCCTAGCATAGTGAAGCCCAGACTCTATAAAGGCTTCTGGACATTACTGTAATATAAATCAAATATAATATGCAATACCATTAATAAATAATAAACGTCTCCCATCTTGACCAAAGGCATCACTCTGCAGCTGCTCCCCAAGAAAGCTGAAAGACTGGCCACTCCAGCTAAATTCCGCCTGCAGTTTCAATGGAATACATAACAGGATTCTTCTTCATTTCCTGCCCCAAACAGAGTGGCTGTGTATAATTGAACAGCTGCTTTATTCCACCCCATAGATGGCTTATTTCAGTGGAGGGTAAAGCAAGTCCTGTAAAAAGTCCTCATTCAAAATACAACATAGTGCCCCTTAGGCCAAGTTGAGGCATTACTGATTTGGGGCCCACCTTCAAAAAGAAGAGAACTCGGTGCTGACACACAAACCTCCTCCCAAACTACATGGATTTTCCTTGGAGGATTCCTCCATCAGGCTATGAACCTGCAAAGACTTATGCAGATGCTCACTTTGATGCGCTGTACGTTGTCCAACTGGTGTCACAGTGCATCAAGTTAAACGTGTGCACAAGTCCTTGAAGAGTGAGGGTCACTGCATATGAGATTTGAACCAGGTGATGTGGCCCATTTCTATAAATACCTGCTTCTGTCAACACATTGCTGCTAACAGATGGTTGTGCTTGCTATCAAGCCAGCATTACTCATCTCACCCTTACACTATCAAACATGTTGCTTCTAACCCTCTGCTGCACTGAATCTTGAGATTAATTTCAACTCCTGTTTACAACACATTTTTTAATGCTGCTTTAACTTGAAATATTTATTGGAGTAACAGTCCCTGTGTTTGTTACTTCTTGCTTACTTTATGGTGGTAGACGCTAAGGATCTGCAACACGGGGACTGCTAGTGATGACAGGCCTTTTTTAAACCTCACAGAAGCTCTATAACTTTCCCCAAGTGGATTTATTAAGTGCTGGTTAATCAGCTCAAGGAAAATCTCAGGAGTAAAATGCAGTCTGGACTTCCCTCAGTTCATATTAATGCAGCTCTTCTTTCTGCCATTGCTCTGGTTCAAAAGAGAGGTTGCTGCCTTTGGAGGAAAATCATGGCAAAATAAAAGAGCCATTATCTCACCAGGAGAAAATCAAGTTGACTTCTATTATGGTGGCAATCATTTTAATTACAGAGGGCACCGTTGGCTTGGAATGCTGCATTTGAGCAATAAGCAGCAATAGTGTGGCAGACTGTATCAGGATTTCCTAACACACTCCACCCAGAGCCATACCCTTCTAGTTCCTGGACGACTGGAGGATCCTTTGAGTGAAGGCCTTGGGAAAATAGTGCTGGGGGATAGACTCTGGCAAGCTTAGACATATCCAACCACCATCAGAAGACAATGACTGTGAAAGGCCTAAGCCTAGACATCTTCCTCTGGGCCAATGTTTTTCAAAAATGAGTAGACATTTGGAGCGCCTGATCTGAGACACCTTCAAGGGACCTGGTTTTCAGACCAGAATGAAGAGCAGGGATCAGGAGCTAGTCAGGTGAGACTTGTTGTGGAAGTTATTGTTTATATGGTGCCATAAAATATACCTGGAGCTGAGAGACAAATTATAAAATCCTCAGGGCAGGGACATTAAGGGCCTGACTCTTCCCAGCCTTACTCAGGTAGAATCGTAATTTATCCTGAATGTACTCTTTCCTGTGGGGTGAGGTTCTATTCAATAGGATTAAGAGTCAGCCTTTATAAAGGAATTCTGCCAGAAAAGCCCAGAGAGTTTGGCAGGGGCATGGATAGAGGGCACTGCATTCTGCCTATTCATTGCTTTCTATGGCCCATAACAGGCTATAGGGAGAAGAATGTAACTTAAAGCTGCCCTGAAAGTAAAAGCTTGGGGGCTGGACATGCCTCCAAGCAGTCCCTGCATATGGGGAGCACAACAATGTTTTAAAGATAGATTTCCACCCCATATGTGCCGAGTACAGGAATTCAGAAGGAGCGCCAGTACATCTTCTTTGAACACTGATGGCTTAAGAGTGCGCCATCACCACAGCATTAAAATATGAAGGAATGATCCCATGCATGTGTTTGTTTTATATGGGCACCTGGGGGTAGACATATACTTTCACCTTTAGCAAGACTGCTGAGTAAAGAGGGAGAGGAACACTTTGTGAAATGGAAAAGTCAAGCTGCAGCTTAGGCAGGGAAAAGGCGGTTACTCACCTTTGTAACTGTTCTTCGAGATGTGTTGCTCATATCCATTCCAATTAGGTGTGCGCGCGCCATGTGCACGTTCGTCGGAGACTTTTTACCCTAGTCTTTTACCCGTTCGTCAGTGGGCCGGCAGGTCGCCCCCTGGAGTGGCGCCGGGATGGCGCCTGATATATACCCCTGCCGGCCCATCCGCTCCTCAGTTCCTTCTTGCCGGCTACTCCGACAGTGGGGAAGGAGGGTGGGTGTGGAATGGATATGAGCAACACATCTCGAAGAACAACAGTTACAAAGGTGTGTAACCGTCTTTTCTTCTTCGAGTGCTTGCTCATATCCATTCCAATTAGGTGATTCCCAAGCCTTACCTAGGCGGTGGGGTCGGAGCGAGACGTTGCGGAACGTAAGACCGCTGAGCCGAAGGCGGCATCGTCTCTAGACTGCTGGACCAATGTGTAGTGTGATGCAAACGTATGGATGGAAGACCAGGTGGCCACATGGCAGATGTTCTGTATGGGAACATGGGCCAGGAACGCGGCAGATGAGGCTTGAGCCCGGGTAGAATGGGCAGTGAGATGGCCCGACTGAGTATGAGCTAAGTCATAGCAAGCCCGAATACACGATGTAACCCAAGATGCAATACGCTGTGAGGAGATTGCCATGCCCTTCATACGTTCCGCCACTGCCACAAATAGCTGAAGTGAGTGTCGGAAGGGTTTGGTCCTCTCGATGTAGAAGGCGAGAGCCCTTCGGACATCCAAAGTATGGAGCTGTTGCTCTTGTCATGATGAATGCGGCTTTGGACAAAAGACTGGCAGGAAGATGTCCTGGTTAACAGGAAAGGCGGAGACGACCTTAGGGAGGAATGCTGGGTGCGGTCACAGCTGTACCTTGTCCTTATGGAACACAGTATATGGAGGATCCACAGTCAGTGCATGAAGCTCCGAGACTCATCTAGCCGAGGTGATAGCGACTAGGAAAACTACTTTCCAGGACAGGTACAGCAGGAAGCATGTGGCCAAAGGCTCGAAAGGGGGCCCCATGAGCCTGGTTAAGACAAGGTTCAGGTCCCAGGTAGGGGTAGGCCGTTTGATCTGTGGGTATAGTCGCTCCAAGCCCTTGAGGAATCTTGACACTATAGGGTGAGAAAAAACGGAACTGCCAGCTTCGCCCGGATGGAAGGTGGATATAGCCCCCAGATGTACTCATAGAGAGGAGATCGTCAATCCCTGCTGTTTGAGAGACCACACGTAGTCCAGGATAGTGGGGACTAATGCGGAGAATGGCCGTGCTGGTTACACCAGTGGCAGAAGCGCTTCCATTTTGCGAGATAGGTCAAGCGCGTGGAGGGCTTCCTGCTACTCAGCAACACCTGCTGTACTGTGGTGGAACAGCGCAACTCCAATTGGTTTAACCAGACAGGAGCCATGCAGTCAGATAAAGGGACTGCAGGTCCGGATGGTGCATCCTGCCGAAGTCTTGTGTGATCAGGTCCGGCCAGAGGGGCAGGGGAATTGGGTCTGCCAGGGACAGGTCAAGCAGCATGGTGTAACAGGGCTGCCTCGGCCAAGCCGGAGCTATCAGGATGAGGCGAGCTCTGTCCCTTCGGAGTTTGAGCAGGACTCGGTGGACAAGAGGGAAGGGTGGAAAGGCGTAACAGAGGCAGCCTGTCCATGGGATCAGGAACACGTCCGACAGGGAGCCCAGGGAGCGACCCTGTAGAGAGCAGAACACCTGCATTTCCTGTTCATTCTGGATGCAAACAGGTCTATGTGGGGAAATCCCCACCTCTGGAAAATCGAATGAAGAACGTCCGGACGGATGGACCATTCGTGGGATAGGAAGGATCTGCTCAGGTGATCCGCGAGGGTGTTCCGTACCCCGGGAGAAAGGAGGCCACTAGATGTATGGAGTGGGCTATACAAAAGTCCCACAGGCGTCCTGCTTCCTGACACAGAGGGGAGGACCGGGTCCTACCCTGCTTGTTGATGTAATACATGGCCGTTGTGTTGTCCGTGAACACTGCAACACAACAGCCGTGTAGATGGCGCTGAAACGCTTGGCATGCCAGTCAGACCGCTCTCAGCTCCAGCACATTGATGTGGAGCGTCAGTTCCCGTGGTGACAAGAGGCCTTGGGTGCGCAGGAGCCCTAGGTGGGCACCCCAGCCCAGCGAGGACGTGGCCGTTGTTAGGGACACGGAGGGCTGGTGAGGATGAAACGGCAGGCCCGCACACACTCGGAATGACATCTTCCACCAGTCGAGGGAGCCTAGAACATCCGGCGGAATCGTCAGGATTGTGTCTATGGCGTCCCTGCCTGGCCGATAGACCGACACAAGCCGGGTTTGCAGAGGGCACGTGCGCAGTCTTGCATGCCTCGTGACGAAAGTGCATGCAGCCATGTGCCCCAGGAGAGCAAGGCAGATACGAGCAGAAGTGGTTGGAAAGCTCTGCAGACTTTCAACAAGGGAGACTATGGCTTGGAACCGGTGCAGGGGTAAACTGGCTGTTGCAAGGTTGGAGTCCAGCATTGCCCCGATAAATTCTATCCTCTGCGTAGGCACCAGAGTGGACTTGTCCAAGTTGATGATCAAGCCTAGACTCACAAACAGCTCCCTGATGATGGCGATGTGGCCGAGCACCTGCGTCTCCGAAGTCCCTCGGATAAGCCAGTCGTCGAGGTAAGGGAAGACGTGTATTCGACGACGGCACAGGGAAGCAGCGACGACCACCATACACTTGGTGAAGACCTGAGGGGCCGAGGAGGGACCAAAGGAAAGGACAGTAAACTGGTAGTGACCCTGATTTACCACAAAGCACAGATACCTCCTGTGCGGAGGATAAATTGCAATGTGGAAATATGCGTCCTTCATGTCGAGAGCAGCGTACCAATCTCCAGGATCCAGGGAAGAAATGATGGTTCCTAAGGATACCATGCGGAACTTGAACTTTTTGATGAATTTGTTCAGTCCTCGCAGGTCCAGGATGGGCCGGAGGCCCCCTTTTGACTTGGGGATTAAGAAATACCGGGAATAAAACCCCTTGCCCCTTAACTCCTCTGGCACCTCCTCTATAGCTCCGATCAAGAGGAGCTTGCGAACCTCCTGGATGATGAGTTGCTTGTGAGAGGGGTCCCTGAAGAGGGATGAGGAGGGGGGGGGGAGAAATAAACTGAAGACGGTATCCAAGCTCCACCGTGCGTAGGACCCAACGATCTGAGGTCAGCTGGGACCACGGCGGGAGGAACGGGGAGAGGTGGTTGTAAAAATGAAGAGGATCCAGGGAGGGAACTGGTACACTGCTCTTGGGCGCATCCTCAAAAGTTTTCTTTAGGTCTCTGCGGTGGTTTGGTGGGACCGGAATTGTTGCCCCCTTGAGGTCCAGACTGACATCTGTGGTTCGTGCGGCCTCGTCGCCGGGCAAGATCCTGTCTTAGTCGAGGTGGGGGGCAAGGGCACTGAGGTTGTGAGCAGATGGACTGTCTCTGAGTCTGGGGTGTATGCATTTCCAGCGAATGCATGATAACCCGGTTGTCCTTCAGATTCTGTAGTCTGGGATCTGTCTTTTGTGAGAATAGACCTTGCCCGCCGAATGGCAAGTCTGGGATGGTATATTATAGCTCAGGTGGTAGGCCGGACGCTTGTAACCAAGATATGTGACGCATGGCTATACCAGAGGCGAGCGTTCTGGCTGCCGAATCGGCGGCATCTAAGGAGGCTTGCAGTGTGGTTCTGGAGACCCTCTTCCCCTCCTCTAGGAGAGCTGAAAACTCCTGACGTGAGTCCTGGGGAACCAACTCGGTAAACTTGCTGACAGCTTCCCAGGTGTTGTAGCTGTATCGGCTTAAGAAGGCCTGTTGGTTCACCACACGGAGCTGAAGGCCTCCCGCAGAGTAGATTTTCCGGCCCAGCAAATCCATGCACCTGGCCTCCCTAGATTTTGGCACGGGAGCTTGCTGGCCATGGCGCTCCCGTTCGTTGACTGATTGTACCACCAACGAGCAGGGGACGGGGTGCATGTAAAGGTACTCAAACCCCTTGGACGGCACCACGTACTTTCGTTCCACTCCCCTGGCCGTGGGTGGGATGGAAGCCGGGGACTGCCAGATGGTGTCTGCCTTGGCTTGGATCGATTTGATGAAGGGGAGGGCCACCCTGGTCGATGCTTCTGCGGATAATATGCTAACCACCGGGTCCTCCACTTCAGGAACTTCCTCTACGGGAAGATTTATATTCTGGGCAATGCGCCACAGAAGGTCCTGATGCGCTCGGAGATCGATTGGCGGGGGCCCCGATGATGATGTGCCCGCTACCGCCTCATCCGGGGAAGAGGAGGAAGATAATCCAGGGATGAGTGGTTCTTGCACTGAAGCCTCGTCCTGGGGGACCTCCGTTTCTGGAACATCATGCTGCGCAAGGGGATGCGCAGGGTCTTCCTCCGTACCAGAGGGGGGAGGCCGGCTGACTGTGGCCTCTGGTGCACGGTGCTCCGAGTGGCTGGAGCGTGCTGGGCCCATAGGCTCGCCCTGGGCTTGGTGATAGGCCCAAGGCGTCCAAAAGGACCATTGAGGTGGTCCATGGTCTGGGTAGGCCTATGCATCTGAACCCCTGTAGGAGGCACCGTCCGCGTGTGAGGCGGTTGACGGGTGACGCGATGGCCACGGAGGAGCTGATGTTGACTGGGCCAGGTCTCTGCGCCCATAGAGCTCGTCTCTATGCGGTGCCAGTGAGCGGTACCGGGAACAGTGGCGGTATCTGGAGCGGGACCAGGACCTGCTACCAGCCTGGTGCCGGGAGGTCGACCGGTGCTTTATATCGTTGTGCCGGGATCGGCTGCGGTAAGTACGTCGGTGCCGCGATCTGGAACGGTGCCGAGAGTACCACGACGGCGACTGGGATCTCGAGCGGTGCCGCGGCGAACGGTACCGGGACTGCGAGTGGCGCCGGGATCTTGAGCGATGACGAAGCCGAGAGTGATCTTGGGATCTGGAGCGGGACCGACGGTGTTCAGTGGTGCCCGGTGAACGTGGCCGCACCATGGTGGGCTTGCCCAGTGACTGAATAACGCGTACCGGTGGTGCTGGGGGTTGGGGCAATTCAGGCTCTGTCAAAGCGATAAGATCGAGCGCCGCGGAGAAGGTCTCCGGCGTGGAGGGCGCGACGAGCTCAACCACAGCGCATGCTGGGGAGCTGGTAGGCACCGGACTCAACGGCTCCTGTGAAGCTGGAATCGATGGTGCGGAGACAAGCGGTGCCGCGGCAGATGACAGTGCCGGGCAGTCCGTCTTGGAAGTAGGCTTCGACTACGGCGTAGCTGTAGTTGCCGCAGGAGCCTTGTGCTTCTTGCTCCTCGGGGAGAGGGAGCGGTGCCGGCTGGAGTGTTGGGCCGGTGAAGGGTGGGGGAGCGAAGCCTTTAACGGTGCCGGGCGGTCCGGTGCGGAAGAGACGCTTGGTCCCAGTGCCGGAGTCAGTGCCGAGGATGGAGGAGTCAAAGCTGCCTCCATCAAAAGCTGTTTTAGGCGAATATCCCGTTCCCTCTTTGTCCGGGGCTTGAACGCCTTGCAGATCCGGCACTTGTCCGCAAGGTGGGATTCGCCTAGGCACTTCAGACAGGAGTTGTGCGGATCTCCTGTGGGCATTGGCCAATGACAGGCCACACAAGGCTTGAAACCTGGTGAACCAGGCATGGGCCCTGGTACCAGGGGAGGAGAAGGGGCAAACCCCGATCCTCTTTAACTATATACACAACTATAAAAACTAACTTTCAATACTAACTAGAACTACAGTAAAAGAACTATATACACAATACTATACAAGAGAGTGAATCGCTAGGGAGGTGGAGAACAGCTAAGCCATGCTCCACTGTTCCAACGACTGACATGGGCGGTAAGAAGGAACTGAGAAGCGGATCGGCCGGCAGGGGTATATATCAGGTGCCATACCGTCGCCACTCCAGGGGCCGACCTGCCAGCCCACTGAGTGTTGCTAGGGAAAAAAGTCTCCGACGAACGTGCACGCAGCGCGCGCACACCTAATTGGAATGGATATGAGCTAGCAGGAAGAACCAGGATAAATATTATAGGAGAAGAGGGAAAAAAAGACAGCAACATTGATCTTGACTTGGAGTAGCCTGGAGGATTTCAAGGGATAGGCAGAGTTTTTACTAGGTAATCAAATGTTTGGGTTTTTATCAATAGCTGACTTACTGATGTATGAGTTTCATCACATCTGCCTCTGCTCTCGTCCAGTCTGGTTCTTTGGACCTTTTTTTTTTGTGGCCACAAAGAGAACAGAATAAATGTATTGTCTAGCTCAGTTTTTACAAAAGAAACCTAAATCTTTAACAGTTCTTTAAAAAGGCAACTAGAGAAACCTGCAGCCAAGAGTTCCATTTGATCTACTTTGCTTTGGGCTGACTCTCAGACATCCTGAAAATTTAATGTAATTGGAAAGGCAAGAGTGTCTCTGTAGGATGAAATGTCATGGTTGCATTAGAGACACTGACAGTGTAAATACTTTCCTAAAGGATGCCTTTGTTTTTTTTTCCATAAGAAGAGCGGGGATGGAAGAGAAAAGTAAGCAGATGATTTATAGCAGATGAGATAATTTTGATGCCCATGTTATAAAAAATGTTTTGCTGGAAGGAGAAGTCAATTAATTTGATCTCTCCATTGGTGTGTTCTAGCTGTACACGAATTTACTTGGCTAGAAAGACCTCTCACAGATTTTTCAAGGCTTTGGGGTTTGATTTAAGAGAGGACTAAATGTAGTTGCCCATGATGAAAGAGGAGCATGTGTAAAGGACACACATCAGTACTGATGCTAAATAAATGTCTCTGTGGATATGTCTATACAGATAGAATCATAGAATAATAGGGTTGGAAGAGACCTCGGGGATCATCTAGTCCAATCCCTTGCTCAAAGCAGGACCGACACCAACTAAATCATCCCAGCCAGGGCTTTGGCAAGCTGGGCCCTAAAAGATAGATAGATAGGAGGAGGGATAGTCTTGTGGTTGAGGCAGTGATCTGGGAACAAGAGGATTTTGATTTAGTTCCTGACTATGCCACAGATTCCCTGTGACACCTTGGGCAAGTCACTCTCTGAACCTCAGTTTCCTCATCTGCAAAATAGGAATAATCATTCTTCCTGTTCTGTTTAGATTGTAAGCTCATTGGAGCAGGATAGACTGTTGCTACATGTTTGTACAGCACTTAGCATAACAGGGTTCTGGTCTCAGTTAGAGCCTAGGTGCTAATGTAACAATTTATATGTACAGACAACACATTTTTTGCACTTATATAGCACCTTCCATCAGAGGACCACAGTTCTAAGAACACTGTTTAACACTCATAACATCCCTGTGAGAGAGCAGTTATTGTCCCTTTTTACTAATGAGGAAATTAAGGCACATCAGGTATTTCTACATAGCATTTTGGAGTGGGCCTCCAAGCCCAGGTCAACAGATTCGGGCTAGTTGGGCTCATGTTAGCGCTCTAAAAGTAGCTGTGTAGATAGCGCTTTAAAGTTGCCGCTTCGGCTCTGAAAACTCCCTCCCACCACCAGGCTATTTTTAGAACAGTAGCACAAGGCCTGCTAGCCCTAGAGAGAGAAAGTGACTGAACTAATATCCCTCAGTGAGTCTTGTTGGGGGAAAAGACCCCAAAAGCAAATGAAATTTTGGTTTTTGATGCAATATTGCCAAAAATTGTGATAAAAGCTGCATTCCCTCCCTCCCCCTTCATCTTCATCCAAGTTTGCTGAGAGGGGGAAAAATATGTATATATTTCCCCAACCAGCTCTGGTTCTCAGGGTTTTTTTGAAAATCTGACCATAAATGTCAGTATGGGAGCTACTGGGGTGCTGAGTGCTTGGAAATCTGGCCTGGTGATCTTTTGAAAATCTGTCCCTTGCTAGGGAGCTCTGGATTCTCCCTATCCCATGGTTAACACCAAATCAGAAGCTCCATTGTAGTCCTATTTTGCAGTCAGGACATCTGAGGATCAATTCATTGCTGCCTTGAGGTTCTTTTGCTCCAGCTAGGCTGTCACTGAGGGCCACAGGAGAAGCTTAGAATCCAACCCCAGACCAATTCCTTCTATACAAATGGCCTCACGCCCAGACACAGAGATGGCTATACCAGTTCTAGGACATTTCCATCACAGACCTCAGGACAGAGGGCATTCCTAGGCAGGCCAAGGGTCAAGCAGGAGTTGAGACCAGAGGAGCAGATTGAGGTGTACTAGGTGCGTGTCCAGAGCAGATCTGCTACCTTGCAATTCTGGAGGTGTATAGTGGTGATTGAAGCAGGCAGACAAGACAAGCCAACCTCTCAGGGCTGCCCAAGCCTGTGCCAGATGCTGGGATAGGCCAGATGAGGGAGGCACAAGTCTTTCTGCATCTACACTTGTGCAGGAATGAATCTGCTTCATCAGGTCCAATGCTGCAACCCTAACAGGGGCGGCTTCAGGCCCCAGCACGTCAAACGCGTGCTTGGGGTGGCAAGACGCAGAGGGTGCTCTGCCGGTCGCTGCGAGGGTGGCAGGCAGGCTGCCTTCGGCAGCTTGCCTGCAGAGGGTCTGCTGGTCCCATGTCTTCAGCAGACCTCCCGCAGACACGCCGCTGAAGGCAGCCTGCTTGCCGTGCTTGGGGCGGCAAAATGCCTAGAGCTGCCCCTGAACCTTACTGTCCTCTGTGTTCAGGATATGTTCTGTTACTTCTAAGCTCAGCGTCTCCGGGATCTCTGTATACTCCATCCAGCCCTTCACATGATCTGCCTGGTCAGCTTCATCTATCTATTCCTACATATAGTCCTTATTAAATAATAGGTTTGAGATATCCTGATAAATATTCACTATTAAAAAATACAACAAAATCCAATCTGTTCGGATTAGTCACTACAAATAGGTTAAGCAGGAGCTTACTGAAGATGTTAAACATATGTTCCCAACAGAAACGCACTCTGAGCACTGCCAATGCTTAAACCTAGCCAGAGCCTCATCCAACTCATTTCCAGTATTTAAGAGTCAGCAATTTATAAGCATCCCTGCCAAAAAGAAGCCCTGATTTTTCTTCTTGAATGAAGAGCACGAACTTCACTCAAGTAAGACAAATGAAACGACCGAGGCAGGGGCATCCTGTCATGGAAATCAGACCAATTTTATAATCCCCAGGACGGGGGTTATGGCCTCATTATCTCTCTTCCATTACTTTCTCTGCCTCCATTTTAGCAAATCTGTGTGGAATGACTGAAATGGCCAGCTTGATTTTTCTGTGTCCCCCATTTGGATCCATTTGTTCACTGCTCTGACTTATTAATAGCCAGTTCATACATTCATATGTGTATCCCTCCCCTCCATCTTGCCATGTTTAATATTCAGTTCGGAATTATACAGATATCTGGGACTGCTGTCAGCGCTGAGAATTCAACACTGCACGCAACAAACTCTAATCCCACTGCAAGATCTGTTAAATGGGATAATCACACGCTTTTAAGAATAAATTAATTAGCTAATTATAATACACAAAATAACATATAGTAACAATTATACCGATAATATATATTTTTTGTTTGAATTTACTGTTAACATAATCACGAGGAGTGAGGGTGAAGGAGAAAATATGCTTTTCATCCTGGAAAAAAAAAATCCCCCAACAGGGTTTTTGAGCATCTTGAAATAATATCAAGTCACAATTTACGTGATCTTTTAAGTTCAGTGCATGGTCTCAACATTCCCACTGAAACATTTATTATTTCTATATCACAGCGGCACCTGCAGGACCAAATTTAGATCCAGGCCCCATTGTGCTAAATGCTGTCCAAACACATAGTTCCTGCCCTGAAGGGTTTACAGCCTAAATAGACAGGATTATAATCTCCATTTTAGAGATAGGAAACTGAGGCACACAAATTATTATTTGCCCACGGTCATAAATGAGGTATGCTGCAGAGCCAGGTCTTGAACCCAGATATCCTGAGTCTCCATCCAGTGCCTTTATTACAAAGCCACCCCTCCTCTTGTATTGAGTCCTATTGGCACAGCATATCCATCTCCGACATGCAGATTTTACATGATTGACCTGGAATGAACCTCTATCTAATCAGATCCAATTCTCACCCCCACAGTTTAAGGAAAGACTCACTTGTCCTCTTCTTATTTATAAGTGAATTTATTACAGCTATGCAACTATACTATTGCAGTCAGTTTTTCCTCCCTCCTCTCCTAATGATGACAAATTTCAGCACTGGCTTGGGAATGTCCAATAATTTTTTTGCTGCCCCCCACCCCCATTAACTTTCATTTAAATGGGAATTTAGTGCTGGTGTAAGGTGCTCAAATTTCAGCCCTGAAGATTGAAGCCTTCTCTTTAACCGCAGGGGAACGCACAATTCCTCTCCATACAATGCCCCCCCCTATTTTGTCCCCATCCCAAACCAAAGGGAGGACGTCTATCTATCTAAGGCTTTTCTATAGCTTCTTTCACCATGTTACCTATGCACTGAGTCTGCAAAGTGTATGGATAAGCAGGTATTTAATGCTTCATGTTTATTCAAAGCTACCAGAAAATGCGATGACTGCAGTGGTGAATTTTGTGAGATGGAGACAGGCCTCAGACCACCCATTAAAATCAGCAAAATACTGAGAGATGACAACACTATTCACTCACCCTGGCCTGGATTCTACCCAGAGGCAAAAAGCTACATTGCTGATCTCCTGCCTTGTACAGTTGTTCCCAGTTCATCAAAACCCTTATGGCACAGAACTGTAGTTTATGGCTTATATATGTGGTTCTAATACTAGTTTCAGTCAGCTTCTGGGACCAAAATATTCAAGCCAGTTCAGAAGTACAACTGTAAAAAGACAAGCACTGTGAAACCCCTCTGTAGTTGAGAAGGAACTGAGTACTGACTGATATGTTACAGAACTCGTGTCATGCAAGCATTACAGAAGTTTTGTCACTAACTTCCATCAGAGAGAACAATCAGAATCATGGGGGCTGTGGAAGAATGAATTTTAAATGACAGATGCCATCAAAGAAACCTACTAAACCATCCAAAAGGGATACACGTAACTCACAAAAATCTGCAGTGAGAGATCTCCTGTTACCCAGTTCACAGCAGAATCAGTAGACTCCTCAGCTTCATACATGCCAAAAAATAACTGGTTTTAAGATTTGAATTACTTTATCTTCAGCCTTTGCAGCCATGAGTCAAAGTCAAGTATACCATCTTCTGATTTATTAGAGTCAGTGCTAACCTCTTGGTGGGGAGAGTGAGAGGATGGATATTACACTCATGACAGGGGAGTTTTTTCCAACACTTAGCACCTCCTCCTTCAAAGCATTTTGCAAACACTAATTAATTAGAGCCTCACAACAGCTGTGTGAGGTGGCCAAGTAGTATTACTATTGCCATGTCTTGGAGGCAGAAAGTGCTTACGTAGTAGGTGACTTTCCCAAGGCCACATAAGGGGTAATTTTCAGAGTTATAATTAAAATTCAGGGGGTTCTAGCTTCTGGTCTAATAGCCAGAGCACTAGCATATGATCCTCCCTTCCTTGGAACCTTTTCAGTACTACTTGTGCTGAGGGATTGAAGAACATACCCATGATCAGATCCTGATCCCTCCCATCTCCCCTATGTGCGGAAGCCTTCTCCTGACCAGGGACCAAAACCTTCATAAATTACCTTAGGCCTGGTCTACACTATGCGTTTAAACCGAATTTAGCAACGTTAAACCGCATTAACCCTGCACCCGTCCACGCAACGAAGCCCTTTATATCAAAATAAAGGGCTCTTAAAACCGATTTCTGTACTCCTCCCTGACGAGAGGAGTAGCGCTGAAATTGGTATTGCCATTTCAAATTAGGGTTAGTGTGGCTGCAATTCGACGGTACTGGCCTCCGGGCGGTATCCCACAGTGCACCATTGTGACCTCTCTGGAAAGCAATCTGAACTCGGATGCACTGGCCAGGTAGACAGGAAAAGCCCCGCGAACTTTTGAATTTCATTTCCTGTTTGCCCAGCGTGGAGTGCTGATCAGTACAAGTGGCCATGCAGTCCCAAATCCAAAAAGAGGTCCAGCATGAACCGTACGGGAGATACTGGATCTGATCGCTGTATGGGGAGACAAATCTGTTCTATCAGAGCTCCGTTACAGAAGACAAAATGCCAAAGCATTTGAAAAAATCTCCCGGCTATGATAGACAGAGCCCACAGCACAGTGCTGCGTGACAAGTGTAACAGAAAGCCAAAGAATCAAATGGACGCTCATGGAGGGAGGGAGGGAGGGGGGATTGAGGATTCGAGCTATCCCACAGTTCCTGCAGTCTCCCAAAAGTATTTGCATTCTTGGCTCAGCTCCCAATGCCTGAAGGGTCAAAAACATTGTCACCAGTGGTTCAGGGAATATGTCGTCCATTTACCCTCCTCTCCTCCCTCAAAGAAAAGGGAAAAAAATCGTTTCTCGCCTCTTTTCAATGTCACCGTATGTCTACTGGATGCTGCTGGTAGACGGGGTGCTGCAGCACTAAACAGCAGCATCCTCTCCCCTCCCCTCCCCTCCCTGGTGGCAGACGGTATGGTACAATATGACTGATAGCCCGTCCTCATCATCATCCTGTGAGTGCTCCTGGCTGGCCTTATTGAGGTCGGCCAGGGGCGCCTGGGAAAAAATGGGAATGACTCCCAGTCATTCCCTTCTTTAAACTTTGTGTCCTGGAGATTCAGTCCTGGCAGATGGTGCAATAGGGCTGGTAACCATCCTCATCATAGCAGCGAGAGGCTGTGCTCCTCTCCCAACCCACCCTTTAATGAGTAATGGAGATGTCCTGCCTGGAATATCATAGCAGCTGGAGGCTGCCTCCTTCTCATTTTATCTCACTAAAAAGTCAGTGTTTCTTATTCCTGCATTCTTTATTACTTCATCACACTTATGGGGGGATAACTGCCATGGTAGCCCAGGAGGGGTGTGGGAGGAGGGAAGCAATGGGTGGGGTTGTTGCAGGGGCACCCCCTAGAATGGCATGCAGCTCATAATTTCTGCTGGATATCTGGGGCTCTGACCCGGAGCGACTGTGCTCTCTGGTTCTCTAGTAGACTTGCCCGATATTCTAGGCAGGACAGACTATTTTTAGACAAAACATAAAGAAGGGAATGACCTGGGAAGTCATTCCCATTTTTGTCCATGCGCCCCCCGGCCGACCTCAGCGAGGCCAGCCAGGAGCACCCATGACAGCAGCAGACGGTACAATATGACTGGTAACCGTCATCACCAATTTCCAAAGCAGCAGATGGTGCAATAGGGCTGGTAACCGTCTCTGCTACCTTGCAAAGGCAAATGAATGCTGCTGTGTAGCACTGCAGTACCGCGTCTGTCAGCAGCATCCAGTACACATACGGTGACAATGAAAAAAGGCTAAATGGGCTCCATGGTTACCATGCTATGGCGTCTGCCAGGGCAATGCAGAGAAAAAGGGCCCGAAATGATTGTCTGCCGTTGCTTTCACGGAAGGATTGAGTGATGACATTTACCCAGAATCACCCGCAACACTGTTTTTGCTCCATCATGCATTGTGATCTCAACCCAGAATTCCAATGGGCAGGGGAGACTGCGGGAACTATGGGATAGCTACCCACAGTGCAACGCTCTGGAAATCGATGCTAGCCTCGGTATGTGGACGCACACCACCGAATTAATGTGCTTAGTGTGGCCGCGTACACTCAACTTTATACAATCTGTTTTAAAACACCAGTTTCTGTAAAATTGGAATAATCCCGTAGTGTAGACATACCCTTAGTCTCCTACTTCCCTCCCAAAGTCCCTCATTAAGATCTTTCTGTTCTCAGAGTATATTTGCACATGGAGCTGGGGGTGTGATTCCCAGCTGAAGGGGATAAACTAGTTCTCATCAAGCTAGCATGCTAAAAATAGTGTGTAGTCATGGCAGTGCGAGCTGAGGGATGGGTTGGCCACCTGAGTGCTTACATAGGGTATTTGATAGGCATGTACAGGGGGCGGCTAGCCCATCCTGCCAGGTGTACTGCCATGGCTATGCTCTATTTTTAGCATGCTAGTTTGATGAGAGCTAGCGAGAGTATGTCTCCCGGAGCTGGGAATCAAACCCTCATCTCCAAGTGTAAACATACCCTTAGTGACCTCAAGTTCACCCCACATGTGCTCTGCTTACCTATGCTAAGAACCATCCCTGCACACTTCTCTCATTGGGCCCCTTCCCACAAGCCTACAACACAATGTCTTCCATCCCTACTGCCAGAAGCCTGCCACTGCTCTTCTAAGGAGCTCCTCTCCCAGCCAAAAGAGCTGGTATTTGTGAGTCAGCTCAGCTGGAGGCACATGTCCAGATGTTTTGGCAGTAGAGAGCTGTGGTGGATGAGGTCATCCGCCAGACAAGAGAGTCAATCTATCCTGTCTTCCTGCTGCTGGAAATCCTCTCCAGTGCCTGCATTAGTACCCTGTCTGACCCACCTCCAAACATCCGATTTCTAAATCTCCTCAGGTCTTCTTTCAGCTCTAACTCTGACACTGGAGCAGTCCTGTAACCTCTGTCCCTCTCTACCTGCAATGGCACTCATCCTTACCTGCCTCAGAGATGTCGTGGGGACATATTGGTAGATGTTTTGCAAAGTGATTTGAAGATGGAAAGGACTTTAGAATGCTCAAGCATTCTTGGTCTCTCAGTGGTGCATAAAGGCCCCAAAGTGGTAGGTGCTGTACAAACACATAGTAAGAAACAGTAACTGCCCTGAAGAGTGCATAGTGTAAATAGACAAGACGAACGAAGACTGTCACCCCTATTTTAGAGATGGGGAATTGAGGAACAGAGAAATTAAGTGACTTAAAATCACACAGGGAGTCTGTAAGCAGGTCTCTGTAGGAATTGAGGTCAGAGCTCCAGAGTCAGAGTCCAGTGCCTTATCCGCAAGACCATTCTCTCTCCCCCTGATTATTTATGCATTATCTTTGAAGCTGTAACATCACAGCTATTCTCCTTTATTTATTTAGCACTGGTGCTTCCCAATTACTAGTCCATCTGCGCTTTGGCATGTTCATTCATGTAGGTGCTGCAATCACCTTATGAACTCCTCTAGATTGGACGGTTCTGCCCTGACAGGCCCTGGTTTTCAGAAACAGCCAGTCTCAAGTAAGAATTCAGAGAACTAATTGTGGAGAGAGCAAAAGGGCGAAGGGCCACGTGCACAGTCACAAGCAATTCTCTGTCAAACAGTAAATGGCTGCTGCAAGTCACCACTCTATTACTCATAGCCCATTTATAGCCACTCACAAGGAACAGGCCTCACGCTGTTAAATTCACATTGTGATCCATGTGCTTCCCAACTCCAGGTCTGGGGTTTTGGTTCTGCCAGTTAGAAGGTGAAGTTCAGTCCCAGATCTGGGTTTGGAGCATGAATCTTCAGGGGATATTACTGAAACTATTGCAAAGCAATGGAGAATCAGGCCCTCTGACTAACACCCCCAACCTAGTATCCAAAGCACCGGGGTGTTTGGATCCAGGGATATACACAAAGATTGTGTGTAAAAGCATAGCCAATGGGATGCAGACACATCAATTCAAATTCCTCCTGCCCTGAGTTACTCCAAGGTTGAAGTTAGCCTGTTAAACTCTGGGAATGGAAACATTGCACCAATGCAACAATTTCCCAGCTCCTTCTCTAAATCAGAAGTTGGATGGTGTGTGAGAAATCCCTCTGCTCCTGGCTGGTAAAACCCATTGGTGCTAATTGCAGTTGAGCCCATGAGGAAGTGGCCATTTAAAATAAGCCCCCTTCCCTCTTCATAGCACTAAAAATCAGAATCAGAGATTTTGCTTCACTCCTGCAGCCACCATACATTCAAAGGAGGAAATTCCTACAGGCCTAATATCCAGCTGGCATTCTGATGCCAGTGAAAAGACCATTATTAGGCAGCTGGTGTGCTGTGGCTGCTTCTGTCATAATCACCCTGCAAAACATTATAGGGCCATCCACAAATAAACAGCAAGGAGATGAGAAGAGGCAGGATAAAAGAGAGAAAGCAAGTATGCAGCAAATTGGAATAGATAGGGACATTGGAATTGCCACATGGACTGTCTGGTCCAAATCTGTCTGGTTAGTGTAGCCACCTATCACCTCTCATGTTATACTTAAGTTGTACATCCTTTTTGCTAGAGGTCTGTACAGCACCTTGGGGGCTTGCGGAACAAAATACAGATACAAAATACAAATAATTAATAATTATTGATGGGCTCTTAAAGCAACTAAGTCAGAGGTTCAGCATTCCAAAGGGACATTGAGGAGGGCCTGGAGAGAATTGGGGATTGCCCGATTCTCCTGTGAATCTAAAGCATAAGTTATTTCAAGCCACATTTTGAAGTGCATCTATTTCATTTTTACCTGGCATACACAGCTGTGTTTTCTATTCCTCACAAGTGTCTCCTTTCATTGGTTATATTCTTCCCCATCCCTTTCAGTAAGAAGCAATAAACTCACTTAAAGTGACAAAGGTGCCAGAGTTAGTCTGCAGAGAGGCTCACCGAAGACTGACAAATGTTCTCAGCCTTCACCTATTTTGTCCAGCGTATCACATGAATTTGCACCATCACTTGCCCAGCGCCCTAGATGGATAGCAGGTATCTCCCAAAAGAAATGCTCTTCTGAAATATTTCTGACAGTGCACAGCAACACAGAATCATAGGAATGATGGAAAAGACCTGTTAGAGCAGGTCACCTGATCCATTCCTCTGTAAGTACAAGATTGCTGTCGAAAGCATGCTTTTCAGCCATTTCTGTCCAGTTGAATTTTAAAATGTTCCATGTCATTGGACTCCAGCTACTTTCCTTAGGAGACTATTCCAGGTCTCAACTCTGGGACATCTTCCTGGTATTCAGCCTAGCTCCTTAGTTTATTTTCCTCTCATGATTCCTATCTTGTTTTCACTCCACCCTACCCTGCAAGTTATGTTACCTGGTATTTACCATCCTCAGAGACTTAGGATTGGTCTACCCTGGAACCTGAATGACATAACTTTTGTCATTCAGAGGTGTGAAACACCCCCTCCCCCCAATGAGAAAAGTTTTGCAGATGAAAAACCCTGGTGCGAACAGGGCTTTGTCGGCAGGAGAGCTTTCCTGCTGACAAAGATACCACAGCTTGTTGGGGGAGGATATTTTTGTCAGCTCTCTTCTGCTGACAAACAGCGGCTATGTTGCATGCCTTTGGGGGAAACTTTAGAATATTGTAAATTGCAATGAGTCGTGCTAGATATGCCATGTAAGGTATCTGTAATAATGTTATAATTTGCCAAGTATGATAATCTTGTTTATATGTTTGTATTAAGTTTGTATTATAAGTTATAGATATGTATGTATGTATGTATGTTCAAATTTGTGCTATGTTTCTGAGTGACAACCCCAGACAGTTTGGTATCAGCACTGCCTAGCCTGCTCGATGGCTCATCAAGGAACATCAACTGAACAATTAACCCATTGAAAGGGTCAAGGTCTACACCTTATGACTCAGCAAGGCGTGCATGCCCATGTTCTGGCCAGCTTGTGTTTAAGACAAAGGCAGCACAAGCCATATGGCAAAAGACTATAAAAGGCAGCTGCATCTTCTCCATTTTGTCTTCAGTCCTGCTTCTTACCTCTGGAGTAACTTTTCCACAAACAAAGCTCTGAACAAAGGACTGAATGACCCATCCAAGCTGTGGATGTGTTCCAAAGGGACTTTCAAGCCAGCAAACTCACCAGGACTGCTAGGAACCTGATGGACTTTGACGTCTTTGTAGGTATGAGACTGTTTTACCATTTAACATCTCTCTTCTTGTTCTTTCTTTTTCCTATATAAAAAACCTTTAGTTTAAGACACTAAAGGATTGGCTGGCAGCGTGATATTTTGGGTAAGCTCCAAACCTATAGTGCCCTGGTAATGTGGCTAACCCTTTGGGGTCAGAAGAACATTTTGTATATGTGAGCAGAGTTTTTTAAATAACTTCTCACTGTACTGGAGCTGTGTGCTGACTGGGAGCCAGAGAACTGGAATGCAATAAAGGGGGCTGCATGATTTCGTTTTTGCTTCTTCATAACCAGTGTGGGGGATCAGAAGCACAGTTTGTAACTGGTTGGGGAGTTTAACTTCACTGTTACCCACTGGTCTTAAGAGTATCTGCTCCCACTTTTCCAGCCTGCCCTGACCTTGGTATTTCCATTGAGGGCTGCCCCAGGGATCCCAGATCACAGTATCGTTCCATTCCCCCCTCCCTTCCCCAATGAAATGTAATCAAAATCAACATGTTGAAAGCAAAATGTTTCGCTTTCAAACAACAAGCATTTTCTGACAGAAAAATATATTAGAAATTATCGGACTAGCTACACTTAGCACTTCCTGGAAGAGATGTAAATTCCTTTGAAAATTCATTGAAAAACTTTTATACGTAGACAACTAAATAACTAAAAAAAGTTTAAATTTTTTTATTATTTTTACCCGCAACCTTCTCAATGGCATGAACCACTCTGGTCGTGATCCTGAGAAGCATGTGCTTAACTTTAAGCGCCCCTTCTATTCATGCGTTTAAGTGTTTGTCTGGGTCAAAGCCAGAGTACTCAGCACCGACTGTGAAAATAAGTCATGTCTGAAAACATGTTAGCTACAAATATTTTAACACGACTCAGTACCTCGTAGTGTAGTCACAGTTGAACAGCTTTAAAAATATCTCAGTTGATTCTGGTTCATGCTAGGCCTGCTATGTTTTTAAAGGTGTAAAACTCTGTCTACATTAGGTGCAAAGTCATACTTAAAATTGTTTTAACTAACACATTCTCAAATATGGCCTATTTTCCTAATCTAGACATCATCCTGAAAGTTCTGAAAGAGAAAAAATTTCTCTCATCCCTAATGATTATAATTTCTCTGAACCAAGTTCTTCATCAGGAACATTGTAAGTCTGATGCATCGTACCAGTCAAGTGATTTCTTTCAATTTGTATCCAAGAAAGACAAAATTTTTATTCAGAGGCAAAGATGCATGAGGTGACTGCATCTGAAAGAACCACTAAAACAGGATATTGTCAATCATGACACAGCTCCTTAATATGGTTTGGGCAGTACAGATTAATCTTCCTCTAGATGATGTTCCACAACTGTCTTAAAGGCTTTTAATCTTTTGAAGCAAGAGTGATGCCTATGTGCTCAATATTATTGGGTTTTAACAAAGTTCAAGAGCGTTTTTCTTTCGGTAGGGAGATGTCCCTAACTTTCTGCTGGATTTGTGATTAAGGTACCTACCCACTTCGGATGGATGTGAATCATCTCTCAGTTCATTTGGCACATCTCCTGCTGCATTGCAAAGGATGATAGCAGCTTGGTTGAATGCACAGGGTGCTATCCTGAGAATCAGAAGACCTAGCCACATTTTGCGCTCTGCCTCTGAACTTCTGTGTCAACCTTGGGCATGCCCCTTCAGCTCTCTGGACCTCTGTTTCCCCTCTCACTTAAGTACCTGTTTAGACTGTAAACTCTTCATGGGAGGGACTTCCTCTCTCTGAGTCTCTAGAAATATAGCTACACTACATTCTAAACCCAAGTCTGTGGGACCCAGGCTTGCAAACTGAAAGATCCCAATCCATACTTGATGTACACACTACATTGTAAACCAGGGCTTACAATTGCTGGACTCAGGTCTCACAGCTGTGCTAACGCATCCGCACTGCATTACACAGACCTTCTGACTCAGGTCTGCGGCTTGAGCTGTGTCCACACTGCAAAATGATAGAACTTGGATCTGAGTCACAGTGGGACTTGGGTTCTGACCCATCCCTTAGCAGAGTCCTTAGCGCTTGCTGACCCGAGTCAGACTGATTTGCATGTGGATGGAAGCAAGGCTTAGGCTCAAACTTGAGTCAGAGCGTGGGCTTAATATGCAGTGTAGACACACCCTATGTTGCCTAGCACAGTTGGGACCCCAACTGAGTCCTCTAGGTGTTATCCTAAGAGAAATAACAGCCTGGTACACCTGCAACATTTGCTGCATGTGACCAGAGAATGCCAATCTCTGCTGTATCCTGTGTATAAAGACAAGTGTAATCCAGTGGATTGGGCATAAGGCTAGAATTCAGGAAGTTCTATCCCACTTCTATCACTACCTTATTGTTTAACCATAGAACAATCACTTTGCCTTTCAGTGCCTACATTCCCTTTCTCACCCTTTGTATGCCATGCCTATTTAGATTGTAAGCTCTCTGGGACTCAGGCCATCCCTCATAAAGTGTTTGCACGGCATCTGGCAGAGTGGGATGCCAATCTTATTTGGAATCTCTAGGTGCTGCTGTCACACAAAAAATAATAGTAATGGAGGCCAATGCTTTGCCTTTCATTTCTCCCGACAGACCATCCCCATCACTACTGCTCCTAGAGAATTTCAGCCACAGCAAAACCTGCCCCACATTTTAACCAATACTACCACCTAGCTCTTGTACAGCATTCTTGACCCATGGACTTCAAAGTGCTCAACCAAAGGGGGGCAGTATCATTAGCTCCATTTTATTGATGGAGGCATTCACTGCACCTGGGATGTGCGACTGCAGTACATCTCATCCCTGAACTAGCTTGATCGAGAAGGGTAAAATAACTTGTCAAAGGTCACCCAGCAGTGGGACCAGGAATAGAACCCAAGTCCCAGGCTCTATCCACTAGAGAACACTGCTTCTCTATGACTTCTCTACATAAGGCACAAGATAGTATAGAATTTGATCCAATATTCTTTGCAAGTTAAAAGTTTTGCTCAAACGACATCTCTTCCAAGGAAACCAGAATCCCCTTGCATACTGACAAATGACAGAGTGTTCGCTCTCTCTCTCTCAAAAAAAAATTCTGATCCACGTCAGAAAACCCATGGTATTCTGTTTTAAATCTCTCTCTTTGACAGACAGTGGATTAAACAGAAAATGAGTTACATCTACCAGAACCATATAAATGTGAGTTCCGTACTGCAAGGTAGCATGACAAATAGCTGCTGATATAGAAGAATAAAAAAAAACCACATCTGAGATCAGTGCAGGCATCACTGCTTGTAACTGCCATGAAAATCATCTTAAAACCATTGGATAAGAATTTGAAGTGCATGGCTTCACTGACATAAAAACCGTGAAACTCTCAGAAAGGAAAAGAACAACAATAAAAAATGGTGAACATATGATGCATAGAAAATAGTCCCTGGTTCTAGCCATTCTGCTCAAGTGACTAAGGAAGGGAGGGGCTGATTTGGGTGGTTCTGATCTGGAAATAACCAGGAAACATGTTAAACCTCAGAAGAGTGGCTGATCTGCATTTGTGTGAGGATATTTCTAAAGGGCAGCCCGGGGTTCATTAAAATAGTTCAGACCTATGCACCATATTCATACTAAATTATTCAGAGGGAGAGACGGAATTATTTTGTCTCCCGTTGCAAAAGTGATTCAGTGTAAGAATCCAGTAGCGACACTGAGCTCATATACAGTAATTTTCACCCAGATATTTCAAAATACTTTAGAAAAGTATTTAAACAACATTATCCCCATTTTACAGGTGAAGTAACTAAGGTACAAAGCAGTGAAAAGTCTGGCCCAACATCACCCAGAAGGCCAGCAGCAGTCATAGGAACAGAACCTAGGTCTCCAGAGTACCAGTCAGTAGCCCACCTATGAGGTCTCAATGAATGTTTGTGCACCCCACCATTCAGTGTGTGATACAGTTCCCTCTTTGCCTGGTCTACAGAGGACACGAGTCTGTTACAATGCCCGCTAGGGAGCCTTGATTCTTTAGTTCATGAGTTTAGCTCTGGAGGTCCCTGGTCTGTTGGCCAAAATGGCAGCTGTCACACTTGTTTCTCAATCAATATATTTATATCAGAGGGGTAGCCATGTTAGTCTGGATCTGTAAAAGCAGCAAAGAATCCTGTGGCACCTTATAGACTAACAGACGTTTTGGAGCATGAGCTTTCGTGGGTGAATACCCACTTTATCAGATGCATGTAGTGGAAATGTCTAGGAGCAGGTATATATATGCAGGCAAGCTAGAGATAATGAGATAGGTTCAATCAGGGAGGATGAGGCCCTGTTCTAGCAGTTGAGGTGTGAAAACCAAGGGAGGAGAAACTGGTTTTGTAATTGTCAAGCCATTCACAGTCTTTGTTTAATCCTGAGCTGATGGTGTCAAATTTGCAGATGAACTGAAGCTCAGCAGTTTCTCTTTGAAGTCTGGTCCTGAAGTTTTTTTGCTGCAGGATGGCCACCTTAAGGTCTGCTATAGTGTGGCCAGGGAGGTTGAAGTGTTCTCCTACAGGTTTTTGTATATTGCCATTCCTAATATCTGATTTGTGTCCGTTTCTCCTTTTCCGTAGCGACTGTCCAGTTTGGCCGATGTACATAGCAGAGGGGCATTGCTGGCATATGATGGCGTATATTACATTGGTGGATGTGCAGGTGAATGAACCGGTGATGGTGTGGCTGATCTGGTTAGGTCCTGTGATGGTGTCGCTGGTGTAGATATGTGGGCAGAGTTGGCATCGAGGTTTGTTGTATGGATTGGTTCCTGAGCTAGAATTATTATGGTGCGGTGTGCAGTTACTGGTGAAAATATGTTTCATGTTGGCAGGTTGCCTATGGGCGAGGACTGGCCTGCCACCCAAGGCCTGTGAAAGTGTGGGATCATTGTCCAGGATGGGTTGTAGATCCCTGATGATGCATTGGAGGAGTTTTAGCTGGGGACTGTATGTGATGGCCAGTGGAGTCCTGTTGGTTTCTTTCTTGGGTTTGTCTTGCAGTAGGAGGCTTCTGGGTACACGGCTGGCTCTGTTGATCTGTTTCCTTATTTCCTCATGCGGGTATTGTAGTTTTGAGAATGCTTGGTGGAGATTTTGTAGGAGTTGGTCTCTGTCTGAGGGATTAGAGCAGATGCGGTTGTACCTCAGTGCTTGGCTGTAGACAATGGATCATGTGATGTGATATAATAATATATTTATAGGATTTTAAACCATTTTCTCTCACCCTCTTAAATGAGGGAAGGTCTTGTAATAAAGACCAGGGAGCGGGACTCAGAATTTGACTTGCTGTTTGATGTCATGAACGTACCATCAGAATCAGATTTTCAGAGACACTGAGTACCCCACAGCTCCCACTGAAAACAATGAGAGTTGTCAGTGCTCTGCCCCTCTTTGGGGCTTTCAATCCCACCTCTCTAACTACTACTTTCTCCATGTGCAATGGCTGGGCCTCATCCTCTTTTAACCCCCTCTACTGAAGCATCCCTCACATCTTCCTCCTCTTATTACATGTTCTTTCTTCTGCAATGTCTTAGGGGTAGCTCAGCATTGCTATTATTTCTCTGATGATGCTAGCCAACCCATTTCCTCTCGAGTCAGGGAATCAAACTTCTGAAACAATTTTAATTTCCTATTTTCAAGTTGAAGACTGACTTGAATGGTTCACAGGTCTCGTGCTAGCCCTGTGCCTGGGGGATGAACTGCACCCTTACTAAAGAATAAAGCGTCACAAGTCATCATCTAAGACTCTGGCAGTTATTTTTCTTAAGTGACTTTTTATAAGAAGCTTCTGAGCATTTTATTTATCAGAATACTAAAACTAACCCCACAAGAGCAATGGTATTTATTCACAAAGCAAAATCCTCCAGTGATTTATACTGCAATAGCATCTTTTGGGCCCAACTGAAATCAGGACCCTAGGGAGAGTCAGTTCCTGCCTTCAAGAGTGTAAACAGACAAGCTGGACAAAGATTGGTTGGGAAACAGAGGCACAGAAAAGTGAGCAATTTGCCCAAGATTACACACAGGCCAGTGGCTGAGCTGGTAATAAAATGCAGGTCTCCCAAGGTCCAATCCAGTGCCCTAGCCTTTCGGCCAAGATTTTCAAAAGCAGCTAGTGATTCTGGGTGCTCAACTCAAGACACTTAAAAGGGGCCTGATTTTTTAGAAAGAATTGTGCATGATCCTTCTGAAAATCAGGTCCCTTTCAGGCATCTGAAATTGGGCACCCCCCTTCCTCCAAATCACTAGTCACTTAATGAAAAGCCTTCTCTTTAAACTTAACTTACACATTGTCTGTGAGGAACAGACAACATAGGAAGTATAGAAAAGCCTATAGTTTTAAGGGTTTGCTGTTTGTTTTAAAAAGGCAGGTTTCTGGTGCAGAATACAACATGGCATACTGTCCAGCAGCACAATGCGTTTTATCACTGTATCGCACCACTGGAAAAATCTTCCTTTTCTTGTTCCATGTCATCTTCCTCCTCTTAATCTTATCTGACAGGTGCTAGCTGAATGCAGGAACAGAACAGCAGCGCTTTCACCATTTGGAAGATCCATCACAAACACTGTCAGTCTTCCAATGGTGTGACTTTTCACACCTTGTTTGCAGTCACTCCAGGCCTTATCCTGACAGGTGCTGGGCGTGTTCCATTCCCATTGACCTCCTGCCTTGTCCTCAGAGGCGGGGGGCGCTCAGCACTTCACAGGCAGTGCTGATAGGGTGACCAGATGTCTCGATTTTATAGGGACAATCCTGATTTTGGGGTCTTTTTCTCATATAGGTTCCTATTACCCCTCACCCTGTCCCAATTTTTCATACTTGCTGTCTGATCACCCTGAGTGCTGAACACTTTTGCAGGATCAGCCCATAGAGTCACACAGCTGAAGTCTGTCTCTCTTCACTTGGACATATCTAATACATAGAACTTCAGTAAAATTGTCAGTCTGTGTGCGCTTTTATATCACACACACAGACCATCTGTGCTGAGTAATGCTGTCTGCAGTGCAGGTACGGATACTGCTTCCTACCTGAGATGATTTGAGCTCTTCCAAACGGAGTTACCTGCCTGTGAAAATTCAACTGCTTCTCTGCCTCCCTCTTCACAGCACTATTGTGATCCTTATTTTACAGGTGGGTAAACTGAGGCAGAGAAAAGTTAATTTTTTTTTCAAGAAATGCTGAGCACCCAGTGCCTGAAGCCAATGGAAGCTAAAAATGTTTAGAACCTCTGAAAATTAGACCATGAGTAATTAGGCAAGAAGTAAGTTAGAGTTAGAACCAGGAATAGAAACCAGGAGTTCTGGCTTACAGTTCCCAAAGGTAACCACCATCTCCCACGTACACACAACAACAGTTCACTGTCTTCCTCATTATTAATGAAACTCAAAGCCAAAAATCACTCCGTCATTTGAAGTTATCCATAGTACAAAGATGGTGGTAACCCAGTCACACGCTTCAGGGCATGTACTGCACTGCACAGCAGTCTAGTGCATTACAGAGTCTACTTTCCACTGAATAATTAGCTATTGTCAATGGCAAAGGCAGGAGACAGGTCTTAGGGACACATTTGGATCCACTATTACAAACCCTCTGTTCCTCATTCTTCTCTGTTGTTGCACTCTCTCTTCCTCCCTCTCCATTGGAAGTGGATAGAAATCCCAGGGCTGCTTGGGCTGGAGCTAATAATGCAACTGGAGCTGGTCCATCCCCACTGTAACAGTTCATCAGATGCTAATCCAATCACTGTGTGTTAGTAAACTCTCTCTCTCTCTCTCTCTCTCTCTCTCTCTCACACACACACACACACACACACACACAAAGCTGAGAATTTTGTTTTGCAGCGTGGTCACTCTCACTCCAGTTCAGCTAGTTCGACTAAGAGTCCTAGCTTGAGAAAACTATTTGGCTCACTAGGAACAGGTCATAAGCCACCACGTTCTACAGTCTCTTGGCGAAAAGCAAGCTGGTCTGCATCTCAGAAGGCACAGTCCCCTCCCCAAGCTCCTTGGTACAGTAGGCAGCTTGAGGGCATGAATAGCTCCATGGGCCAGGGCAAAGGTAGGGGCAGACCCATGACCTGAGAAAGGAGCAGGCCTGGACCTGCTTGAGCACAGGCGCTGCTAGGGTTAGGTCCTCACACAGATAATGGAGGAACTTTGCCAACACCAGGAATTGGATGAGAGACCTCCAAAACGAAAAGCCTGGGCCCCTGCAGCTTCAGATAAAGAACAAGGATCTATAAGGGGACGCTGTAACAGGCTCATATCATTTGTGCAGGAGGTACAGAGGACAGACACTCCACATGCCCCTGACCTGTAGGTTTCTCAAGTAAGCAGACAGGTGCCTAGGCTGCATTGGTACTTTCCCTTTCAGATGCTTTTGCACTAACCCAAAGTGGAATTCACCCCTCTGCAGAAGAGGCCAATACTAAGGCCTATGAACCATTTCAATCCCACATCAACCCTCAAGCTGGGAGCTGAGTGGGCCTTAAATTGTACATAGGTCTTGTGTTGGCCCTCTAAACAGGGGTGAACTTCACACCAGAAGGGATAGGTTGAAAGTCGGAGACTAAACACTTCTAAAAACCTATCTTTTGGGTTCACACACCTCTTCTGAGGCCCCGTCCCTCAAAGTATTTAGGTGCCATTGGAATTCAGGTCCTTAAATACCTTTGAGGATCTGGGCCTGGGTTCATGATTTCACTTTGCCCCCTCTACAAGGAGAGTTTACTTTGAAAATAAAATGGAATGGTTTCCCCAAGAGCTGAGGACCCATAGAACTCCAGCTGAAGTGGGAGATGCAGATGCTGATCATCTCTGAAAAATCAGTCCCACCTTGATTATTTTTCGTGAAAGGGAAGCCTGTGCTATGCGGTTGACTTGGAAGGAGCAAGCTGTGTGGGTAAAAAGGGAGACATCCAAAAACAAAAACCTGCCCTATTAGCTTCACTCATAAGATTGCTGATCGAGATTGGCATGGCCATAGGCGCCGACTCCCACGGACAGCCAACTCTCCAACATCCCCAGCACCTCCCACCCACAAGGAGCTCAAGTTACTTGAAGCAATACTGGGACTGCTTTGGCAGCATACGGGGAGACAAAGGAACAGCAATAGGTTGGGGGAGAATTCCTCCAGCGAAGCAGCAGTCCACAGTTAACAGAAGCAACCCTACACTATCCCTCCTAGCAGGGTCCCCATCAGAGGTGAAAGCAAGCCGGTCCAGTCCGGTACAGTATACTGGAAAGAGCCGGTACACAGCTGACCGTACTAGCAGGGGGCAGCTTCTGCAGGAAGGCAATTTAAAAGGGCCCTGGGCTCCAAGCAGCAGCAGCCACAGCCCCGGGCCCTTTAAATAGGTGCCAGAGCCCGCTGCCGGAGCCGTGGGGTAGTGGCGGTGGCCAGGAGCCCCAGGCCCTTTAAATTACCACCAGAGCCCTGGGGCCCCTGGCTGCCGCTGCAGCTACTGCTACCATGGGGCTCCGGCAGTGATTTAAAGGGTCCAGGGCTCCTAGCTGCTGCTACCGCAGCCGGAGCCTGGGGCACTTTAAATCTCAATTTAAAGGGCTCTGGGATTTAAAGTCTTGCCTCTTCCGATTGAGGCCATACCCCCTTTTGGTTGAGGCTCTGCCCCGCTGCTCAGGGACCCCAGCCTTGAGTACTGATAAGTCCTTTAAGTTACTTTCACCCCTGGTCCCCATAGGAGGATGTACTAGGGGCAGGAGGAGGCAGGGTTGTAGTGCTCAATGCTATGGAGATTCTGGATTTCAAAGTATTCCACAGAGAGACAAGGCCTGTGAGGTAATATTGTGATTGGACTAACTTCTGTTGGTAAAAGAGACAAGCTTTCAAGCTACACAGAGATCTTCTTCAAGTATCCCATAGGCAGACTGGGCAATGCTGCCACGAAGTAGAAACTGCAGGTCATTTTTGCCCCCACAACAGCTCAGAAAGTTGGGCTGAACATCTTTATTCCCCCTCTTTCCAGGCTGGGCCTCCCAGGAGTCACAGCACAGAATCTAGCCTATGTGTTTTACAGTGTATAACACCCCTCCAGTGCACAGCAGCATAGCATTTACACATATGGTGTGCAATTACAAATTGCTTCCACAGTTGTAATGCAGCTCCAAAAATCATTTTTTAAAGCTACCTTTCCAGTTACTGAAGCAACCTAAAATATCTAAAGTGTTTTTTGTTGTTTGACACTTTGGCGTACTTCACATGCTAGCAAATTGAAACCTTTGTCACCAATAAGCCAAGATTTGTTAAAGGAAATGAACCTTCATGGGGTGAATGGGCTGTCTTAATCCCGCAAATATTTCTTCTGTTCTTATTTTCCTTCCTGGAAAATGTGCTGCTCTAGTAAACCTCTGATTCTTTTCAGTCACAAAAAGTGGTGTTTTACAAAAATAACCACCCAACCAATCTCACCACAACTACAGTAGTAAAAATGCTGCAGTGCTGAATGCTGCTATTCATCTTGGTCGATGACGCTAAATGGAATTTCAGACGCGCAGTCTAATCAATTTACTGAATTGTGGACCGTTACCCCATATGGCAAAATAGTCACAAAGGCCTTGATTCAGGAAAGCATTTAAGCTTGTGCTTAAGTCTCCTTGACTTCAATGAGACTTCAGCATATGTTAAGTGCTTTTCCAAATAGGGATGTTTTCCTGAATTGGGGCCAATCAGCTGAATTCATTGCTGCACGGAGCCAGGACTAGTGCAGTAATAGCGAAGGAAGAAGACTGCACCTCATTTATTCAGCCTCATGGCCAAGTAGTAATTAGGATGCATCACTTGCTATATCCACTCTGGAGCTTGCAGCATTGAGGAACTGCCATAGGCTCAACAGGATCACGCTTGTATAAGTGTTTCGTAGCAATGGGAGGGTGTCGGCAGTTAGAATAACAGAATATCAGGGTTGGAAGGGATCTCAGGAGGTCATCTAGTCCAACCCCCTGCTCAAAGCAGGACCAATCCCCAGACAGATTTTTACCCCAAATCCCTGAATGCCCCTCTCCAGGATTGAACTCACCACCCTGGGTTTAGCAGGCCAATGCTCAAACCAGTTGAAGGCTGCTTGGAGACCTGACTGAGTTTGGCATTTTCAGTCCAGTTCCCAATATGTGCACACATCACAACAACCTTTAGGAGAAGACTTTAGTGCCTGGCTCCAGGATTCCAATGGGGCTACTCCCAAAGTATGAAACTGCCCAACATGAGTAAGAGTGGCAGGACCCAAATGACTAGCAAACTTGTTAGCAAACTGAGGAGAGACTGACCCACACAGATTGAAATTTCCCCTCTGGTGGATGTCTGTGTCTGGCCGCCTTTCCTTCTTTTTTTTAAAAGAACAGAATGATGCCAGCTAGGATTTTGGACACCTGACAGGACACAATAGGGAATCAAGAACTGCCCCAGTCTGTACTAGTTCTTAGGAAAAAAAATCAAATTTCAGTGCCCAGGGCTGCTCATCTGGCTCTACTCATAAGCACTAAAAGCCAGATCCTCAGCTGGTGTAAATCAGTGTAGCTCCATTGACTTACATGAATTTATTCCAGCTTTGGCGCTGGCCCTCAATTCATACAAAAAATATTAAAGGCAGCGTATCAGTTGAATTACTTCTCAGTTGAATTAGTCTCTTTAAAATGTAATATCAATTTAAACTAACAACGTCTGGTGAGCTTCTACTTCATTACTGCTCCTTTTCAACTTTGGAGACTAGCTTTTAAGAAAAAAATCTTGTGATAATAAATTTGCTTTAACAGCATAGCGTTAGTGGAAACAAAGTGATAATATTTACTGCTTCAGAAAAAAATAGCTACCCTATGATCTTTATTTTCATTGGCAATTCCAATTCCATTAACACTTACACTTAGCTATTTTAGTTTGAAAATATAGCCGCAGCACAGAGCAGGATCTCAACTATTTCTTTAGCTTTCAGGTATTTGTGGTTAAAGCATTAGACTGGGACTCAGGAGATCTGGATTGTAGTTCTGGATGAACCACAAACCACTCGTGTGACCTCAGCAAGTCATTAATCCTTTTGTGCCTCAGTTCCCCATATGTCAAATGGGGCAGAATAACATTTTTTTTTAAAACCTCATAAGGTTTGTGGAATGCTTATTATGGTGGAATCTGAGTAGTTATTTAGTTACCATGTGACTTAGATGACCAATCACACACCCCAAGTAGTCAAAGATTCTGATTCTGCTACCCTTAGTCAATGTCAATAAGGAGAGAGAATTTGTTGTATGTGAAACAGCTCCACAAGTGTAAAGGCTATAGACTATGACCCAAAGAGAGCAGGGTCAGAACAACCTAGAGGATGAAATTTGTCCACAAATTAAATAGGCAAATACATGCAAATGATAAATGCATTTGCAGAAGCCAGAATAAGTTCCTGGACAGAACAAAAATTGCTAAGACATTTACTGTATTATTTGCAACAAATCATCTGATCACTTCTAGGAAGATCCTAGCCCCCTGAAATAAATGGGAGTTTTGTCACTGATGTCAGTAGGGCCAGAAATTTGCCATCAGCATATATCATATTGCAAAAAAATGTTACAGGTGAGAGATTATTAAGTGCACAAGCATTAAGAACCAAATATCTCCCCCACCCCACCCCAGCCAAGCAAATTTAACCATGCATGCATTTGTCAGGGAGAGATATTAAAGTGAATTACATTTTACTGTATTAAATCAAGAGAAATTGGTTAAATAAATCATTTTAATCAAAGAAACAAATGGAAAGAGAAATAGAATGATCCCTTGTAGACTGCTTTTGACATTTGTGGATTTGTTTTGTATTCCCTTTTGTTCAATAAGCTGAAGGATGACTGAGTTCATTTCACAGAAGATAGATTGTATTTTCCTCTCTGAGCATTGCAATGTCCATTGAATTCAACCAGAAAAAAATTACTGTGCTTTAAAAACTCATGATTTCTGTATTATTAGAGACAAACTGCACACCTGGGACAAGGGGTAGGAAATGAATGCATTTGTGATGTACGATAGCAGTGATTATCTGACAATAGTGGTTAATATTTAGGGGCACTTCAAAATAGAATGCACACTAAGAAGTAGAGACTGGGCACCAAACCAAAACCCTGAATCCAGTTTAAACACCCCAACTCAAACACCCAGACCTGTACATGAAATTTGTGACAGACCACGTCTACCAATACATTGAAACAGTGGCAGGGAGGGATGGGGGAAGAAATCAAAGCCAACAATAGCGGACTAAAAAAATAGCCAAACCTGGCCAGTTGGAAGTCCTATGCTAAGTGGATAAAATTCATCTCAGTGCAACAAGCTAACAAAAGGCCTATGGACTACCTTGGTCCCACTTAAGTCATGTTCTCAGGGCAGAAGTGATGCAATGGCCTTTGTAATAGACCTCTGCAGGGGCGGTGAATTTTACCCATGTGAGAAAGACCCTGGGCTAGGAGTGACCATGTGACTCTTCACTAGAGCTGTAAGGCATCTTGGTGGGATTCATCCATAATGCCCTCAAGTTCCCTCTGGTGGAAGAGAATAATGCAGGTGGGACAGACCTGCTGTTGGTGTCAATCGGCATCACTCCAACTGAAGTCAATGTAGCTATGCAGATTTACACAAGCTGAGGAACTGGCTTGCTATTTTTGCCAGATCAAGTGGTAGAGTAAGAAGGTGAAAATAAACCTAAGCCTACCTGTTCTGAGCTGGGATTAGAGAGAAAGAGATACCATTGTTCTTACATATGGGAAGTCCTCATGTACTGCAGTGATAAGCACCGATGTAAGAAACTAGACAGCTGCAGCATAAAAAAATCTGCAGTGTATGTTGCCTAAGACATTTTTTTACTGCAGAAGTAAGGAACACAAGCAAAACATTAACCCTTTAAGGGAGTTTAATCTAAAATAGAGTCAAAATTGTTTCTCCAGCTTTTTAGGTTTTTGGGGCCAGAGCCGTAAAAATATTTGGGTGCCTAAGCCCCAGACTTGGGAACCTAATTCACAGTTTGTGATCCACCAACTCTGCAGACACCTATACTCACTTAGCCCCTGTGTTTACTGGGTATAAGTTACCTAGGTATCTACGGTTCTGCCTCCGGGCATGCATGCAGCTGCCTCCCTCTAGGTATCTGGAGCCTGCCTCTCCCCCTAGAGCAAGTCACAAACTGAGGAAAGACTGGCCTTCCTCTACCGGAGGTGCTCAGAGGCCACCCACTGGATCAGGTCCCATTCAAAATCTGGCTACAGGAGGAAGAAGCTGTGGTGCCCGCCAGCAGCCAGAGTACTCCCTGGGAATGTGGAAGACTCACGTTCAGTTCTCCCCTCTGCCAGGAGGAGGAGGAAGACTCCTGTTTAAATTTTACCTCTCATAACAGTGCCCTAGCCACTGAGCTATGGGATAGTCTCACACAGGATCTCATCCGTCTTTCCCAGTGAAGTTGTTCCACCGTGGATAAATAATGAAAGAGCGAATGGAGCAGAGAGACTGGACCCAGGGTCCCCTGCATCCCAGGCAACTGCTCTAACGACTGGACTAAATCATAAGATAGGGACCACCGCCACCTCTTCCAGCTCTTGTGTGTGGAATTGGCTAGCTCAGGCAGTTCCCCACCAAGCTGCTAGCTTCTGTGGATCTCGTTCTAAGGCACTTTTCTCTCTCCATTCGTATTGGGAGCCTACGCACCAGACTTGGGCTTTGTGGATCACAATGGTGTTCCTGTGATTTTCTAGCCACCATGATGCTCAGCATTGCACTGCTTAAGTCCCTTTGTTGATCCAGGTATTTCTTCCTCATAATTTATATTGCAGTCGCAGTTAGGGACACCAGTTAAGCATCAGGGGGCCATGGCATTCGCACAGTAGAGAGACACAGTCAAACAAATATAGATCCCAATTTAGAAGAACTTGCAGCCTAAGACCTTGATCCTGCAATTTCCATGAAGCACAAGGATGGTCCATGTGGGGCTCAGTGCAGAATAAAGGGCTTAGTTTGTGACAAGATGCATCAGCGAGATAAGATGTTAGAGTGGGCGGAGACAAGGAACTTTTAAATAACAATTCAAGAGCCTCTGTCGGCCTTTCAAATAAAATCCAGAACAAAGCTGTCCCTCCTTCGAAACCTTGATTGCTAATAATTTCCTGCAACCAAATGGGAAGCTCAACATACACATTTCCATCAGTTTTGCTCACAAGCCCTTGTTTATTATCTCAAAGGCAGCGAGTGCAAATTATGTATGATGGAAAGTGACTTCAAGCTGGGATGTGTTGCTGCAGGCCACAAGCCCACGCATGCAATACTTCACTTAGGAATTTGCAAATTGGCTTCAATATTTAGCATCAAAGTGGGTTGTCAAAGGTTTAACAGACTTATTGCCAAAAAACTACTCTGGGAGATTGTTTTTTTGATTGAGTCTGTCTTCTGTAAAGTCTCATTTGAATGCTGTTAACACACATCACAGACACTGATGACACTGAATTATTTAGTGCTGCACACCTATCTTACTTAGATGAAATCTTGCAGATCAAAATAAAATGTTTACTTCGGACGGATGTAGTTGCAATTTACACAATGCATGATGATGAGAAGGACACAGTGAAATATTATGGGAATCATCTAATAGGAAATTAGTTTAAATTCTTTTCAACAGCTCTTATTCTGTCTCATTCATAATGCTGAAGACACAAAATACACCTGATTCCCAGCCTCTTCTGTCCTCTGATAACATTGTCTGGCTGCTGACTCTCAGACTTTCAATTCATAGATCGTTGTTCTCCTAATATTGTTCCTGCTCATCGCCTCCTATGTTTTGTTATTGCTGAAGGAGTGAATACCAAGAGGTGATATGGTTATCTATGCAATACAACAAATGACAGGCCTCGCTTTTCTCTGCTATGGAAGGGAACCAGATAACTCAGGATGTATAATGGGATTCGAAAATTTTTTGACACTGGTTTGCATCCCTTCCTGTTTGATACCAACCAGAAATGGCTACAATCCCATAAATACTTGATGTATGAGGATTTGCTGAGTTCAGTTCATTTCCACATGCAGTTAACCTGGAGCTAATGAGTGAAGTTGCTTGTGTTAAAAGCAATACATGGGGACCTTCAATTCCGTTGCTCAGCCAGATACAAAGCAGGACAGCAATGCCCAGGGAAGAACTGGAATTGAGCCATTGCCCCAACAACTTCTCTGTACGATGCAGTTCATCTCTAGGAAGTATAACATAGATAAGAATAAATGGGGAGGAGGGGAAATTGGTTTGAATGGAACCAGTTGGACTAAGACCTGATGGGGGAAAGCTACGTCCAAATGAAAGAGCAACAAATTGCAATGGAGATGATGTAGAATCATCACCATCAGGGGACTACTCACTCTGACCTAAGTAAGGGCCAGTTTTTCAAAAATGCTCAGCACCTAACATGCTGAGCTGTTTGGAAGAGAGGCCACTTCTGTTAGGTGCTTAAATGGGAGCTGAGCTCTTCTGAGAATTCTGGCCTCAGAGTATGGCTGCATTTCATGCATGCACAACTCATTAAATGCATGGATTCATTTAAAACATCCCTCTTCACTGTCTAATGTTGCTGAAGACCATCCATGAATGGTGTTTAGTGAGGAGGTATTGTTGCAGCAGACTAAGTAAAGCTGTCGCTTGCAAGTACCAAGTATTCTATTATTTGGATAGCCCATGCCACCAAATAGTTTCCGTGTAACAATGTCCATCAAAATCTGTTTTGCCACAGGGTGTAACATACATCACAGTGTGCGAGGTCTTCTCACAGATCACTAGCTATTACTTGGAGTCACAAATCACAATAACTTTTCTGTTGAAACTGTAAGAGAGAAACTAGAAATGCTTCTAAACTCAATGAGCCATTAAATAGTTGACAGTATTCTTTATAGGAGCCTAGAATAGTTAATTAATCCCAAAATACAGATGGCGAACATGAATACTTATCACCGTCGACTTCCATCAGGATGCCAAGGGCTCGATCTGCAACTAGCATAAGCTGACATAGTAAATTGATCTATATCAATTTTACACCACCTGAAGACCTGTTTCCCCCTCCTCATCCCAAGCGTGATCTAGTGTTTAGAACAAGGGAGGGGGGTCTACTCCCGGATTCTACTCCTGACTCTGCCATTAATTTGGGAGTTGGCGCTTATACACTTACAGATGGGTAAATTGATCCAATGCAACAAAACTTACCTGCCCCACAGATTTTTATAAAGCCTTAGCTAAATAATGATTGCAAGACATTTAGACATCCTTGGCTAAAACACAACAACAGTAGAAAGCGCTATTATTAATAAAGCCCATAGAAGACAATTATGTGACAATAGGCCACATTTGGTTAGGACTGCCATCCCAGGGTACTCCCTGAGTTTAATAGGGGTCCAGGGGCAGTATTTGTCCAAAGGAGTGATTTTAAAAGCTTATCGGATTTGCTGACTTTGTTTTAAGCATTATGCAGTTGATCTTGTCCCATATAAGTCAATGGGAACAGGCTCAAACCCAGCTAAGCTCTTCAGAGAAGGTGATCATGAGAAAGTGCACTCCAGCTCCGAGCAAATGCAAATAGCAAAACCTGAACTAGGGGATTTTAAAGAGCTCTGCAGCTGCACATAACCAGTCAGCCAGCACTTGAGCAGTCAGTCACTTGGATGATCCCCAACCAAGTTAAGAGATCTGTGTGTTAAAACTGACCTTTTAAAATGGTTTCCTTGGATAGAGGGGAGCCAAGGGAAAGGATGATGAATACAAGGACTAGGGTTGGCATGTGCTTGGCAGAATGTCACTAAATATTAGAGAGTGGTCGGGGGGGAAAAAGGAAATATAGTGTAAAAAGTGTTTGAATCGTTTCATTCTGAATCTAAACAATGTTTCCCTCCCAATTCAATATGTGGTTATTTTCAATGAAAAAATGTTATTTTTAAATGGGCCTTTTTGTGAGAGTTTCTGATTTTATAACAAAGTGGGTTGGGTGTAGGAAGAGGGAATGGGGGAGGAAGAGTTCTGAAGAAAGATTTTTAACCGGCTCCGCTAGATACATATTTTCTCCTCCTTCCATCTGAGGGGCAGGTTTCAAAGTAAATTCTTGCTTGGCAAGATCTGCAGTGAAACCAAAGACTGCACTAGGGGCCACTGCAGAAAGGAAATTTAGTCTCAATATCCATCCAGATAAGAGTTTGTTTCTTGGAGGATAACAGCGCCACTACCATAGAAGAAATTGCTTTATTCACAGAGTTCACCAGCAACAGCCATTTCTTAAAGACTATGCCATCATCATCTCAACCGGAAGGACACATTTTTGAAGGTGTTGATTAATGCTTGGTGCACTCCATGACTAGAACTGTTCTCCAGAGGTTCAAATTCAGGTAGACAAACTCCTCTAATTCATATTGTCACTCTTTAGGTTCAAAGATAATGCAACTGTTCATGTGCTAAAGACAGGAAGAACCAACAGCAGCGGATCTCAACCTTTCTCATAATCGAGACTATGCCGAACACACAACTAGGACCCAGTCGGAAACTTCCTCCCCATATAGCAGTACAGGAAGGTGCAAGGTTGTTGTAACTCCTAGTTTGAGAGCATAAGACCCGTTGTATTAGGCAGCCAAGTCCATTTCCCTGCACACATGCAAACAGGTTCCTACAGTCTCTCGCTGGAGCTAAGCCTAAAGAAATCACTGCTAGATGAAATGGGAACAGTACCAGCCCTTGACACTTTCAGAACTAAATGTGAAACTGGTCTCTTGACTTAGATTTCCCTGGATGATCCTCTCACACACATCAGCCTCCTCACATTTATAAACATATAAAATCAATCCCTTTATGTTAATTTTGTGAAATTAACTTGAAAAGAGACATAGGATTTATGCTTTCTTCTTTTGGAAAGAAGTCACATACCACAGTGATAGGCACCCATGAAGAACCCACATAGTCAATTTGCACTTTTTTTGTACAGTCCTGTTTTAAATGTCTCAGATAGCAGGACTTCTATCCCTCCCTGTGGGACACTATTCTACAGCACAACAGATCTCACTGTCAGAGAAAATAAACCAAAACAAACATCACACACCTTTTCTGACTCTCATCTTAAAGTGACATTCTTAATGTTCGTCCCATTGCCCCAAATTGAATCCCACTTCACTCCTGTAAACACTCCCTCTGCCTTCTTGATATTTACCACCTGTTGAACACGTACAGGACTTTTCTGACATTCCCGATTCCTAGTTTTCCAAGCTACAATTATTAAGCTCATTTCATTTGCCCTCCTTAGTACTCTGGCTCTTCCCCTTCCTGATCACACCCACTTTCAGGCTAAACTTGTAGCTCCAGACTAAATGAAGGTTGCATGTAGACTGACACACACCTAGGCCTTCTCCACTACTGAGAAACTGCAGCCTGGCTTGTTCCACAGGTAGTGAATCGAGCCTATTAAGCTGAACACCAACCAGAGATCTACCACAGTTTATACAGCTCTTTTCTTCTTAATGCACACGGCAGAAAAAAGGTTCTCAAAAGCATGACTTTAAAGACAAGATGAAGATTCACAACCCATATGTCCATTTACAAATCCATGACTTATAAAATGTGCAGGATGTGAAAGTTTTCAGCATTGGCAGCACACTTACGGAATTTGTGATGCACTCAGCAGAGCTGGGGAAATCCAGTCTCCAGGGAGCAGAACGTGGCCGTGTAAACTTAACAAGCAAATGCATTCACTTCCAGTTCATCACTGGGGTTGCTACCTCCAGTTCATAGTGCTCCTCATGCTCCGTTTGCATCTGATAGCTTTAGAGGATTTTGTACCCCTTTTCCCAACTGCAACAGCTGACTCCTGCATGGGTTCCTGAAAACAAGAAGGGTTTTACTTTATTTTTTTATTTTTATTTTTTTTTAAATCCTTACTTCCAAGTTGTCACTGGTCAAAGTGGAGATAAAAGCAGTTGTTGCAAGGAGAGAGCAGCTATTTTTTCACCCTTCTAATTGCTTCAGACACCTGTGGCAAAGAGACACTTACTCCTCTAGTAGGCCAGAAACTGAGAAGGTGGAGGCTGTGAGCATGATTCTCCTCTCACTTATATCTGGGTAAGTCACGTGTGAACCCACAAAGTGTATGGTGGGTTATACCAGTTTAAACCCAAGAGAATAGAATATTTTTATAGTTTTTAAGCCTAGAAGGGACCATCAGATCTAGTCTGACCTTCTGTATAGCATGGGCCATGGAATTTCATCTTGTTACTGCTGTATTGAGCTGCACATTTGACTAAAAGCACATCTCCCAGAAAGGCATCCTGATTTGAAAATGGACTTCTGCATGATATTCCTGCTGCCGGGTAGTTTGGAGCAAATTCTTTATGCCGAAGTGTTCACGCAAGACTTTGGATTTTAGGTGCCTTTTCTGTGTGCGTGCCCACCTTAAAAGCCTGATTTTCAGATATGCTGAGCACCGAAGAAAAAAAAAATTCAAGTCAATGGGAGCTTTGAGTGTTCAGCACCCATGAAAGTCTGGACTACAAGGTCTCTTAAGTCAAGCACATGAAGTCAGAGCATACTTCTGAAAACATGGCTGCCAGTATTTCTGTTTGCAAAGTGAGAACAAAAATGCTGTCCTACTCCACGAGAGTAAGGCATTTTTTTAAAAAAAATCCATTCATTCATTGTCTAGGTGGAAGTCAGATACATTTATAATCTATGGAATTACAGGGCTGGTGGCTGCAGGACCTAGTGTGGATCCTCTTTCACTGGGGCAAGAAACTTTGCTTCCGGTGTTCTTGTCACAGGGCCCTCACTTCTTGAGCTGCTTAAAGAGACAGGAACTGTTCACTGCCCTGCTGCCACTTTACTAAGCTACATCTGCAGGAACCATTCAAGGCTTTTACAAAGTCTTGTGGTCTGATAGACCATAAGGAATTGTGCCCAATGGCATCAACCCACAGATAAAATAGCTAAAGATTTCAACCAGCTCTAGTAATCACCTATAATCTTTATTTTACGTTTATTAGTAAATATCTACTTTGTTGGGCTGTAGAAATGATTAATGGTGCAGAGTGCAGGGAAGACAAAGCACTGTATTAATTGCTAGATATCACAAATTGTGTATATAAAATATGCAGTATGTGCATGACCTACCTCTCTATCTAGTCTCTTATCTCATTCCCTTTCCCTCTCCACTTCAGTATGGTATCCCTTTCCCACGCTGATTATCCAAGTCATCCCCTTCCTTTTTTAAAGTCCCACCTAAAAGGTAAACTTCCACAGTCCCTCCTTTTCCTCAAAACAAATATTGTAGCAAAGTTACTCCTTTCTCTGGGGTCCCTGGCTTCCCAGTTTCTTTTAGAAAGCCTTGATCCTGCAAACACTTATGCATGTGTACAACTTTATTCAATGGGACCACTCATGTGCTTAAATTATGATGATGCTTCAGTGTTTGCATAATCGGGGGCCTTAGACTATAAACTTTATGGCAAGGACTGTCTTCATTCTGCTTCTTGGGTGCATTGTGGATACCTTGCAAAGACAATAATTCTAGCCCCAGTCCTGCAAACACCTACGTATATGAGTAACTTCAGACATGAGTAAATCTATGCATTCAAGCAGTCGGATCTGAGTTCTCTACATGCATAGACACATTAACTCCTCTTGCACATATGTGCACACAGGCACATAGGCTCCAAGCTTCCAAACGTTTATACATGAGTAACTTTACTTGTGTGTGTACTTACTCACAAGCTACTCAGGAGGTTAGAGGTTTCAGAGTGGTAGCTGTGTTAGTCTGTATCAGCAAAAAGAACGAGGAGTCCTTGTGGCACCTTAGAGACTAACAAACTTATTTAAGCATAAGCTTTTGTGGGCTAAAACCCACTTCACTTAAATAAGTTTGTTAGTCTCTAAGGTGCCACAAAAACTCCTCGTTCTTTCAGGAGGCTAGCGTATTTCACTCAAGATGGATTATGAGATGAAACTGCTACTGGAGATTCTGGGCCAACCTGAAATGTACTGCACACTTGGTGGTGGAGCTCTGAAAGGTGACCAGGATTGATTTAAAAAAAGAAGGGCTTATGTTTAATTGCATGCACAATAGTTTTTCAAAAAGAAAACAGGTGCTTGAACGGAGTCCATTTCAGGCCCCCTACTACAGTTTCATTCCCTTCTCTGCTATGGAGGTCTGCGTATAGCCAACTGCTGGGATGTGCTTGTAGAAATACATTTGCTAGAATAAACAGCCTAAGGCAAATGGCTGCATCCAAAGACCTTGTGTGGATTCTGCACCAGTCCTTGGAGGATTTGATCTTTCTCACAAATTTAGAGACGTGAACTTGGGGGACAAGATCGTGTTTCCATCTGTTTCATGGGAAGCTCTAGCCTTTTGGCCTAAAGCCACTCATTTTAAATATATTAATCGACTTGGGCCATTTTATGTGACTGGGTCAGAACAATAGAAAGAGAAGAAATTAGAACAAAAAAAGATTTAAGGAAAAAGGGTCAAATAATATTTTCAGGAATATTGTTGTGGGCCCTGAATTTTGAGAAACAGAATTTGGGCATCAGCTAATATTAGAAAAGTGGAACAGAATTCTGCCCTGGCCCTGATTCAGGAAGTTTAACTTTAAGCACATCAGTTTCCATGACTTCAAATGGAACTATTCACATGCTTAAAATTAAGCACATATATAAGTACTTTAACCAGGGCCTGGGTAATATTGATATAAAGCCAGTATAACACTGTAGCCTAATGGGTTTGCTTACCTCTATTCTATTCTCTGCTTTGCCTTATATTCTGCTTTATGATATTCAGCAGTAATCCAAGGAACTTACAGGTTTGTAGCCTGTAAGACATTGGCTTCAGCAGTTAGCAAGCATGAAACTTGAGGCCTACCAACTTTGGCATCGATAAACTTAGGTAACTCATAGGTTCTGGGGAACTGGAAGTAGAGTGTAGGGGGAAATTTTGTCCATAATGACATCAGCCAACCACTGAACATGAACCGACATCAGCTTCTGGAAGGTTTCGGATGGAACATCCGACCACAAGAGTGCCATGACAACAGGGCCAGCGCTACCATTTAGGCGACCTAGGCAATGGCCTAGGGTGCCAGAATTGGGGGGGGGGCGCTATTTTGCTGGGGGGGGGTGGCACATGGGTCTGGTGAACCTACCGCAGTCATGCCAGCGGACGGTCCACGCTGGAAAGGCTCCGGTGGAGCTGCCGCAGTCATTTCAGCGGACGGTGTGCTGGTCTAAAGGCTCCAGCGGACCTACCGCAGTCATGCCTGCAGCAGGTCCACGGGAGCCTTTAGACCAACGGACCGCCCGCCGGCATCACTGCGGCAGCTCCACTGGAGCCTTTCCAGCAGCGGACCGTCCTCCGGCATGACTGCGGTAGGTCCACTGGACCCGCGGGGGGTGGCGAAATGGCCGTCTGCCTAGGGCGTCAGAAACCCTGGCGCCGCTCCTGCATGGTAATGAATTGATGTATACGATAATGGAGTGAAATCAAATACACTAAGCTATAGAAGAAAGGCACCTTAACATTGGTAAGGAGAGGAAATATAAATAAGGAAGAGAGGAGAAATCGCTATTGAATATGCATTAGACATGGTAACGTCAGCGTAACGTATTATAAAAGTGGTATCCCTGCCTGGGGGCAGTAGCAGAGAGAGCCCTTAGGAAGGGCCAGAATGACAGCCACTTGTGAGGATGAGGAAGGTGACAGTGATGAGGAAGAAAATAGCTAATATTTCAGGTTGTTCAGCAAGGGATGGTGCGAGTATGGTGTGACATTGTGCCTCATATTCTTCATAGAAATATTGCTATATGAATATGGTATAACTAAGATGTGTTTTACACAAGATGGGTCATGTAAGGTATCATTGGAAAGGTTATGATTTACTGAACGTGATTATCCAATTTGTATGCATGTATATTTCCATATCTGAAGTTAGAAATATTGACTATGTAATAATTACAACTGTGTTTTCACCTGGGAATGCCCATCAGACAGTATGCAAACAGCCTGGATGGGCAATTAGGAAGGACAATAGGACTTTGAAGATACTAACCTCCCTCCTTCCTGAGAATTTTCCCGGGATCCTGCTTTAACACTGCAGGGTCATGTGATGATGTCACCTAGTGCAGTATACCATCTTAAAATGCTGATATTTTCCCACAGGATGGGAAACAAAGGATTCCTGCCATACAGAAATCCTATTTAAGGCTGGGGAGTGAGTTAATCTAGACTTTTCTCCACTGCCTCCCTGCCCAAGAAGAAAGACTGCTGAAAACACCTGAAGAAATAAAGGAACTAAGCTGGGGGAGGCAGGGGCTGAGCCCAGGCAAGAAAGGTCAGCCCGGAAAAGGAATCCCTGGAGATTTAAACTGCAAGCGATGCAGTTTACCTTAAAGAAACTCTGCAACCTGCTTGAAACAACATTTAGGGTGAACAATTATTATTTGTAGCCAGCATTACTTAGTGTATGAAGCTTTGTTTGCGTGTTTTGTTTTATTTGTTCAGTAATCTGCTGTGATCTGTTTGCTATCCCTTATTGTCACTTAAAATTGACTGTTTGTAGTTAATACATTTGTTTTTTGTTTACTCCAAAACCTAGTTTGTGCAATTCATAACTGAGGAGAGAAGCTGTGCATATTTTCCTCCACATTGAGGGAGGGAAAGAATTTCAAGAGCTTACGCTGTATAAATCTTTGCACAGAGCAAGACAAGATAATTTTGGGTTTACACTCCAGAGGGGTTGTGCACCAAAATGCTGAGCAATTCCTGGAGCTGAGTCCTCTACCCACAGAATTGACTGCAGACTCTGTGTGATCCTACAGCTAGGTATGTCCCTACCTGTGTGTGTGCTGGAAGGGGGCTTGAGAGCCTGTCACAGCAGCACAGAGTGAGGGAAACCCAGGCTGGTGACACAGGTGGGCTCAGTGGGACCCCAGCACATCAGGTGGCACCCTGGAAGGGGGGTCCAACCCATCACATATGGATGTTCAGAGATAATACAGGAAGTACATCTATCTACCTTACTGAGTTAGAGTGTGTGTGACTTTGCTCAATGTATTAACACATTATTTATTCGTAAATATAAAAGAGTTCCTACAGTTGAGTGTTGCACCTGTGCACTGCGGGGTTCCCAATGATATACTAATTTTAATAATACTGGCACGGCTCTAGGGACAAGAACCTATCAACCCTTAAAGTGATAACTTCGAATTTTTATTCAAAATCTTTAGATCAGGCTACAAACATTACTGATGTCAGTGGTGTTGTATTTATTCCAGCGTAAGCAAGATCTAAGACCAAAGTCTGTTCTTATAATTTCAGATAGTTAAGTGATCTTTTACCAGTACTAAAATAATAGTTACAAAACCAAGCTGAAAGAAGGAATAGATTTCCTGTCTTCATGTAATTATTTCAAATCTCAATGGTTTCCAGAGAGAAGAGTCTTAATGCTGAAGTCAGTGGAAACATTGAAAGGGTTCTGTGTAACCCACGTGAATCAAAAATGGGCAGTTCTGTCTTTTGGAAGAACCATCTTAAAGGCTTGGTGATTAGGGTATGGGAGTGGGAAGTATAACTGAGTTCTCTTTCCTACTATCACTATAGGCAAGTTGCTTCACCTCCATGCCTCAGTTTACCCAAGGCCTGTTTGTTTGCCACCTGGCATCTTGAGTAGCCATTTACAGAGTTAGTGCAAAGTAGGCGTAAGCAGGGGCGGCTTTAGGGATTTTGCTGCCCCAAGCACGGCAGGCAGACTGCCCTCGGCTGTTTGCCTGCAGAGGGTCCACTGGTCCCGTGGCTTCGGTGGACCTCCCGCAGGCAAACAGCCGAGGGCAGCCTGCCTGCTGCCCTTGCGGCACCGGCAGAGCGTCCCCTGTGGCTAGCCGCGTTTGGCATGCTGGGGCCTGGAGCCGCCCCTGGGTGTAAGACACTATCTCACTGTGGAATTTTATACTCCCCTTGCATGGGTTGAAGGCTGTGGAAAGCAGGCCTTCTCCACCTGTAAAAGTGAGTTAAAATTTCCCTAGGACCTACCTTTTCTCAAGTGCTCTGAGACCCAGATTCTCAGCTGCTGCAATCTGGTGCAGCTCTCTTAACGTCAGTGGAGCTGTGCCAGTTTCAAGCAGCTGAGGATCTAGCCCAGTGGACCACACGTGCTATATTCTAGTTTAGACTGGTACAAGCAGCAGCGGGTCCAGCACTCCAAGCGCGTGCCTGGGGCAGCAATCTGTGAGGGGCGCCCTGCCGGTCCCTGTGAGGGCGGCAGTCAGGCAGCCTTTGGCGGCTTGCCTGCGGGAGGTCCACCAGTCCTGCAGCTTCGGTGGCAATTCGGCGGCAGGTATGCCGAAGCTGTGGGACCAGCGGACCTCCTGCAGGCATGCTGCCGAATCCGCGGGACCGGAGACCTCCTGCAGGCATCCCACCGAAGGCAGCCTGCCTGCCGTGCATGGGGTGGCAAAAAAGCTAGAGCCACCCCTGGATACAAGAGAGGGCAAAATCAACCCCTGCAAGTGCCAGATACTACGGTTACTGTATTCTCCACGTGTACCAAGTTTTCGGACTCTCTGCTGAGGCTGTCAAAGGGGCGAGTTGGACACCTGACTGGATTTTCTCTTCCTGCGGACATATCCTCATCCCAATCGCAGTGACAGCAGATAACGTTTGTTAAACAGTGCAAGAAGAACTTAAAGTCATGGCACCTGCAGAAACTACCTGAGCCAAAATAAAAACCTTTGTAGCGATGCTGAGAGAGGCAGTGCCAGTCAGCTATTATTGCCTTGACATAAATTCAATTAAAATCTTGAGTTGTAGAGTGGTAACTTCCCACTGAACAACAGCAACACAAAATGGTGTCTCAACAAGCCAGAGGCTAGCTTCAAATTCCTTTGTACTCAAGAGAACAGAATGCAAATACTGCTCTGGTGATCAGGTCACAGTGGTGGCAAGTTTTGAGCATCTTAGAGAGACAAGGTGACTCTTCAGAACAGATGCCTCTGGAGAAAGCAAGCAGAGGGAGGAAATCAGAATGATATTATGCAGCCGAGCGTGGGGAAAGTAACAAACGCAGACCTGCAGAATTAGAATGTCCACTCTGAACCTTCTATTATGGAAGATATTTTCCAAACAGCTCCATTCCCTTTCTGGAACCGAAAAGAAACAGTGAAGATTTCAGAGTGGGCGTGACTTTGTAATTCAAGTGATCAGAACTGTCCCTTCTGGCCTTAAAATCAATTAATCTGTGAATGAACAAGCCATAAAATTGCACCAAGTGATGCCTGAATCAAGCCCACAACTCCTAGGTGGAGCTAAAACATGTCTTTTAGAAAGAGATCAGCTCTTGATTTAAAAGATTTCAAGGAACAGAGAATCTACCTCATCCCTGGGTACGCTGTTCCCATGGTTAATCACCGACACGGTTCAAAATCTGAACTAATACATTTCCTAATTGGAACTTGTTTAACTTGAGCTTCCAACCATTGGATCTTGTTATGGCTGTGTCAGATCAATTAAAAAACCTTCAGCTATTGGTGATGTAGGTGTAGCCATGTAGGTGTTTATAGACAGCATTCAAGTCACCTTTAAAGGGACATTCTTCAAATAAAGAGATGAGGGACTTGATCTTAACACTAACCTAAGCCTTTTAGGGTAGATTTTCAAAGGCACAAAGAGCAATTAAGGTACCCATCTCCCACTGAAAGTCGATGGATTCTAAGGCCCAGATACTCAAAAGTATTTAGGCACTTAACTCGCATAGATTGCAATGGCAGTTAGGCACCTAAATACCTTTCAGGATCTGAGTCCCTACTCCGCCAATGTCCACAACAGCATAATGGAATGTAAAGTTATCATTTACACATGGAGTCTCTGAGGCCTTGGCTACACTCACACTTTACAGCACTGCAACTGGGGTGTGAAAAAACACCCCCCTGAGCGCTGCAAGATACAGCGCTGTAAAGCGTCAGTGTAATCAGGGCTGCACTCTACACCCGTAAGGGATGTGGTTTACATGCAGCGCTGGGAGAGCTCTCTCCCAGCGCTGCCGCTCCGACTACACTCACACTTCAAAGCGCTGCCGCGGCAGCGCTCCCGCAGCGCTGCCAGGGCAGCGCTTTGAAATTCCAAATGTAGCCATACCCTCAGACAGGTGATGGGGTGCCCAGCCTTCAGCACTACAGCAGTCAGTGAAATGGAGAAGCCTAAAAGAAAGTGATCTTTTTCTTTAAATGCCAGACTACTTCCTTGCTCTCCAGCTGATGGCTGCTTTTGAAATCCTGTGCTGATCTTTTCCCTCTCTGTCTCCAGTAAATTGGACTGCCAGACACCACAAGCAGCACAAGGGTTTCCAAATGGATCAGGAGGGAAAGTGACAAAGATCCAGGAACAGCGGTGAAATATCAGGACTTCTTAGCCCCTCAGTGATGATGTCAGGACAGAGAGTCTATTACTGGATGTTTGGTCTGGTTATTCATCCAGCAGTGAATATAGCTGATGTTGAGAGAACAGAGAAGGGAGGTTACAAAAAAAGCAGCCACCCTTCAGCACCAACTGTTCCTAACTGACAGTCAATAACAAAACTTGCAGAGGAGAAAGACACCACGTTGGAGAATTTAAAAATAGACTCTGAAATTATTTATCCTGGGAGCACAGAGGAAAACAAACCCTGATTGTGGGAAAAAGATTGCAATGGAAAGAACTCTGCTGTGTATAAGCCATGCCCAATGTGTTATGGGCCAGATATTTGCTTGCGTGCACAAGGGCAAACCAAGGAGAAACCAGTGAGAACCAAGGGCCACATTTATGGAAGTATTTAGGCACATGGAGATGCAGATGGGCACCTAGTGGGACTTACAAAAGCATCTGCGTTAGACAACTAAATCCCATGGAAGTCAATGAGAGTTAGGCTCCTAGTGACATTTGCAGAAGTGCCTATGCACCTATTGGCATCTTCAGGCACCTAAATACCTTTGTAAATCTGCCCCCAAAGTGGAGAAGGTAGGCACAGAAGGTGATACTGGGCTCTATATGCTCAGACCTAATGCCTACCCTACTGGTGATATACATGGGCGAATAGCTTTGTATTATTATTGCACCTGCCAGCACACAGTGAGACAGCCCTGTTCCCAAAGAGCATAACATTTACATTGATAAGAAAAACAGGGGAAAATGGAAGCTTGAGAAGGGAAGTGATTTTCCCAAGGTCATGTAGCAGACCAGTGGCAGAGTTGGGAATCAAAACCCAGGTCCCCTAACGCCCAGTCCAGTGCCCTGGTCAGTAGGCAAAGTTGCCTCCTTTGGAATGTTGGGAATTCAACCTTTTGCACCAGCATTAGCGGCCAAGCCAAATCTCGTCAAACCAGAGCAGAAGGAGGGTAAAATACTAGCAGCATCCTCTCTCTCATTTGCTAAATCACTGCAACAACACGTTTGTTCAAGTCAAAGGGTTTTTGTGGGTGCAATATTACTTTAGTGAAGTAGCTTAAGCTACCTGACTCAGCAGTTTTCAGAGTGTGGGGCTTTGAGATATGCAATCCAGAACTGAATTTACCCAAATTCGGAGGGATGGTGTCTTGTTTGCCCAGTTCTGGACTCATTCATTAAAATGTGATGATTCTGAATTTAGACTTTTAATTTAGACATCTTTTTATACATATACACATACACGTGTGCATGCACATATGCTCAAACTACTGTAAGAAAGGAAGATCCAGTGATTAGGGAATTAGCCACAAACTTCAAAGACTCAGGTTCAATTCCTGGCTCTGGCACAGATTCCCACTATGATCTTGGGCAAGTCAGGTCCAGATCCACAGGAAGACTTAGGTGCCATTGAAGTCCTCAAAACTCCTGTTCAGCTGCCAATTAACCTTGGAGGTGCTTAAATTTCCACCGTTGCTGTCCCCAACAGGGCCGGCCTTAGGATTTATGGTGCCCTAGGCGAGATTATTAAACTGGTGCCCCTGTGCCTGATCTGCTCTTAGCAACACAAACATAAGCTTACAGTATTGGAAAACTTGCCACATTCACGTTATTAAAACCAGTTTAACTTAATTAAGCACACTGTAGTGCTGATGGACTAGCACTAAAGAAGCAGCACTATAGAAGAAATTCTGATGACAGAATGATGCAAATTTTTTTTTAATTTATCAAAATTTTATTGGAAATTTATATGAAGAGGTATTGAAACAAAGATTTGTTTTTAATTAAAAGCAATCTTTCTGGCTTTTTTGGCTGCAAAATCAGTAATAATGTCATCGTATGACAAAGACAAAGTCATGTCTTGTTCGATTGCAAGAATAGCAAGACCAGTTAAGCGTTCCTGACTCATTGTAGAGCGGAGATAGTTTTTAATGAGCTTTAGTTTTGAGAAAGCGTTCTCCTGATGCTACTGTTAAAGGAATTGTCAGTGGCAATGTACACATTAGGATATATGTCAACAAGTTTGCGGGTATGAATAAACTGTACAATGTCCATCACCGATTTTGCATGTGGCAACATTGATGACAGTGTACTCAATTCTTCGTACAGTTCAAGTCCATTTAAATCAAAACTATCACCGTGCTTCAGGAGGCTCTCTAGATTCTTGCACTTTGTCATTAGTTGCTCTTGTTTTCCTATTTTGTTGAATTTAGTTATGTCATACAAAAATCCAAACTGTTCATGGTGTACTTGCAAGGTATTAAACCTTTCATCAACAGCAGATACTGCTTTATCCATCACAACATTAAAAAATTCAACCTCAAATTTCTTTTCTGGATCATCTATGGGCATGATCTGCTGTACAGATTCTTCACAAAGAAGTGTCCCTGGCCTTTTTAACTCATATTAACTATGTATTTACTTTATGAAAGTTGGAGAAAACATTGTGAAAACATAAAACATTGGCTGCCCAACTTCTGGGCTGGCAAAAGTTATACTGACTCACAGGGAAAAAAAAAAGCAGGGGAATCTTAGTACAACATATGGTCACTCTATACCAGGGGTCGGGTCGGCAACCTTTCAGAAGTGGTGTGCCAAGTTCACTGTAATTTAAGGTTTCTCGTGCCAGTAATACATTTTAATGTTTGTAGAAGGTTTCTCTCTATGTCTATATTATATAAATAAACTATTGTTATTATCTGAGGTCTTGGCCACCGGTCCTGCTCAGGCCACTGTCAGCTGAGTAAATGAAACCCCATACCGGCAGCGGGCTGGTGGCTGGAACCCTAGACAAGGATCCCAGGCCCTGCTCAGCCCGCTGCTGGTCTGGGGTTCTGACCACCAACTCCTGCCAGCCAGGATCCCAGCCGCCAATCCCCCCTCAGCCCGCTACCAGCCTGGGATTCTGCTCACCCAGGCTGGCAGGAGGCAGAGTGGGGCTGGCGGCTGAGCTCCTGACTGGCAAGGGGCTGGCAGCCGGAACCCCGGAGTAGCAGTAGGCTGAGTGCTGCTGGCACCCCAGACTGGCAGCAGACTGAGCCACTCAACCCCCCATCGGCCCTGCTCAGCCCGCCACCAGCCCACTCAGCCCGCTGCCGGCTGAGTGAATGGAACCCCAGGCTGACAGCAGGTTGAGTGGTTCAGCTGGCCTGCTCAGCCCACTGCCAGCCTGGGTTCCTTGGGGGTCCCCAGGCCAGCAGCAGGTGCTGAGTGGGGCCGATGGCTGGTATTCCAGCTGGCAATAGGGCAGCAGCCGGAACCCCAGAGCAGTGATGGGCTGAGCCGCTCAGCCTGCTGCTGCATACCATCAAAAATCAGCTCACCTGCCACCTTTGACACGTGTGCCGTAGGTTGCCGACCCCTGCTTTATACACTAGTAAGGAGATGAGCATATTACAGTTGTTGGAGGGCTCTTATCAGGAGTAACAGGCTATAGGAAAGTCAGTCAACATTTTTTGTTTCTCTGATGAAAACTGGCCCACTCCCTGCCTCAAACCAAACCTGTCACTAATAATTGTCAACAACTTAATTTTCTGTTTTTGGATAAGATATTGATTTTTTAAAAAAATAATATTGAAATTGGATTCAGGATTGTTAGCAAGAATTTTTGGCAAACAAAGTTGTTAAATGACAATCTAAATGGCAACACAGTACTGCTTTCATGCTTGGCTCACCCCCCAGGCCGCTGGTCCAACAGCTGCAGTAGAGGAGGAGATAGGTGGAAAACTGCAGGACCCCAAAATCCACCTCTTGGGGTGCAGAGTGGCAACAGCAGCAGCAAACCCTCAGGTCCAATCACACGCCAATGGGCACCACCACCAGCCTTATGGACCATGGTGAAGTTAGCACAGCATCTGATCTCAGGGACAGGGCACCCATGGAGCCACAGCAGCTCATCCTGCCCTATGCAGCTCCCCCCGGATGAGATGGATAGCTGGCAGCTGCCAGCCCGGGGGAGAGGTGCTCCCCAGCTAGGGTGGCCAGATCCAGATGTCCTGATTTTATAGGGCCAGTCCCGATATTTGGGGCTTCGTCTTATATAGGCACCGATTACCCCCACCTAGAGTGACCAGACAGAAAGTGTGTAAAATCAGGACAGGGATGGGAGGCGGGAGTTGGGGGGGGGGCAAAAGGAGCCTATATAAGAAAAAGACCCCAAAATTGGGACTGTCCCTATAAAATAGGGATATCTGCTCACTGTACCCCAATCCCGATTTGTCACACATCTGGCTAACCCCATCCAAACCCTGTGTGACATTCCAATTCTGGCTGCCTGCCGAGGAAGTGAGTTACTTTCACTTTCATTCCTCAGCAAGCAGCCAGCCTCCCCTCCCCCCCCCACTCCCCAGCCCTCACCCAACCCAGCCCTGATGGAGGGGAGGGAGGAGAGAGAGAGGGATGCTCCTGGGGAGGAGGGAGAAAGGAGGGGGTGCTCCATGGGGCGGGGGGGGGGGAGAAGAATGGATGTTATGGGGGACAACAAAGGATACTGGTTCCAGAGCCACAGAGCCTGCCTCACCTGACCTCAGCCGGGGGGAAAGAGTCACACTCACAGGTGAGCTCCTTTCCCAACCCCTACCCCCTCCCCTGCCCAGAGACCCCAGCAGCCAATCCCGTCCCTCAGACTGTGCTGCATTCGGCTCTCTCTAGGATCCAGCAGCCCTGCTTCTACACTGTCTGGGCTGCCTGCAGAGTGGTGCCCCCAGGGAGAGTGAGGCTCTACGCCGTTGCCTATTCTGCCTATGCCTAAGGATGGCCCTGGTCCCCAAGGTGCCTTATTTTCTGCTTCTGGGTACATGCACTTCCAGCTTAGTCCTGATGGCTGGCACCTGTCTCACACCTTGGCTAAATCCTCAAACTAGACATTCCCCACCTCTCTCTCCTGTGAGGCCTCATCAGAAGGGGTGCTCTGAGCACCACCTCACAAAATCGGAAGGAGGGAGTAGCCTCACTTGTAGCCATTTGCCCAGAGGTTAGGACACTCACCTGGGATGTGGGCTAACCTGCTTCAAGTCCCCCTTTCTTCCTGATGCTGAAAAAGGATTTGTATTTGAGTTGTCCTCCTAATTCAAGTGAGTGTCCTAACCACTAGGCCCCATGCATAGTTACTTATGTAGATACAGTGGAACAGCTTTAAGGGGAGAAATTGAGGCACCTTCCCCAGAATATGCCCTAGTCCAGTGGTTAGGGCTGTAATTATTTAAAGTTTTCCACTGCAGTGTATTTACATGCCGCTTATTTGTATTTATGGTTAGCATCCCGTAATAGCTCATTATTTACATCTCTTTGCTCCTTTTAAGCTGCCCATCATCATGGATAAGTAGAATGCTTTAGGGCTGTAAGGAGGCCTATTGTTTGGAAGTAACTATGCATGAACTTTCCCAAATTGGTTCCACTCATCTAGGGTGACCAGATGTCCCATTTTTATAGGGACAGCCCGTTTTTGGGGTCTTTTTCTTATATAGAAGCTTATTACCCACCCCCCCGGTCCCATTTTTTCACAGATGCTATCTTGGCACCCTCCACTCATCTCTAGGTAAAAAGCAGACATCTTAACATCTGCATCCCTCCACTGCAGCCTTCTATACTTCAGATACAGAGAAAGACATTTTCCAGGTTTTTCTGAATATTGTATTTGGCATCAAGGCCTAAGGTAAGTTAGCAGAGTTAAAGCTCCCACTTCAGATGAGAAACACGTCTAACTAGCCAGCAGAGATAGAATGCCTCCAGCCTTATTTGGTCTAATCTCCACAGTTGTCTGTTTCTCATGGAAAATTTGTGCTTGATTTCATGGTAGCTGCTTGCAAAAAGTCACCAAGTTTCATGATTATTTCATGGGTTGGGGGGAAAAATGTGGTCAACAGTGATTTAATTAGGATTCCATAATAAAGTCGCAATCTTCAAATGGTTGCTTGTGTATTTGAATTGAAAGGGCTTTAAACCTGCTGAGTGTGTTTAAAGCTGGTGGAAAGGGTAAAGGCTGAGAGCCCTACAGCCCAAAGTAGTGACTCCCTCTTTCCCCCAGAATGGGCATACTGCTGTGTTGATGGGCTTGATCCTGCTCCCATTCAAGTCAGTGAAAGCTATCCCATTAGCTTTAATGGCACAGGATCAAGATTTATATGCCTAAGCCCTGAAATGGTCTTTAAAGACCACTTTGAGTATAGGAACAGCCACTATAAGCAATGTATCTCTGTGTTCACGCCAGCTCGAGTCCTGGGGGATAGCACAGCAGACTGGGCCTCAGGAGACTGGAGTTCTATTCCTGGCTTTGCTACTGGGCTGCTGGGTGAGCTTTGGCAAATCATTTCCCCTCTCTGTGCCTCTGTTTCCCTATCTGTAAAATGGGGATAATGTTACTGACCTCCTTTGTAAATCAGTTTGAGCTCTACTGCTGAAAAGTGTTAGATAAGAGCTAGGAATTGTTGGTACTTTCACTATTCCCAATGAGGCTGCAAGACCCAGGCATTTTAACTCCTGGTCTCTGCCCCACTCCTCCCACCAACATATTTTCTGTATTGCACAGAAACTTCTGGAGGAGGGAAGACTTCAGCTTCCATTCAGTGGCCTCTCAGCTAGGATTGTCGGCATGGTGGGGACAATTGGTACCAAATCTATGGATGGTTTTTATGGGGTGCTTCCTCCCCCTGGTCTCTCATTTACTGAATCAGACTGAGCCTAGCGTCTCCCTCCTAGGGTGACCAGATGTCCTGATTTTACAGGGACAGTCCCGATTTTTGGGTCTTGTTCTTATATAGGCTCCTATTATCCCCAACCCCCATCCTGATTTTTCACACTTGCTGTCTGGTCACCCTACTCCCTCTATAATAACCAATGACAATTAAGTGGCTTCTAGACTTAAGAAAGCCGAGGAAGCCATCACCTCAGAATACAAATTAGGGTCAGGGCTTGGTTTAGGGTCCAGAAGCTTGTGGTAGGCTCCCAGTCCTGGGCCGAAACCATTAGCTTTCCCATCTCTTTCAGTGTCTTATCTCCATTGAAAGATCCATTGCACTGACTTCTATCCCCATCTCATAAAGAACTTCTGAGAACATATTTTCACTAGACAGCATGCACCCACAAAGCAATTCCCTAAGGAAGTACCTACTCCCCATCCCAATATAAGGGCTTTATCCCCTCTCCCCTCCTGCATCTGCTGATTACTCACTGCTGTCAGCCCCTGGCAGAACTTGAAAAGTTTTGGTGATTTGTTGTGGAGAGAACAACATGGAAAAAACCATAACCAGACCCTGAAGGAAAAAAAAAACAATCACAGTAGCATCCCTTTTCTAATTTCTCATTAGCTAGAATATCAAAGCCTCAGCTAACTCCATCTTCCTGTACCACCACTCCATAGGCTCCAGCCCCTAATTCAATATGAATTGAAATAAAAATAATTTCTGAAAAAGGTAACAAAGTCTCCACTTTCCAATCACCTTTGTCTCCTAGCAATTTTTATACTCTTCTGCTAGGTGCGGTGAGCCAGTGAAACCAGACTGATTATATCAGAATACTATGAATTGGATAACTCAAAACGCTCCTAGAGAGAGCGCTCATAGAAGTCCATGTTTGGACAGAAACCGGAACAGATGGGAAAGCGCTACAAAGTGCTGTATTAACTGTGCTGTTCTCTGACAGGTGGCCAATGTGAAATTCAGAGTACAGATCTAAAAATAAAACTCGGAAACACAACATATTTCAAGGCTTATAATTTTTTATATATGTAACAGGGAGATAGATGGCCACTTGGTGACAGGCTTTTGCTAGGATTACAATCTGTTTCTTCTCTATATTTTAGGCATTTTAGTTTCGGAGGTGGTCTGGACAGATCAAGTATTTAAAAAAAGGCATAAATTTCAAAGCAGATTGGCTGCCATCAGTCCATTACTGCTGAAATACATTGCCTCATTATGTACATAATAATGAGAAAGGGAGTCAGATTAGAGCCATAGCTGGAGTGTGGAAACGGGACCATAGACCTGGGGAACAGATTCATAACGTTCTAGTTACTGGTTAATAGATGACATGATTTTGAGGTGCTGAAAACAAGTGATTCCATTGGGTTTGGAAAGACTCCTGAGTGCTCTGGACCTTTGAAAGTGAGCCAAATAGCTGCCAGCTAAGAGACCCACCTATCCCTAATGGCTGGTTGGGTGAAAGACCTGTTTTAGTGGTTGCTCTAGAGGAAAGCATTTAAATACCGTGGTCCAAGGTTTTCAGAGCTGACAAAGTGACTTGGATATCTATTTCCTATTAAAATTAATGGAGCTGAACACCTAAATTCCCCAGAGTGATTTGAAAGTCTCAGCCCATAAGAAGTGTTGAATAAGAACCAAGAAAGGATTAGATATAGATGGATGGATGCAAACAGGTTACAGAAAGATTTGATCTGAAATGGACTAATATAAACATGGTTCAAGAGTATGATGACTTGTATGGAGTTTCTGAAGGATCCACTTCACAAATGGTTTAACTGGGAATTACAGCAGCTTTCAAAACACAGCCATGGGCTGGTACTTCCATTATTAGGTTCTAGGCTGCACAGTCATGGGTGGTCATTATGGAAGCAAGCTTGTAGAATTTAAGGGGGTTGAAAACATGAATTACTCTAAAATTATTCTACAGAATTTAACAGAAAATCAGATGCTATCTCTGTTTTTAGAATCATCCTACAGCAGGAATATACTTCTCTATTATATTCTAGAGAATGGTCCCAAAGCCCTGCACCTAAATTTTTAAGATAGACTGATGATTGTGATTGCCTTGACTTTTCAACATCCAACCTGAGATACTCTGAAGGGACCTGATTTTGGGTGCCAAGCACCCCACCTCCTTGGATGATCAGGCTTCTTTCAGTGCCTCAGGTTGGACACCTGAAAGCGGAAATGCTCAAATTCACTAGAGTTACTTCTGAAAAAAATATATAGGCCCTATACAATAGGTTTAAGTGACTATTAAATAGTATCAGGCTTTCCCATTAGGAGTGAGCCAAGGCATTGTGAGTGGAGAGGATCCCCTTGTAGAAACAGATTTCTCTGGCAATCTGCCAAAACATGGGGCTGGCAGAGGACCACTATCCAGCATGGATCCCATACTCATTACTATGGTATCCAAGCACCTGGCAGGTAATCCACTCACCTAAATAATTTTGTTTGGCCGGACTCTCAAGCTGAAGCATTTGTTCCTGTAGCATGGAGCAGGGATATTTTATTTGGTATGCATGTGGTTTTAACCCTAAAAACTTGGGCTGAAGGTGGTTTGGCATCAAGCTTATCCCAGTCTCCGAACAAAACAATCTGATCAGCAAGATAATGATTTACATGAAACTACAATAGGTACAGTGCAGGATTCTGGTATGTGCATGTAAGACCCCAATCCTGTAATGAGCCCCACATGTGCCTATTCCTGTTCTTTGCAGAAATCAGGTTATTTGTACATTTGATTCATGTAGTGATCATTCCCAGCCCAAACAAACAAAGTAAGCTCTGTTCTTCATTCTTGAAACTAAGAGACAAAGGCTAATTGTTTCGAATTACCTTTCAAATGTCCCAGATGAGATGAGATGGCAGGAGGTAGAGGTAAATCACGCCACTGCCTATTTGCAGCCTAGCAGTTTAAATAAGAAAAAATTCAATGCTAATTAATATTTAGAAAATGCAAAAGTTGTCATCTTAAATCAAGCTGAAACACAATTACATTAAGTGCTTACTTCAGCAAAACACCATTGAAATGCTAAGTGTTAGTGAACTGCCTGCTTATTTATTCAACTAATTGACCATTGGTACTGACAGAATTCTATTACCAGAGAGTTAAGACGGTGCTGAATTCTAAGTTGTAGTAGGGTTGCACTTAGGAACACTGGTTTGGGTTCAACTTATTTTCAACGGCAGAATTATGAAACCAAATGTGTAATACAGCTGACTTCAGTGGAGTTACAGCAAAGATGAATTTGGCCTCATGCTTGTGAGAATAGGGTGACTAGATGGGTGACTAGATGTCCCAATTTTATAGGGCCAGTCCCGATATTTGGGGCTTTTTCTTGTATAGGTGCCTATTACCCCCCACACTCGGTCCCTATTTTTCATACCTGCTATCTGGGAACCCTATGTGACAGACTATTGTGACCGGGTTCCCCCAGGGTGCCACTTGCAACTGGGATACCACTGGGCCCACCTGACCCACCAGCCTGGGCTCCCTTTACACTGTACTGCTGTGACAGGCTCTCAAGCCCACATACAGGTAGGGATACACCCAGCTGGAGATTCACACAGATGCTGAGATAGCACTGTATGGGAAGACTAAGCTGGGGAATTGCCCGGTACTCAAGTGCATACCTCCCTCTAGAGGATAAACCCAAAATTGCACCATCTTGAAATTCGCCTCCTCTTTCAATGTGGAGAGGGATAGGCACAACTTTCTGCACCAAGTTATAATTCCACATACTGGGTTTTAGACAAAATAAAAACAAGTTTATTAATTACAAAAGATAGATTTTAAGTGATTATAAAGGATAGCAAACAGATCAAAGCAGATTACCCAGCAAATAAAACAAAAATACAATTTAAACTTCAAATATTGAAGAGATTGGTTTCTCACCCTAAATGTTGTTTTAGGCAGACTGCAGAGATTCTCGAAAGCCAGCTGCACTTACCTGCAGTTTAAACCTTCAGATATTTCATTCACAGGCTAGACAACCTTCCAGCCTAGGCTCAGTCCTTCTCCCCTTGTTCAGTCTTTGTTTCCTTAGATGTTTACAGCAGTCATCTTGGGCAGGGATTCAGTGAAGAACAAACCCTGATTATGTCTCTCCCCTACCTTAAATAGCTTTTACATATGATGTGAATCCTGTGTCTTCTAGTGTGGTTCCCATCCCTGGTCAGTGGAAAAGTACTGGTATTAGCCACAGAGTCCAGTATCGGGTGATTTGATCACATGACCTTGTAGCCATAACTCTAAGGCTGTTTGCAGCATCCCCAGGAAGGCTTTCCTGTGAGAGATTAGCATCTTCTAAGACCTATTGTTCTTCCTAATGGCCCTTTCCAGCCAAAAATCTGGACTGATTGCATTCTGTCTAGTCAGCGTTCCCCAGGTGTAAACACATTTGTAATAGACAATGCATACAAATATGATAATCATATTCAGTAAATCAAACTTTCCAATGCTATCTCACATGACCCATCGTGCATAAAACACATCCTAGTTATGACAATCACATTATAACAATCTCTCTCTGAAGAATATGAGGCATAATGCCACAACTATTACATCCCACTGTACTAAAACCTCATTTCCAGATGTTCCCAAACTAAAGATGTCACTTGAAAGACATCACTTGGTACATGGATTCATACACGAACCGGTAGGCAAATACTGATGCGAGTAGTCACATACATGTTATACATCCTTAGATTAAGTGAACACTCCTTAATTAGGTACCAGCATTCTGGAGCATACAATACCAGTAATATATAAGCCATCAGCCTTTACTTTGTATGCAATGCTGGACTGGTACTATTGTCTAGCAGAATAAATACTTGGGAACAGCTGGCTTCTCCAGCTTCTATGGCAGTAGCTTTAGTGTGACCACAGCAAGGTCTTCAGTTCAAAGTGCTGCATGCTTCTAGATAATTTGCTCATGCCAGAGATGCCAGACAGAAAAAATATAAAGAGATAACAGGCATGGGCAGCAGTTGACTATTTGACCAAAGTTATAAAAACTTAGTGCCCTTCAGCTTTTTGGAGGCAGAAGACAGTTTCTGTAGAGGCACCTTCAAAACCTGCGGCTCATTGGAAGGAGGCAGCTTCTCATTACAGTGAGTTTAATGATTAGTTACCAGAATGGCACATGATCAGCAAGTGGCCACATGTTTTTGACAGGTTTGCTCCAAAACCCTGCTCCTCCGACGGTATTATCAATTTGTAGGCATTAAAGGTTCTGAACTTCTGATGTTTGGAATACCGAGGAGCTCAAGTTATATTTTTTTCTTCTCTCATGAATATGGTCTGAGGCTCAGTCTATTTCTTTTCAGTACATCAGAATGAGAACGTCAGCAATTTTTCAGTAATAATGTGCTGTGACACTTCTGTATTTTTAAATCTGATTTTTCTAAGCAAGTAGTTTTAACTGAAGTGTAACTTGGGGGTAATGCAAGACAAATCAGACTCCTGAAAGGGACAGAGTAGACTGGAAAGTTGAGAGCCACTGGTTTAAGGCACTAAATTGGGATCATGCCCCAAATTTAAGAAGGCACGTAGTACATGTCTTTGGAAAGTCTTAAATCACAGAAAGAAGGGAAGAGTGGGAGAAAGCAGCTTCGTAGGGGAGGGGAATGAAGACTAGATTGCCATCTCCTTGGGGCAGGGATTGTACTACCTTCTCTGTTTTGAAAGCACATAGCACACAAAGGTCCCAACAGAAATAAATAATAACGGTAAGAAAGAGAAACTACCAGGCTATAGCTGATCTAAAAGGTCAGAGCCAGTATGTATGTTATGCATCCCCATGAAATATTGCCACTTACTATGGTGTCCAGCTCATGGCCTTAGCCCTGCTACATGTACACCTCTGATACAACAAACGGTCAATGGAGGTTTCAGAAATTACCTGATGTAAGGTACTTACAATGGTCCTTAACACCAAAGTCCGAGCACCTCACAATATTTAAATTAATAGCACCATACAACAACCCTGCATGGTAGGGACGTACTATAATCCCTGAGGAACTGAGGAACAGAGAGGCTGGCTTGGGGCTCCTCTACACAAACGCTTCATTTGCAGCAAACTGGCAGCTGAATTTATCCTGTACTCTTCTGCCATGTACTAAGTGTCTGTGTCTGGCCTCCTGCCATGCACTAAACATCCTCTAGCCTGCGTTGAGATGGGAGTGGATTAAAGCATGCTAGGGAACTGTTATGATACGCAGCTGGGTGCACACAGACACTAAGGGTACGGGTAAGCTGCAGTGGTGAGTGTGCTTCCCAGCGTGACCAGGCATGCACTTGCTTTCTAAAAAGAGAGCAGCAGAGCTGCGGGTAGCACAGACAGCCTGCCCGATTACATAGCCAGGGAGTCTGGGTGGGTTTGTAGTCATTTTTAGCATGCTAGCTTGAACGGAGCTATTTGGTGTTTCCCTGTTCAAGCTGAGGAAAGCACACTCCCAGCTGCAGTGTCAACATATCCAAGTACACCCCAGCTTGCTGCAAACAGGGCTTGTCTACACAAATACTTCAAGTAACTTGCCCAAAGTCACTGTGGCAGAGCCAGGAATCAAATGTGGGTCTCCCATGTTCCAGACTAGCATCCTAACCATCAGACCATCCATCCTCCTCTTCGATTCTGTAGTGACTTACAGGACAGTTCCTGAATCACCAGTGACTCAGAGTACAACGTTCCCCCTGCACTTTGATTTTCTCTTTCATGTCTCCCTAAGAAGTGCTAACCAGATCCCTTTGTGAAATCCGACAAGATTACATCCCAAGATGGCATCTCTGCTTTGGAGATGTTCCACTTCTAATCCACACTAATTAACAATGTTCATGTTTCATTATGGTAAACACTTTTCAGAATCTTTTTTTAAAATGGCCTTTATTAAATCAAATCTATCAAGCAACAAGGCACACTGCAACTGCACCCTTCTGATAAAGCCATGTTTGAGGGGATTGCCTCTGCTTTTCATAACAAAAAAAAAAAGGCAGAAAATAAACCACTCATAGTTGCAAAAAAGGGGCTTAAAAGGCTCATTAAGGCAGATCTTGGCACAGTCATTATTATGTATTTGTCAAGGTTAATTCTGTGTTGAAACAAATGCCATTAGTGTTGTCTCAGTAATCAATATGCTCCCTGTTCTTGCCTGCAACAGAGAAAGGGAGGGTGAAGCCAACACTTCCATGAAGTAGAAGTAGTTAGACTTGTTTATTTACAAAATATCCCTACCTGAGTCATAAGGGGACATGTTGTACCATTCTCAGCCATGAAGCTTGTCCATGAACCAGGCTTAACAAGTCAGACTTCTATTTACTCAACTGCAAATTGGATCAAAAACCACTGAAGTAACCACCGAAGTTTCAGATCAAATACAAAAATGATGAATCCCTTGATAATGGTGGAAGGGAGTGGAAACAGTTGAGCACAAGCAGTCAAGATCTCTGGGATTTACTTTTTGGCTCTTTCACTGACTGTGTGTCGGCAAAGAACAGTCCCTGATGAGGCCATGGCACAGCTGGTGGCCGAGCTTTGTGACTTGGTCCTCACTCACAACCATTTCAGATTTGGGGACAAGTCAGTGGCACTGCTATGGGTACCCACATGACCCCACAGTATGCCAACATTTTTATGGCTGACTTAGAACAACACTTCCTCAGGTCTTGTTCCCTAGCGCCCCTCCTCTACTTATACTACATTGATGACATCTTCATCACATGGACCCACGGAAAGGAGGCCCTTGAAGAATTCCACCTGGATTTCAACAATTTCCACTGCACCCCACCATCAACCTCAGCCTGGACCAGTCCACACAAGAGATCCACTTCCTGGACACTACAGTGCAAATAAGTGATGGTCACATAAATACCACCCTATACCGGAAACCTACTGACTGCTATACAGCTTTCATCCAGGACACATCACACGATTTACAGCCAAGCCCTAAAATACAACCAAATTTGCTCCAATCTCTCAGACAGAGACAAACACCTACAAAATCTTTATCAAGCATTCTTAAAACTACAATATCCACCTGGGGAAGTGAGCCAACAGATTAACAGAGTAAGCTGGGTAGCCAGAAATCACCTACTACAGGACAGGCCCAACAAGGAAAATAACAGAACACCACTGGCCATCAAGTACAGCCACCAGCTAAAACCTCTCCAGCACATTATCAATGATCTACAACCTATCCTGGAAAATGATCCCTCACTCTCACAGACCTTGGGAGGCAGGCCAGTCCTCGCTTACAGACAGCCTGCCAAACTGAAGCAAATACTCACCAGCAACTACACACTATGCCATAGAAACACTAACCCAGGAACCAATCCCTGTAGGAAACCTCGTTGCCTACTCTGTCCCCGTATCTACTCTAGCAACACCACCAGAGGACCCACCACATCAGCCACACCCATCAAGGGCTCATTCACCTGCATGTCTACTAATGTGATATATGCCGTCATATGCCAGCAACGCCCCTCTACCATGTACATTGGCCAAACCAGACAGTCCCTACATAAAAGAATAAATGGACACAAATTGGACATCAGGAATGGTAACATACAGAAGCCAGTAGGAGAACACTTCGATCTCCCTGGACTTTCTAGAAGAGATTTAAAAGTAGCTATACTTGAACAAAAAAACTTCAGAAACAGACTTCAAAGAGAAACAGCAGAACTAAAAGTCATTTGCAAATTTAACACCATTAATTTGGGGTTGAATAGGGACTGGGAGTGGCTGGTTCATTACAAAAGCAATTTTGTCTCTCCTGGAATTGACACTTCCTCATCTATTATTGGGAGTGGACCACGTCCACCCTGATCGAATTGGCCCCATCAACACTGGTTCTCCACTTGTGAGGTAACTCCCTTTTCTTCATGTGTCGGTATATAATGCCTGCATCTGTAATTTTCACTCCATGCATCTGAAGAAGTGGGTTTTTTACCCACAAAAGCTTATGCCCAAATAAATCTGTTAGTCTTTAAAGTGCCACCGGACTCCTTCTTAACTTTACCTCAGTTTCCATAAACTGCAGATAATAATTCACAGGGGGTTGGGGAGGGTATGTTTCTCTTTCTTTATATTTTACACACACATACATACACACACTCTTGTAAAAACTCTTTAGAAATTATTCACACACTCTCGCCTGGACTCCACCTCCAGAGCATGGAGGCTTAAACTTGACAGTTACTGCAGAAACATATACTGATTTGCTGTAGGAGGCAGGGGGACTGAGAATCCATCCAAGCACAGTCAGTTCCTCAACTTAGCCACACTCAGATTTGAATCCCTGAAGGATATATACAGTCGATGTGTGTGTACATGGAAAACCAGCACAAGAGAGTACACTGTGTATATCTGCTTTGTAACAGAGTGTATCAAACCAAATGGCTGATATCTCCACATAGGGGCAGAGTGGTTAGATATGCAGATTCATACACCATAGCTTCATAAGTGTTTTCAAAGCACTCTGCTTTCATCTGAAGTCCTCATATACAGCCCACCTACAGGGACTGGCCTACTGGTTATTTTGTGTTAGCAAATTATAATAAAATGCATATTCAAGCAGCTTAACAGGAAAGACAGCAAGTCCAGTGGTTACAGCACTCACCTAGGACTTGGGTGACCTGGGTTTGATCCCCTGGCTGGCTAAAGGTTTCCTGCGTGAGTCAAGGCAAGTCAATTAGCTTCTCTGTGCCTCAGTTCCCTATCTGTAATATTGTACTCATAGCATCAGAGGGGTAGCCGTGTTAGTCTGGATCTGTAAAAAGCGATAAAGAGTCCTGTGGCCCCTTATAGACTAACAGACATATTGGAGCATAAGCTTTTGTGGGTGAATACCCATTTTGTCAGACGCACGTACAGTTTATGCTTCAATACGTCTGTTAGTCTCTAAGGTGCCACAGGACTCTTTGTCACTTTGTATTCATAGTAATTTTCTACCACATATGTGACATTGTGAGGCTCTTAGATACTATGATAATAAGTATAATGAACAGATAATGTTATTAAATAACTAACCCCACTTTTTACACTAAAAAAGTCTATCTGGCCGGGGGGGAAATCACATGTACACTGATATTTTTCAATTCAAAACCCTCTTACTTATCATTCAACTTACAGGCATAGGTGCTGGAAATCGGGATGCTGCCTCCCTCTCTGGCTTGAAGTGGTTTCCATCAGATACAGGGTTTACAAGTTTGGTTCAATGGCTCTCAGCATCCTCACTATACAAATTGTTTCCAGCACCCCTGCTTACAAGTAAAATAAATAGGCTAGGTCTAATCCTATCAGACTGTAATCAAATGAAGGTAAGGTCTAGAAATGCTGTAAGATAGAACTGAAGGGCATTGCCAGAGGTGTGGATGGGAACGGAATAGAAGGATTTCTGCAGGTGGTCTGAAGGCAAATCTCTGGAGGAGTCTCAGTTATGAGTAATGCAGAACAGGATTGAGGTACATTCAAAGAGATGTTAGCAAAAAGTTTAGGGCCTGATCATGCTCCCAGTGAAGGAAGGTTGGTCTTTTGGTTAAGGAACTTAGAAGAACTGGATTCAACTCCCAGCTCTGCTACAGACTTCTTGAGTGACCAGCTGAAACCCAGACATCTCAGCACTAGCCTGGTTCCTAATGCAGGATTAGGGCTTTAAGCTCTGTGTGTGTCTATTCCAAATCTGTAAACTGAGGGTACTACTACTACCTCCTCTTTCTTTCCTCCCTCTCAGCCCCCACGCTCTGTCCAGATTCTCTAAGCTTTTCAGTGCAGGGACTGTCACTGACTGGGTGTGCATACAGCACCTTGCACAATGAGGGCTCATGCTCTCCAGCTGAGACCTCTAGGCATTATAATAACACAAACGACAGCAGCAGGAGGTTGGGAGTCTTATACAACTCCTGGCTACACTATGCCTCTGTCCAGCACTAGTAGTCAGTCCCCTTTACAAAAGCCAAAAATCCACCTATAATAATTTAACCACATTTTCACCATCAAAAAAAAATGAGGCCACCACAAATCAGGGCTTTCCAGGATTCTTTCTGTAGCTAACCTGCTGGTTCAACACACCTGTGCGCTTTGTAAATGGCTCCATATGCTCAATCAAAAAGAAATCTAATTACCTTAATATACTTCCTCCAAAAGTTGAAGAGTAAACTATATGTTTAATTATAAACTTTCCACTTTGGGCAGCTATAATTAATGAGTCAAGGAATCGAGCAATCTGCCTAGAGCAACCTTTTATTAATCCTGAGGTACCTGAACACCACTCGTACTTTAGAGCCAGTCACTTCCTATTAGTATTAGAATCAGAAGTGCCTACCTAAGGCATTAATCATGGAGCGCTACAACATTAACAGACTTCTAATTACATATAGTGCATACTATTGCTATGGATTGCATGCACAGGGCAGTGTGAATAAATAGCCTTCCTGAGGCTACAGCAGGCTTTGTCTTTGCTTATGTTGCAGTGATTTTAATGCAGAGATGGGCTGGAACTCAAAGTTGTTTGGCTATTGGGTGATCTGGATATGAATTCTGCAGATGGTCCCTCATAGGCAAAAGAAACCATGTGTTGCAAGCCACAGAAGAGGCAGTGTGTTCTAGCAGATAAGATGCTAGCCAGAGTTCCATTCCTACTTCTGTCACTGACTGGATCCTGATCAAATCACACCCCTCCTCCCTGTGTTTTTGTTTAGATTGTAAACACTTCAGGGCAAGGATGATATCTTATTATTATTGATTAGTACAGTATTAGCTAGGGCCCTGATCTTAATTGGTAGTTCTACAATCTACCATAATACAAATATGGATTTCTGGTTCTTTAACTGAATTGTGTGTCTTGGGAACATCCCTAGCTTTACACCACTTGAATTTCAGAACCATAGCTGGTATTTGGCATCACTGCCAGGTGATTCAGCAGTGCCATTAGTTCTGAGGTCTTAATACCTTTGTCTGAAGTAACCAAGGGTCTCGAGGAGAGAATTTGAAAAAGAAAACTATTATGCTCACAGTCTAGGCACAAAGAAGTTAGATACAGGAATACATGCTCTTGCTAGAAGGCTGCAACATAACATTACTTTATTTCTTATAATTCAGAATAGCAGCACCCAAGAGCCCCAAAACAGAGGGAAACAAACCAGGCTGCTCCCTAGGGCAGATGGGCACATCTTACCCCGCCTTGTTTAAAGGTGGCTACTTCCAGACTGATTGATGGCAGGGCTTCTCTACAGAGCCCCGTGGCCTGAAAGCAGAACCAGGAACCACCCCTCATCCGCTCAAAGTGATAGCTTGCAATTCCAACACAGGACTCAAGCAACCACAACCCCCAACTGAGTGTATGGAAGATCTTACTCAACGGAGTTTAATGAAGACTTTTTTCAGTAGGCCAGAGAGACTGGCAGGTCTGTATGGTACCAAAGAACACCCCACCCAACAGAGTTCCCTACTCAGATGTGATGAAATGGGACTGTTCTCAATGTTTTCCCTAATAATGTGTGGGTGTCTCAGTTTCCCCTGTGCATTTCTTAAGTTTCTAGGTGGTGGGATAAAGGCCAGTGTGCATAAATCACCGACCCTGTCTCCTAGCAACAAATGGCCAGGGCCCTTCCCCCCTTGCAAGGGTATAGCTAAAGGTGAACAAATAGATCAGCTGACTTCCTGGCCCGGGAAAGAGAGAAAGCCAGAGGAGGAGGGGCTGGAGGGGGTTTTGAGTTTGGGAGCTGGCTGGGAATGAGGAGTGAAGGCAGATGTGGAGGTCTGCCTCGCTGGGCCCCAGAATTGACCTGGCTGAGGGGTCCAGTTCTCTGTACCTACGAGCTCTGTTTTAGACCGTGTTCCTGGCATCGAATAAACCTCTATTTTACTGGCTGGCTAAGAGTCACATCTGACTGTGAAGTGGGGGTGCAGGACCCTGTAGCTTCCTCAGGACCCAGCCTGGGCGGACTCTCTGGGGGAAGTGCACAGACGGGCATATGCTGAATGCTCCAAGGTCAGACCCAGGAGGTAAAGCCGTGTGAGCTTCTTGCCCTGGAGACAGTCTGCTCCAAGGGACAGTAGGCTCCCCAAAGTCCTGACTGGCTTGCTGGGAGCAGTTCCAGAGCATCGCCCGGGGAACTTTGTGACACCAGATACCAAGTTCCTAAAGTCATGTCATCAGGAAAAGACTTCGCTGGCTGACTGTGCTCTAACAGAGCCACATGTACAGTAGCAGCTTCTGTGATTAATTCAGCCCATCATCTTCTGTCACATACAGAAGTGCAGAAGGTGGATCTGAAGGAGGGAATTCCCTACATCATCCTGTTGGGAAGAGGAACAGACTTTACATCTTCCCATGCCATGGAAATGGCCATGAGACCTCCACAGCAAACTCAGCAGATCAAAATCACATGGATCCTGAGAGATTTGAAAGAGAGCAGGGCATGCTTACAGGAACTCTTGACACTTCATCAGCTCTGTTTTCCCAGCCCTCCTGGATATGCATATTCTGGCTGCCCCTTGTCCCTCACCTCCCTTGAAGACCAGCAATATTCAGAGAAAAGTATTGCAGGCCCATCTTTAGCATTCTCTCATAGTTGTCAACAGATGGCCTGATGCCAAGTGAACAGTTAATTGAGATTCTGTCCCCAGCCTAGCCAGAGAAAAGCTCCAAAGGAAGCCAGATTGTTTCCCTGAGCTCACCTCTCTTTCACTGCCCACATCACCTGAGGGAAAGACTGTTTGTGAAGTCATTTTCTCTAGTGCTGGAGAAAGTCATAGCTCTCATTAAGTAGGGATTGGAAGGGCTGACCTCCAGAGGACCCTGCTATGCTATCGGCACAGTAAAGAACAAGAAAAAAGTTCTTCAAGCCAGGCAAAGATACAAACAAAATGGTTGAGGGGTGGGGTGTGAGTGGGGGGAGGAAAGCAAGGTACTTTGAAGATAAAATGGTTCATAAAGGTGCCTTAGGGAAGATAAAAGTCAGGGTGATCAACCTTGTCCAGCACAGAACTCTAGCATTTTTGCCAGCCGGTTGTTAGGTTCCTACATTGACCTTCGAACACTGAAGCCCTTAATGTCACCATAAAATCTTAAAGAGAATCCAGTATATCATTCCCCCTACCCCCATTTTTAAAAAAGCCTCAAGATTTTTACCTTCCTAACTTCCTCTGCTTCTATTTTATAGACTCCCTGGTATTGCTGGGCTAGTTCCCTATGCCACACAGAAGAAAAAGGTGCAAGTCAGCTCAGAATGCAGGTTTTACCAGTTAATTGCTTTGCTGGAAGCAAATAGGTTTGATCTGATTGGACAGCTCCTTAGCTGGTGTTAACTGGTATGTTAGACTTCACTGAAATAAAGAAAAAGGAGCTATTCTGATTTACACCAGCCCCTATGTTTTAGGGCCCAATCTTGCACTGTTACTCACTTAGGACTAGCCTGTGATACCCTTACTCATCGTGACTATTACCTCACTCCTAGGGCACTCCAGCTGGGAAAAAAAAATCAATGGGAGTACTCAAAGTCAAGGTATTTATTCAATGCAAGTGTATCCAGTCTTGCCCCTCAATAGTCCTCAATGAAGTGGTTCCAATTAAAATCAATGGGCTTGATTCTCTACTGCCTTAAACATTGTGGAGGCATCTACCTCTGTGAAAATGAATGCAAAGGGGGGTTAAACATGTGTGACAGAGTCAGACTGGACAGTTTTGAAAGGGTGGCAGGAGGCAAGTACATCAATGTTGGAATAATTAAACCCCTTATTGCTCTGAACTGAAAGAGGTTCCACAGTTTAACGATGGACACCTGAGTCCAATTAAGAGCAGCTTGCAACCTTTAGAAACGGCTTTCAGAGGGAGAAGATGAATGAGAAGCAAGCTGTAGAAGGGCTGTATTTAGAAAAGGCTTCTTCTAGGTAAAGAGCTGATTTCTGACTATAAGAGAAACTTTGCGTTTGTTTCTGGTTGGGAAGAAGCAGCGGGCATTAGGGTGTGTGCAAGAAACCTCTCACGCTTACCCTGTAAATATGGTAGGACTGATTTAATCTCTTTCCCTCACTCCACACACACACTCCCCAAAAGACAGAAGGAAAAACTGAGCCTTGAAGTGACTAAACAGGTGCATCGTCACAAATTTTACCAGTGTGAGTGAAGAGCTCTAGTTTGATGGAATTTCACATTCACCATGCATTCACTGAAATAAGCATACAGTATAAGGATTCGATTTCAATTGCTAAGTGTCACAAGCATTGATTTCCCTGTAAAAATATTTCCATAATAGTAAAAATTTACAGCGAGGCAAAGAAAAGTGCTGCTTGAAAATATTGACATGAAGTGTTTTTTACAGTTCTAAAATTTAGCTTTTTCAATCACACCATCTACAGTCAAATAACATTTTATGACCTCCCCTCACCCCATTGTATTGTGCAACTGAAAATTTAAGTCAATAAAAATCACTATGACTTATTGAAGTTACTAAAAAATAAAAATCAAGTTCTGCCAAGCCAACATATAAATGTCTGTACCTGGTGAAGTCCATGGGAATTAGGTACCTACGTGTGTTAGAAAATTCCACAAAGATATTGGGAGTCCTACATTTTCATTGAAGTCAATAGGAGTTAGGCACCTAGCTCCAGATCCACAAAGGTAGGTAGGCTCCTTCAATATCTTTAGGCATTTAAATACCTTGAAAAATCTGGTCCCAAGAACAGTCGCTTTTGAAAGTATTATCCCAAATCTCCTAAGGGTGGGATTCACAAGGGGGACTTAGATGTATATTTTAAATATGCATGGGAGCAGGGGGACTAGAATCTAGGTCTCCCCCTTCCAGGGGAGTGTCATAACTGCTGAGCTATAGCCAGGGCCGGCATTAGGGAAAGTGGCACCCTGGGCGAACTCATATTTTGGAACACACCCCCCATCATTTCTGGCCCCCATGGGCTCCCCACCATCACCTCTGGGTTCCTCCTGCCTCCCCCAGGGTTTAATTTATATTGAAGGAGGTGCCAGAGCTCAGACTTAGCACAAATTAAGCATTGGCAGGGCAGCCTGATCAGGGCCACCCAGAGGATTCAGGAGGCCTGGGGCAAAGCAATTTCAAGGGCCCCTTCCACAAAAAAAGTTGCAATACTATAGAATACTATATTCTTGAGGGGGGGCCCTGTGGGGCCCAGGGCAAATTGCCCCACTTGCCCCCCCACGGGCAGCCCTGGGCCTGATACTGGCTGGTGCTGGTCGGGCACCCAGCTCTGAAGGCAATGCCACTGCCAGCAGTGCAGAAGTAAGGGTGGCATGTGGTATATGACGTATTGCCACCCTTCTGCGCTGCTGCTGTGGCTTGTGGTGCCTGATGCTTGGCATATGGCTCAAGGTGGGCTTCACACTGTCACACGGGGGATGCATCTTGCCAGAGCCTATGGCCTTCTTGCAGCCCCTAGCCACTCCTGGGGCGCCTGTTCAGATTTTGGGGGTGGGGGTTGGAGGAAACTTTAGCCATGATTCCAGGGACTACTTAGGTACCTGAAAACCATAGGGTTTTTGCAGATGACGACTTAGGAATTAGCTGATGTGGGAGCATTGTATCTAATTGTTATACGAAGAAAGAAAAAAATATATATGGAAATGCCAATTAAAGCGACATTTAAACTTTATATGTAAATTTAGAATAATCAGGAGATAATACAACAAGATATTCCCAATCCCTGGGGCTGCAGATGCCAGCAGAGCGAGGGGCACCCTTGCTCCAGAAGCACCCCATTTATAACAGCACCGCTGGCCTTCGCCCACTTCACCCGCACTTAAGGCTGGCCCTGGCTATAACATAATTCATTTTCCCTGATCCAGTGAATTTTTATTTATACCCAGTGGAACAGTTGAGATTAAGAAAGACCCACCTTACAATATGCCCCAGGTTAAGGAACTCACCTGAGAGTTAAGACTTGGGTTAAGTCCCTTCCCCACAGCAGGCACTGCAGGGAATTGAACCTCAATCTCTTACATCATAGACAAGGGGGCTAACCACTGAGTTACTGGATATACAGCAGCAGCAGCACCTCCTCCCGCCATTTTGTGCATGGTTAAGTATGCTGTGAACCCATCTGTCATAACTTTAGTCCCAGATTTGGACCTTAGCGTCCAAAATATGGGGGTTAGCATGAAAACCTCCAAGCTTAGCTACCAGCTTGGACCTGGTACTTGCTGCCACCACCCAAAAAATTAGAGTGTTTTGGGGCACTCTGGTCCCCCTGAAAAACCTTCCCTGGGGACCCCAAGACCCAAATCCCTTGAGTCTCACAACAAAGGGAAATAATCCTTTTTCCCTTCCCCCCTCCAGGTGCTCCTAGAGAGATACACAGAAACAAGCTCTGTGAATCCAAACAGAGTGACTCCCCCTCTCTGTTTCCAGTCCTGGAAACAAAAGCACTTTCCTCTTCACCCAGAGGGAATGCAAAATCAGGCTAGCAAATCCAACACACACAGATCTCCCCCTGATTTCTTCCTCCCACCAAGTCCCTGGTGAGTACAGACTCAATTTCCCTGAAGTAAAGAAAAACTCCAACAGGTCTTAAAAGAAAGCTTTATATAAAAAGAAAGAAGAAATACATACAAATGGTCTCTCTGTATTAAGGTGACAAAATACAGGGTCGATTGCTTAAAAGAATATTGAATAAACAGCCTTATTCAAAAAGAATACAAATCAAAGCACTCCAGCACTTATATTCATGCAAATACCAAAGAAAAGAAACCATATAACTTACTATCTGATCTCTTTGTCCTTACACTTATAAACAGAAGATTAGAAAATAGAAACTACTTCTCCAAAGCTCAGAGAAAGCAGGCAGACAGAAACAAAGACAGGTTGGGGAAGTCCTTCCACTGGGAGGGGATGGGCAAGGACGTTGCCAAGTATGTCCGGTCTTGTGAGGTGTGCCAAAGAGTGGGAAAGCCTCAAGACCAGGTCAAGGCCCCTCTCCAGCCACTCCCCATAATTGAGGTCCCATTTCAGCGAGTAGCTGTGGATATTCTGGGCCCTTTCCCAAAAAAGACGCCCAGAGGAAAGCAGTACGTACTGACTTTAGTGGACTTTGCTACCCGATGGCCGGAAGCAGTAGCTCTAGGCAACACCAGGGCTAACAGTGTGTGCCTGGCCCTAACAGACATCTTTGCCAGGGTAGGTTGGCCCTCCGACATCCTTACAGATTCAGGGTCTAATTTCCTGGCAGGGACCATGGAAAAACTGTGGGAAACTCATGGGGTGAATCACTTGGTTGCCACCCCGTACCACCATCAAACCAATGGCCTGGTGGAAAGGTTCAATGGAACTTTGGGGGCCATGATACGAAAATTCATCAACGAATTCTCCAATAATTGGGACCTAGTGTTGCAGCAGTTGCTGTTTGCCTACAGGGCTGTACCACATCCCAGTTTAGGGTTTTCGCCATTTGAACTTGTGTATGGTCACGAGGTTAAGGGACCATTACAGCTGGTGAAGCAGCAATGGGAGGGGTTTACGCCTTCTCCAGGAACTAACATTCTGGACTTTGTAAGCAACCTTCAAAGCACCCTCCAACACTCTTTAGCTCTTGCTAGAGAGAACCTAAAGGATGCTCAAGAAGAGCAAAAGGCCTGGTATGACAGACATGCCAGAGAACGTTCCTTCAAGGTAGGAGACCAGGTTATGGTCTTGAAGGCGCAACAGGCCCATAAGATGGAAGCATCATGGGAAGGTCCATTCACGGTCCAAGAGCGCCTGGGAACTGTAAACTACCTCATAGCATTTCCCAATTCCTCACTAAAGCCTAAAGTGTACCATGTTAATTCTCTCAAGCCTTTCTATTCCAGAGACTTACAGGTTTGTCACTTTACAGTCCAGGGAGATGAGGCTGAGTGGCCTGACGGTGTCTACTACGACGGGAAAAAAGACGGTGGCGTGGAAGAGGTGAACCTCTCAACCACCCTGGAACGTCTGCAGCGGCGATAAATCAAGGAGCTGTGCACTAGCTTCGCCCCATTGTTCTCAGCCACCCCAGGACGGACTGAACAGGCATACCACTCCATTGATACAGGTAATGCTCACCCAATCAGAACCCCACCCTACCGGGTGTCTCCTCATACCCAAGCTGCTATAGAACGGGAGATCCAGAACATGCTACAGATGGGTATAATCCGCTCATCTACCAGTGCATGGGCATCTCCAGTGGTTCTGGTACCCAAACCAGATGGGGAAATACGCTTTTGCGTGGACTACCGTAAGCTAAATGCGGTAACTCGTCCGGACAACTATCCAATGCCACGCACCGATGAGCTATTGAAGAAGTTGGGACGTGCCCAGTTCATCTCTACAATAGACTTAACCAAGGGGTACTGGCAAGTACCGCTAGATGAACCTGCCAAGGAGAGGTCAACATTCGTCACCCATGCGGGGGTGTATGAATTCAATGTCCTTCCTTTCGGCCTTCGAAATGCACCCGACACCTTCCAGAGGCTGGTAGATGGTCTACTAGCTGGACTGGGAGAATTTGCAGTTGCCTACCTCGATGATGTGGCCATTTTTTCAGACTCCTGGCCCGAACACCTGCTACACCTGGAAAAGGTCTTTGAGCGCATCAGGCAGGCCGGACTAACTGTTAAGGCCAAAAAGTGTCAAATAGGCCAAAACAGAGTGACTTACCTGGGGCACCAGGTGGGTCGAGGAACCATAAACCCCCTACAGGCCAAGGTGGATGCTATCCAAAAGTGGCCTGTCCCAAGGTCAAAGAAACAGGTCCAATCCTTCTTAGGCTTGGCCGGATACTACAGGCGATTTGTATCACACTACAGCCAAATCGCTGCCCCACTGACCGACCTGACCAAAAAGACCCAGCCAAATGCAGTTAAGTGGACTGATGAGTGTCAAAAGGCCTTTACCCAACTTAAGGCAACGCTCATGTCTGACCCTGTACTCAGGGCCCCGGACTTTGACAAGCCATTCCTAGTAACCACAGTTGCATCTGAGCGTGGTATAGGAGCAGTGCTCATGCAGGAAGCAACAGATCACAACTTCCATCCTGTCGTGTTTCTCAGCAAGAAACTGTCTGAGAGGCAAAGTCACTGGTCAGTCAGTAAAAAGGAATGTTATGCCATTGTGTACGCCCTGGAAAAGCTACGCCCATACGTTTGGGGACGGCGGTTCCAGCTACAAACTGACCATGCTGCGCTAAAGTGGCTTCATACTGCCAAGGGGAACAAGAAGAAACTTCTTCGTTGGAGTTTAGCTCTCCAAGATTTTGATTTTGAAATTCAACACATCACAGGAGCTTCTAACAAAGTTGCTGATGCACTCTCCCGTGAGAGTTTCCCAGATTTCAGTAGTTAAAAAGTGTTCTTAAAATGTAAAAGTCTGTTAGTTATATACTTAGTAGTATATGTAAAGGTGCATGTGTTGTATTAATCTGTTTATTTTAAAGTTCTAGAAGGAAATCGCCGCCAGTGAGCTTCCCCACTGTCTGCAATTTGGGGGGCGTGTCATAAACAGATAGCTAAGGGTTAATGTCTCTTTCACCTGAAGCACCTGACCAGAGGACCAATCAGGAAACCGGATTTTTTCAACTTTGAGTGGAGGGAATTTTGTGTCTGAGGTCTTTGTTTCTGTCTGCCTGCTTTCTCTGAGCTTTGGAGAAGTAGTTTCTGTTTTCTAATCTTCTGTTTCTAAGTGTAAGGACAAAGAGATCAGATAGTAAGTTATATGGTTTCTTTTCTTTGGTATTTGCATGAATATAAGTGCTGGAGTGCTTTGATTTGTATTCTTTTTGAATAAGGCTGTTTATTCAATATTCTTTTAAGCAATCGACCCTGTATTTTGTCACCTTAATACAGAGAGACCATTTGTATGTATTTCTTCTTTCTTTTTATATAAAGCTTTCTTTTAAGACCTGTTGGAGTTTTTCTTTACTTCAGGGAAATTGAGTCTGTACTCACCAGGGACTTGGTGGGAGGAAGAAATCAGGGGGAGATCTGTGTTTGTTGGATTTGCTAGCCTGATTTTGCATTCCCTCTGGGTGAAGAGGAAAGTGCTTTTGTTTCCAGGACTGGAAACGGAGAGGGGGAGTCACTCTGTTTGGATTCACAGAGCTTGTGTCTGTGTATCTCTCCAGGAGCACCAGGAGGGGGGAAGGGAAAAAGGATTATTTCCCTTTGTTGTGAGACTCAAGGGATTTGGGTCTTGGGGTCCCCAGGGAAGGTTTTTCAGGAGGACCAGAGTGCCCCAAAACACTCTAATTTTTTGGGTGGTGGCAGCAAGTACCAGGTCCAAGCTGGTAGCTAAGCTTGGAGGTTTTCATGCTAACCCCCATATTTTGGACACTAAGGTCCAAATCTGGGACTAAAGTTATGACATGGTGTGCAGCGGTTAGGGGATAGACAGAATCCAGAAGCCAGTAGAAATATTTTATTTTTCTTTTCTCTGCTAGGGACTTTTTAGCAGAGAGAAACAGTTTGGTTTTAAAAAGGGAACCAGAGAGAATTTTTTTTTCTTCTGCTCTCTCTGGCAGTTTGTGGCTTGCATAATAAGCAAGAAACCATTAAGGTGCTATTAAGAGTCTTTTGTCACACAATAGCACTCCCATTGAGAGTCATTACCAGCACTATATACATGCAAATAAAGTGGTTTTTCAGGTTTACTTAACATTGAAGATTAGCTAAAAGCATTGTTGCTAGGCAGACCCCAGGAGGCAACAGAGCCTGCAGTTCAGAAGAGAAACACCGGAGGGCACCCCAACACAAGAAAACAGGAACCATGACTTCTAAGGCAAAAATTGAGGCCGAAGAACAAATCAAAGAAGCTGAACACAGGCGACAACTGGAAATAAAACAAAAAGAGATGGAGATGAAAGAAAGAGAAGAACAGATCAGAGAGGCAGCCTACCAAAGAGAACAGGCAGCCTACCAAAGAGAACAGGCAGCCAAAGAGGTGGCCCACAGAAGGAAGCAAGAAGAAGAAGAGGCGGCCCACCGCCGAGACATGGAAAAACACCAAAAAGAAATGGAAAAACACCAAAAAGAAATGGAAAAACAACAAAAAGAGAATGAAGAGAAGGAAAAACAGAGAAAACATGAACTGGACTTGGCAAAAGCTGGGCTGCATGTGCCAGCCAACCCTAACAACCCGGCGCCAATTATTGCTCCACAGCACAGGAAATTTCCCACCTACAAGGCAGGGGATGACACCGAGGCCTTCTTGGAAAATTTTGAAAGAGCCTGTCTTGGGTACAGCATCCCCGAAGACCAGTACATGGTAGAATTCAGGTCACAGCTCAGTGGACCTTTAGCAGAGGTGGCAGCTGAAATGCCTAAGCAGCAAATGAATGACTATAAACTTTTTCAAACCAAGGCCAGATACAGAATGGGGATAACCCCAGATCATGCCCGTCGGCGCTTCAGAACCCAAAAGTGGAAACCAGATGTGTCATTTCCCAAACACGCCTACTACATTGCAAAAAACTATGAGGCCTGGATAACAGGACACAACGTTCAAACCTTGGAAGAACTGCACCTCCTCATACAAATGGAGCAGTTCTTGGATGGTGTTCCTGAAGACATCACACGGTACATACAAGATGGAAAACCCAAAGATCTCGCTGATGTGGGGGAGATTGGAGCCAAATGGATGGAAGTGGCAAAAAGCAAGAAAGCTACGGTCAAGGGGAACGAATACCCCAGGGGGCACACCGACCATAAACCCTACAACCGAGGACAGCCAAAGACCCCACATACAACCCAAGTGAAGCCACAGACGCCCTATTCTTCCACCTCACCAGTCTCCAGTAACTCACCTCGGCCCAGTGACCCATCAGATGGAAGATGCTTTAAGTGTAATGAACTGGGACATATCAAGGCCAACTGTCCAAAGAACACCATGCGAGTGCAATTGATTACACCACCATCACACCAAAGATCCCCAGGCCCGGATGCCTCTCAAATACCCTTGGAGCGAAGGGAAAATTTGAGAGTGGGCGGAAAGAAGGTTACTGCGTGGAGAGACACGGGGGCACAAGTGTCAGCTATCCACCAATCCTTCGTGGACCCCAAATTCATCAACCCAAAGGCCAAAGTTACAATTTACCCCTTCATGTCACAAGCTGTAGACTTGCCTACAGCTCAACTGCCTGTCCAGTACAAAGGCTGGTCAGGAATGTGGACTTTTGCAGTCTATGACAATTATCCTATCCCCATGCTACTGGGGGAAGACTTGGCCAACCAGGTGAAGCGGGCCAAGAGAGTGGGAATGGTTACACGTAGCCAAACCAGGCAAGCTTCCAGACCCATTCCTGTTCCTGAACCGTCCACAGACGCCCCGTCTGGTTACCAGAGACCCAGACAGAGGTAGTGGACCCGGATTCCATGCCAACCACTGAAACAGCCACAACACCTCCAGTCCCAGGCCCGGAACTGGAACAGCAACCAGCACCAGCAAGTGCAACCACATCTTCAAACTCAAAGCCAGAGGGCGCCAGCGAGCCAAAACTGGCAGAAGCAACAGACAGCCATACCCAAAAGGCTCAGCCAGAGCCTGAAATAACCTCAGGTGCACCAGCGGAGAGCAGTACACCAGCAACGTGAGTTACTGGATATACAGCAGCAGCACCTCCTCCCGCCATTTTGTGCATGGTTAAGTATGCTGTGAACCCATCTACCACAGCAAGCCCCGAAAGCGAAGGCGAGTGAGATGGCAGCATGCCTAATTGGCAAATCCTGCTGGGGCTTAGGTGCTGAGCTGTTGGACAGTGTCAGTAATTGGGTGGCTGTACACATGCTGTCTTGCTGAAATGTAGGTGCCTTGAGGATTTTAACAGCAGAATCATAAGCACCTAGTGAACTTAAGTGCGTACAGCGTATGATGGCAACTGAACAGGTTTTGTGAATACCAGTGGCACCTACATGTTGGATTTACATGCTTGAAGTGGGAGCTGGGCACCTGAGTCCTGCTTCTGAGTCCCTAAGCCCCTTTTGAAAAAGTCACACAGTTTCTACCAGACTCCCCTCATGTGTCACTGTGGTATAGTACCTGTGGTTCCTGTCAAAGCATGTATCCACCACGTACCCTCCAAGTTCACTGACAGAAATGCCCATCTGCATCTTTCTGATCCTCCAAGTATAAATTTCATTTGTTTCATCTGAGCCTCATATTAGATACAAGTACTCAAGAGTTCCTTTATAATATTTGTAGTCTGCTTTTCCTCCTTGCTGCTGAATTTTTCATTCAAAGGCACAGTAAAAGAAAACAGTTTTGTAAACTGGGAGTGTGTTCACCAGAAAGAAAAACCCCAACTCATCTCCATTTTTGCCTGAGTTTCAGCGGTAGATATACCATATTTTATAATTCTTCTTTCTCCACAGGTTCCTGAACAAGAAACCCACAAGAGAAAAGTTAATCAGCCATTCACTCAAACACTCTAATCTGCCTACAGATTGCCCCAGGTGCAGCTGTAATTGTAAAAATCTTGCCTTTGAAACTCTGTAGATAACTCACTCTGTTCTTCAAGCACATCATGCATTATTCCTATGATTGTGACAACCGCCTCAGAAGAAAGACTCTGTAAAGCCCTGAGTATGGTACATTGTCATGCTGAGCATTCTCAGAAGAGCTCTTAAAGTATTCCTACAATGCTGGAAAGTATTTCCCAGGCAGCCTTTACAGATCTGTGACTTAAGCTTGAAACAAAATGGGTGGCCTTAAGATTTCAGTCACAGGATGATTTGTTTTTCATGCCTTCATTACATTTTCTTTGAATTTTGGGGGAAACCACATGGCATTTAGCCATCCACTGATATTTTAAAATAATATTTTGTAGCCGTAATCTTTGTTCCTGATTCCTAATGTCCATCTTAGGTACTTATTTCGCCCTCATTATGATAGGATTTGTGCACCTCCCATTCGTTAATGCATTTATCCTCACAACACCCTTACGAAGTTAGGAAGTGCCATGAGCCCCATTTTACAGATGCGGGGCAGAGACGCAAAGAGGCTAAGTGACTTGCTCAAGGTCACATAGGAAGTCTGTGGTGGAGCAAGGATTTGAATCCAGTCTAAGTCTTAGGTTAGCGCCCTAACCCCTAGGCCCAGCCTTCCTGTCTAATAAATAGATCGGTCAAAGAAGTGAATAGAAAATAAACTAAAGCAGCAAACCCCCACCTCCATTACTCTCTAGACATGACTTTCACTCTAGTCAACACACCAGCTGGGTGGCACTTTCAGTCTCACTTAAGCACTATGGATCTGTTTGATGTACTCACATGGCTTGCATTAAAAATGGGCCTAAGTGGGAGGTAAGCAGTGCATAGATTTGTGCTGGCCTTCTCTGCAGAAGGGAAAATTTTCTTAGCCTCCTCAGTAACCACACAACACTACCATCCTATCCCTTTTCCTTCCCTTCATGCACGCTCCTCTTTGTTCCCCTCTCTGGCAAAGAGATGCAGATGCAGAAACTCTGCCATCTCTGGGAAGTTGATGGGAGAACCCCTTTGTGGAGAGTGGGAGGGGTGTTACTGGAAGCTTTTCAGCGCAGGGCATCAGTCTGCATCTGTAATGTGCTGTACGATGCCATATGCATCCAAGGTGCAAATTCAGACAATAAATAAAAATGCCCAGAAAAGAGCTAAGGCAAGGCAAAATGAGATGAACCAGATACTAATCAAGTAATACTCAAAGACACTTTTCTATGTGTAAGTGGGGGAATGGTCCTGCTATTGTGGGGAACTTTCCTGGCTTCTGCACTACCCCAGTGAAGTGGGCTAGCGAAAGAATCTGAGTCCTTGCTCCCACTTCCTTTACCCAGAGGCCTCCCTGCCCTTGAGGACTCCCGTTCCACTCTCCTGTCTGGCGGAGTCCTCGTAACCCCAACAAGGCTGATCCCAGGATTCCTGGGGGGCCCAACCCCCAGCCCTGCTGTGGTCACACAGGACAGGGCCTAGGGTGTCCCCACTCCGGGGTACTCTCTTTGCACTGCGCACCTCCCTGACCCACTGATCACATCATACAATTTAAAGCAAATACACGTTATTTAATTAACAATTAATTTTAAAAAAAGAATAAGGAAAAATGGGAAAGGTTAAAGGAAAACACATCACCTTGCTCTGTGGCAGGGACCATCACAAACAGTGTCTCTGGACATCAGGGCACTTCACAGTCTGTTCCTTGTAGGTTCCAGGCCTCCTCCTCAGGTCCTGGCTGTGCTGCAGGGACACTGCGGGTTGGACACTTGCTCTTGGCGGTGGCCGCACACTCTCAGGCTCTGGGTGGCAGGACCCTTCTCCCCAGTGTCACCCCCGCTCTGTCAGGGTTATGATCCCCCTCCAAGTCTGGCCTGCAGAGCCTCTTGGCTGAGGCGTCTCCCTGTGCTGGGCCCACTGACCAGGATCCCCCTCGCTCTCCCCAGCTGCTCACTGCACCCAGCTCCGGACTGCTCCAGCCCCAGCTCCACACTGCCTCAGCATGGCTGCTGCTGTTGCTCTGCCTTCAGCTCTCTGGGCTGCTTCTCTGGCCTCTCTGGCTCCAGTTGCTACAGCTCTGCTCCCAGGGCAGGTCTGCTCTGCAGGCTGCTTCTGTGACTCTCTCTCAGCTCTCATCTGCTTCCTGGGCTGCTTGTCTGGCCCCTCTGGCTCCAGTTGCTACAGCTCTGCTCTGCACTGCAGGCTGCTTCTGTGACTCTCTCTCAGCTCTAACCTGCTTCTTGGGCTGCTTGTCTGGCCCCTCTGGCTCTGGTTGCTGCAGCTCCCCTCCCAGGGCAGGTCTCTCTCTCTGGGCTCTGCTCTGGCATTTTGGACTGCAGCTCTGCTCCTAGCAGCTTAGCTTGGCCCCACTCTGTCTGACCCAGGCAATTCCAGCTCACACTGAGGCCTCCTGACTCCTTGATTAGCCTGCCTGCCCTGTCAATCAGGCTGACCTGGAGCATTGGCCTCTCCACATTGTTCCTGGAGACTCAGTCTCAGGTTCCTGATTTCCCATCGACCTCTCCCTATTTAGTGCTGGGAACTAGCAACCAAACATTCCCACTGAATGTTAGTAAGGGGGCAACAGTCCCCTTACATATGGCTATCTGAATGAATGTACAGAGAAGCTCTTAACAATACAATGCGTTTGTGTGTAATCCTGTTCCCACTGAAGTCAATGGGAGTTTTGACACTGACTTTAATGGAGACAGAATGTCATCCTGGATGCCAATCACAGTATTTTGATTTCCCTTTCTCTCCCTGACCCTCCAACCAAGGCAGCCTATTCATCTTCACACTACCAGTCCCTCTGCAAATCCCTTACCCATTCCCTTTCACACCAGACCATCTAACTCCCTCCTGTCTCTATGTTTGTTGCTATTACACTCAGGGGCACCCAAGGGATTCAGGGGGCCTGGGGGTCTTTGGCGGTGGGGAGACCCCACCGCCGAATTGCTGCAGAGACCCGGCACCTCGGCGGCGGGTCCCACGGCAGAAAGCCCCCCTGCTGCGGGTCTTCGGGGCACTTCGGCAGCGGGTTCCGGAGTGGAAGGACCCCTACCGCCGAATTGTCGCCAAAGATGCGGAGCGGAAGAAGCTCCGGGGGCCCAGGCCACGCGAGAGTTTTCCAGGGCCCCCAGAGCAAGTGAAAGACCCTGCTCCAAGGATTCCGAATAACTCTCGTGGGGGCCACTGTGGGGCCCAGGGCCTGGGGAAAATTGCTCCCCCTCCCCCCCGGCGGCCCTGATTACACTGAAGAAAGCAAATGTTTTTCAGAGCTAACATGCCCCCAAACCTGGATTTCCTGCTCTCACTCATTTCTAGTTACCCACATTTTACTTAAAAGTGCTGGTCTTAGCTCGGTATTCCCCAGGAAGACTGTGCTAATAGGTGTGTAATAACCACTGGACCTACTTTTGGGCTGCTGACTCCGCTTGGTCATTGACAGGAATGACAGTTTGTCCAGCCAGTAGCAATCACGATGCACGTGCTGATGCACATGCAAACATGATGCACATTCCAGCTGTTACACTGAGTCCCAATATTGTTAAAAGACAGCTTTACAATCACCCACTGCTTTGTCCCTTTCCATGGGACTTCAATTGACTATCACAGCTCCATTTTAAATACCTTGGACACGCCACAATGCTTTATCAGATAGTTATTATTGTATTATGAATCAAAATGGGGCCCATTGTCCCAGACACTGTACAAATTTAGAGTACAGGGACATCTACTCTGCCAAAAAAATAAATCAATCCATGGCAGCATGTCTCTGAGCCTGGGTCTACAGACTTCGGCTCACGTTATAGTGCTAAAAACAACCACATAGACGTTCCTGCTCAGCCTGGAGCTAGCCTATGAGGCCCGTCCCCCTAGATGGGCTTCAGAGCCCATGCAACAATGTTTACATGGCTATTTTTAGTGCTGTAAAGGGAGATCACATCTATAGACCCCGTGTCTCAGACTCACTGCCGTGGGTATTTTTTTTCCTTTTTTCCCCTCATTGTAAATGTACTCAGAGAGACAAATCTCTGTACCGAAGAGCTTATAAGATACGTAGATAAGCCATACAAAAGTAGTATCATTATTCCCACTTTACAGATGGGGAATCAAGGTACAGAGATAAAAGCTTTGTCCAAGGTCACGCAAGGAGTCTATGATGGGGCTGGAAATTGAACACAGATTGCCAGAGTTCCAATCCATTGAATTAACCAAAGGTAAAGCTTTTGCCTCAATCAAAGAATACCCCTGAAGCTACAAATAGGGCGGATCTCAGGAAGTTCAAAACAAAGAATCAAACACACAAACTACACTCCTGTAAATTTATCATCCAAGTTCAATTAATTTAGAAACCAAGGAGAATGCAGAGGACAAACATGTAATACTGCACATCTGATCAGAGAGATACTACAGGAAAACACACTAGTGACTTTATTGTTAAAAGTCTCATCTATCATCAAGCATTGGCATCCTTATGCATCACACCAAATCAACTATCACAAAGAACTAATGATCAATAGCACTTAAGGGGAAAAGATACAGAAACTCTGCAATAGCCATTCACAGTGATCAGATAATTTGTCAGGGAGAATAAATCTTTCCTCCTTCTTCCATGACATTTAGGGCTGCCAACCCTCCAGGATTGGCCTGGGGCCTCCAGGAATTAAGATTAATCTTTAATTCAAGATTATATCATGTGATGAAATCCCCAGGAATATATCCAACCAAAATTGGCAACCCTAATGACATTGGAATAAACCATTTCCATCTTCCTCATGTACAGTCTTGCCAAAGTGTGTGGGGATAGCTGTGGAAGTGGAGCATTTGGAGGGGGCTGTTAAGGGTCTGGAAAGCATGATTTAAAACCTCGGGTGAAAAAAAATTACACAGGTCACAAATGGTGTCTCATCAGTGGCTGCCTCTTTTGTAATGCTTCCGCAAAAGTCTTAAGAATAAGTGTCCACACTCATGGGGAAGAGGGAATAATTTGTGCCATAATCAAGCATTAGACACTCCAGGCTATTACTGTATTCAGTGACTATGCTGCTGAATGAAGAGTGTCTGTTCCAAGCCATTGTCCAACCCGGGATTGCAGGCATGTCATGAAGCCACCACAGTGCAGTTCAAAAGCTCACCGCTAAACACATGTGCAAGATCCTCTCTGCTCAGACTCCTGCTGCACAGCTGTATGTATTGATCTAGTTTTCCCCATTATGAGCCTTTCCACCAGTATGTGGAGCAAACTTAATACTAGGATTGTGTGTTATTTTCAATGACTTATCAGAATTTATCCCTGCTTCCGGACGCTACCTACAGTCTGAGTGGAAAGGGGTTCAGAGTCCAAACATGGATCTGGAATCACATTTTGCAAAGGGCTTAGTGGACCAGATCTTCAGCTGGAGTAAAGCCAGGTGGCTCCTTTAAAATCAAGGGGAGTTATGCCACTTGAAAGTGGCAAATATCTGGTCCTTTCTCTTTAACATGGGCTAAATAAGAAAACTCTTTTCCAAACATCCCTTAACTTTGGGATGTTCACAGATGTGAATCTTGGAGCTACTTCTCCTTTGAACATTTAACAATGAGAGATGTTAGTGCTCAGCACCTTTCTAAATCAGGCCTTGATCGTCCCATATTGGCCATTCACAATTAATGTCAAGTATCAGAGGGGTAGCCATGTTAGTCTGGATCTGTAAAAGCAGCAACGAGTCCTGTGGCACCTTATAGACTAACAGATGTATTGGAGCATGAGCTTTCTTGGGTGAAAACTCACTTTGTCTGATGCATGTAGTGGAAATTTCCACTCCATGCATCTGATGAAGTGGGTATTCACCCATGAAAGCTCATGCTCCAGTATGTCTGTTAGTCTATAAGGTGCCACAGGACTCTTTGCTGCTTTCACAATTAATGGTCACTTTTCAAAGTATAAGCACTGACCTCCATGGGCCACATCCTCAGCTGTGTAATCCCACTGATTTACATCAGTGCAGGATCTGGTCCTACGTGCCTTATCTTTACAGCGGATAATAGTGTTTATCAATTTTCATAAGAGCTATGAATGAAAACTGGTATTTAAAAGCCCTGTATTATTTTTATTACATTTGATCTCCTATTTAAAGTCCTGATTATATTTGTGTTCCTCAATGCAAAGAAGTGACAGAAGAATACAATTTTCTCTTCATTACTCCTTTGGATACAATCCCAATTGTTAACATTAGCAAAAATATTCAATAAGATAAGAATTGAGGTGACAACAAGGAGTGGGGGTAATTTGATATTAAGATGTCTGAGATGTTTTTGGTCCTCCTGATGGAATATATCCCTTTAAGATATTGTTCCGGATAAAAATAAGACAGATGACAATGGTCCTTGAATACATCAAGTATATCCTGTGACATATTTAGATATTTCCCTTCCAGCCATGGCTAAAGCCCCAGCCAAGACCAGAGCCCCATTGTGCCAGGTGTTGTACACATGCACAACAGGAAGTCCTTGTCCCAAAGAACATGCAATCTCAACAGACAAACAGAGAGAAAAATTATTCTTCTTACTTTACAGGTGAAGAAACAAGGCACAGAGTAAGTGACCTGCCCCAGGTCACACAATTTCCACAGGTGGGCCAGAAATTGAACCTGATCTCCCAGTCCAGTGCCTTAATCACCCTTGCTCTCCAATTATATTGGTTTATTATACCACAAAGTTCTGGTTTGGGCATTTAACAGTTTGTTCCTTCTTTTGTACTTGGTGCTATATTAAAAGCAATATGAAGGGAATTACTGAGGGTTTAGCTATCTTTCTCTGCAAAATATATCTTAGACAGATTTTCCATGGTCCATAAAATGTGTCTCAGTTGAACAAATACACTTGAACCAGCTCCTGGGGAGTTTGCTGATAAAAGGGCATACATGATAGCTGCGTACATGCAAATCACAGTGTCGTGGTTTGTTGATTTGCAGAAGACAGGCATGTTTGTGAGCCTTAGGGTATGTCTACACTACGGGATTATTCCGATTTTACATAAACCGGTTTTATAAAACAGATTGTATAAAGTTGAGTGCATGCAGCCACACTAAGCACATTAATTCGGCGGTGTGCGTCCATGGTCCGAGGCTAGCGTCGATTTCCGGAGCGTTGCACTGTGGGTAGCTATTCCGTAGCTATCCCATAGTTTCCACAGTCTCCCCTGCCCCTTAGAATTCTGGGTTGAGAGCCCAGTGGCTGATGGGGCAAAAATCTTTGTCGCGAGTGGTTCTAGGTAAATGTCGTCACTCATTCCTTCCTCCGGGAAAGCAACGGCAGACAATCATTTCGCGCCCTTTTTCCCTGGATTGCCCTGGCAGATGCCATAGCATGGCAACCATGGAGCCCATTCAGCCTTTTTTTTTTTTTTTTTTTTTACAGTCACCGTATGTGTACTGGATGCCACGGACAGAGGTGATACTCCAGCGCTACACAGCAGCATTCATTTGCTTTTGCTTGATAGCAGAGACGGTTACCACTTGTTCTGTACCGTCTGCTGCCAGTGTAATTTGGCAATGAGATGACGGTTATCTGTCTTTCTGTACTGTCTGCTGCTATCATGGGTGCCCCTGGCTGAGATCGGCTGGGGGCGCAAAGGCAAAACTGGGAATGACTCCCCGAGTCAATCCCTCTTTTATGATTTCTAAAAATAGAGTCAGTCCTGCCTAGAATATGGGGCAAGTGTACTAGAGAAGCAGTGTATCAGAGAGTACAGCTGCTCTGTGTCAGATCCCGCAGAAATGATGAGCTACATGCCATTCATGGGGGGGTGCCCCTGCAACAACCCCACCCATTGCTTCCCTTCTCCCCCAACCTTCCTGGGCTACTGTGGCAGTGCCCCCCCCATTTGTGTCATGAAGTTATAAAGAATGCAGGAATAAGAAACAGTGACTTGTTAGTGAGATAAAATGAGGAAGAGGCAGCCTTCAGGTGTTATGACAGTCCAGGCAGTACAGAATCTTTTCTTTACACAGGACAGGGAGGGGGCTGATGGAGCTCAGCCCCCAGTTGCTATGATGAGGACGGTTACTAGCCATTCTGTCCCATCTACTGGGAATGACCAAGAATCATTCGTATTTTTACCCAGGCGCCCCCGGCCGACCTCACCTGAGGCAAGCCAGGAGCACTCATGGGCTGATGGTGACAACGGATATCAGTCATATTGTACCATCTGCCACCAGGGAGGGGAGAGAAGCGGATACTGCTCTTCACTGCTGCAGCATCGCGTCTACCAGCACCATTCAGTAGACATAGGGTGACATTGAAAGAAGTCAAGAAACGCTTTCTTTCCCTTTTCTTTCATGTGGCGGGGGGGGAGGGGGGTAAATTGACGATCTATTCCCTGAACCACGCCAGACAATGTGTTTGAACCTACAGGCATTGGGAGCTCAGCCAAGAATGCAAATACTTTTCGGAGACTGCTGGGGACTGTGGGATAGCTGGAGTCCTCAGTACCCCCTCCCTCCCTCCATGAGCGTCCATTTGAGTCTCTGGCTTCCCGTTACGCTTGTCACGCAGCACTGTGTAGCTTGTAGATTTTTTTTCAAACACTTTGGCATTTCATCTTCTGTAACGGAGCTCTGATAGAACAGATTTGTCTCCCCATACAGCGATCAGATCCAGTATCTCCTGTACGGTCCATGCTGGAGCTCTTTTTGGATTTGGAATCTGCATCACCACCCGTGCTGATCAGAGCTCCACACTGGGCAAATAGGAAATGAAAATCAAAATTTCACGGGGCTTTTCCTGTTTACCTGGCCACTGCATCCGAGTTCAGATTGCTGTCCAGAGCAGTCACAGTGGTGCACTGCGGGATACCTCCCGGAGGCCAATACCATCGATTTGCGGCCACACTAACCCTAATCCGACATGATAATACCGATTTTAGCGCTACTCCTCTCGTCGGGGAGGAGTACAGAAACCAATTTAAAGAGCCCTTTATATCGATATAAAGGGCCTCATAGTGTGGACGGGTACAGCGTTAAATCGGTTTAACACTGCTAAAATCGGTTTAAATGCGTAGTGTAGACCAGGCCTTATTATCTGTGATCCCCAGAATGGTTTCCTGAAAATAAACTTCCAGCAGCCAAATGCTTGCAAACAATTGAGGAACATGCTCATTTCTATTTTAAAAAAAGATGCCTTAGCTGATTTTTAAAGCTCTTGGTGAATTCAGGAACATTATGAATGCATAATAGTAAAGAGAAAAAAAGGGACACAGTATTTAGAACAGATGAACACATACATCATCTCATCTTGCAGCCCTTGTGTGAGTAACACCATTGACTTTAGTGGGACTGCCCCCTCGAACAATGTGTGCAGGGTTTAGAACTAGGAACATCCATATAGAGCTGCTTAAAATAAGTTGCCCATACTGTAAAAGCAGCAAAGAGTCCTGTGGCACCTTATAGACTAACAGAAGTCTGTTAGTCTATAAGGTGCCACAGGACTCTTTGCTGCTTTTACAGATCCAGACTAACACGGCTACTCCTCTGATACTTGCCCATACTGCAGCACTAGAGCAGAGCCCATGTGTTGCAATGGAATTTTCAGACCCTCCTGTGACAGCATCTGTAGCACAGCAATTCATTTAAGCAGCCCCAGTCAAACTTTTATGGAAGCCACGCTCACTGACTCATTCAAGAGGGAAGAAACCAGAGCAGAAAGATGGTCTTGTGGTTCTGATGCTAGACAGGGATTTAAGAGATCTGTTCAGTTTCTGGATGTGCGAGACTCCTTGTGTGACTTTGGAGAAGTCACAGTCTCTCTGTGCCTCAATTCCTCATCTGTAAAATGGGAACAATAATTTTTCCTCTCTCAGTCTGTCTGGTCTGTTTAGATTGTGAGCTCTTGAGAGCCCAGGATTGTGGTTTACCACATGTAGGTACGGTAGGGTGACCAGATGTCCCAATTTTATAGGGACAGTCCCGATTTTTGGGTCTTTTTCTTACATGGGCTCCTATTACCCCCACCCCCTGTCCCAATTTTTCACATTTGCTGTCTGGTCACCCTAAGGTACGGCCCCTGCCCCAGTGAGAATTGAGAGTCTGATCCAAAGCCCATTTAAATCAATGGGAACCTTTTGATCAAACCATTACTTGGACCCTTGAGGTTCTCAAGAACAGAGTTTGGTAAAAAAAAAAAAAAATTGACCAAAACCTTTTTTCAGTGCCAAAGCAGATTTGCTGATACAAACGCATTATGAATTGGTGTTGATTTCACCAAACTGTTTTGGTTTTAAAAAATAAGAATGAAATATTTGGACTTTTTTGAAACTCAATGCGTTTTTTTCCCATATTAAGATGACTTCCATTTCAAAATTTCCTTTGGTTCTATTTTAAAATGTTTTTTAAAAATGCTCTAAATCAAAACACGATGTTTAGGGGTTTTCATTTGTTCGAGTTGGTTTACTTTTTGATTCATAAAAAATTATTTTGGTTTGAGCCAAAAAGATTTTTTAATTGTAAGAGAACCAAAATAAATATTTTTTTAAAAAATCTGTTATTCGCACAGCTGTGCTCAAGACTTAGCCAGAAGTTATAGACCCCTTCCTGGTTTCTGAGCCAAAGACGATATGAATAATACCTGTTGCATATTTTCTCTTTTTGTATATTAATGGCTGAACTTTCTGTGTGCATTATGTTTCTTTATAATATTCTCTTTCTGCTTGCATTCATTTTACCTGTCCCAGAGATTAATTTCCTTTTCATTATCACTGCAGTGGTGATCAGCAGTAAATGCAGAGTTATGGTCAAATATATTATGAGATATCGTTGCTTTTTACTTTATCTAGCAATAATTCTCCTTTTTACACAATGGCACAAAATGGAATTGCCATGAGATTTTTTAAACTAAATCTTGTGAGATATTGTCTGGTAATATTTAATGCATGTCACTATAGTACAGTAAATAATTCTTCTGTGAAATACCTACTACTTATCCCATTTTATTACATCCTGCACACTGGGACAGGCAAAAACAACCCCCAACATGTCTTGCATATTAAGTGATGCCACTGGTATATTATTACATAACTCATTCATAGAATCATAGAATATCAGAGTTGAAAGGGACCTCAGGAGGTCATATAGTCCAACTCCCTGCTCAAAGCAGGACCAATCCACAACTAATAAGGATTGTCTGATCTCAAAAATATTAGCTCTCAAACTTCAACTAGAGGAGATGCACTACTCAGTTTTAGGTACACAGAAACCACCACATTACTCACCTTAGGCAAATTTAACCCCTTCAGAACACGGATGGAGTTTGGACTCTTCAGGAGATTAGAAGGATGGAATCCTTCACCAACACACTAAGCCTCCAAGTCTCTGTTCTTATCACTAGATCTACTCCTCAGTCCTCCACAAAACAGCAGTCACAACCTGTTGAGATCCCTACCTAGGGACTGTTTTCAGCCACTTTCTCCTTCCCCCTCCCATGGTGGGCAGGCATTATGGTAAGTCTGCTTCAGCTTTGCCTTGTTCAGCCAGTCACCTTTCATCTCCGTCTGATAGTTCCTTGCAATGACTCCAGCTAGATCATTAATAGTCTCTCCCCTCTCAGGGCAGTAAAGAGTCTAGAGAATCAGGAGGCCAGTAGCCCTAATGAAAGGTCAAGAGTCTCTGGCCTCTTCAGGTTCCGAACCTCGATACACAAGCTTTAATCACTCCTCTGCTGACATTTGTAGGAGGAACCTGTGGGAACCCAGGAAGCAGTTGGCACCAGTGTCTCCTAATTTCTTACCGCTTCCTACCGCACTTCTCCAGCAGGCTGTTTCCCCAGACTCACACTCCGTGATCCTCTTCTTCTGAAGGTCCATCAGCCTCCTGCTCATCAGTTGCTGAAGGTCCCTGCTGTCAGTTACTCCCCGCCCTCCACTCTTCTAGCTTGCAGCCTTTATATCCCCTCACCTGTAAAAAGTCCAACAATCAGCCCCAGCTAAGGAGGCAGCTAGTCTCCCTATTAATTCATTAGCAGCTGGAACAGCATGGGGTCTGTACACCCCATGACATTTCCCTTTGCAAGTGTTTTGAGCCAACATATCTGTATAAGCAGAGATTCATAGAATCATGGAATATCAGGGTTGGAAGGGACCTAGGAGGTCATCTAGTCCAACCCCCTGCTCAAAATAGGACCAATCTCAACTAAATCATCCCAGCCAGGGCTTTGTCAAGCCTGACCTTAAAAACCTCTAAGGAAAGAGATTCCACCACCTCCCTAGAAACCCATTCCAGTGCTTCACCATCCTCCTAGTGAAAAAGTTTTTCCTAATATCCAACCTAAACCTCCCCCACTGCAACTTGAGACCATTACTCCTTGTTCTGTCATCTAGTACCACTGAGAACAGCCTAAATCCATCCTCCTTGAAACCTCCTTTCAGGTAGTTGAAAGCAGCTATCAAATCCCCCCTCATTCTTCTCTTCTGCAGATTAAACAATCCCAGTTCCCTCAGCCTTTCCTCATAAGTCATGTGCTCCAGCCCCCTAATCATTTTTGTTGCCCGCTGCTAGACTCTTTCTGATTCTGATTCTGATCTTAGTTACATCAGTGTAAATCAAGAGTAACTCCACCCAAGTCAGTGGAGTTTACACTAATAAGGTGCTAAGGAGGCAGAATGCTGAAATCAAACATGCTACATGGACTCTAATTAAAACAAAAAAAATAATGGCAAATAATGGTAAAGCAGCATATGCACTTGCCAGGCCTCCAGGATTGTCCTGGAGTCTCCAGGAATTAAAGATTAATCTTTAATTGAAGATTATGCCATGTGAGGAAACCTCCAGGAATAAATCCAACCAAATTGGCAACCCTAAGCATAGCACTGTTGGAGTCAGATGTGTGCATTTGAGGATCTGGGCCTACTGTTTCAGGGCTAGATATGTTAAAATTCCATACTATCCAGAAAAATACACATGTCTGAACTGAGAAAAATTGCTGATTTCATATTGTATGCATGGTAATTACCACTTGGGAGAACTGTGTTGCAACATATTTATGTATTTGGCTGAACAGTACTCAGGGCCAGTGCTTCATTGAAGGCCAAGTCTTAGCTACCTCTCCCTGCATCTTCTGCCAAAATGTTCCCAAAACTAAATCACATTTTTATGGTCTCCATATTCTTTATGCTCTATGTGTTTTGCCTCATGCAATCATCCTTACAGTATAATGCTGTACATTCTAATAAATTTTTTACAGCCAGGCTCTGAAAAAAGCCATAATTTTAATGACTTTACATAGCATAATAGATACTGTAACGTACCTCAGATGACAACTGCAGTAAGATACAGGTTCATTATCTTCACCTCTGAATCAAAAAGGGCCCAAAGTAAAACAATAAAATTTTATTCATCTAATTTGGTATGGCTGCTGTATTTCGCAGAACTGTACTTTTGTGTGTCATTTTTATACAAATTTGTAGAAATTTACCAATTTGGATATACAGTGTAAATCCTTGACATCTGAAACATTCACATATCTTCGTACTAAACTTTATTTCCAGGAGCACAAATTGGAATAACACCGCTACCACAATGCTTTGTACATATGTAGAATCTTTCATCCACAGAACTCAGAGTCTTAAAATGTTAATTAAGCCCTGTAACGCCTCTGACAGGTACATTTTTATTCTCTTAAACTGAAATAAGATAGAGAAGTTAAGAGGCTTACACCAACGTCAATCCAGAGTAACTCTACCTAAAGACTATGGAGTTACTCTGGATTCACCCGAGTGTAACAAAGAGCGGAATATGGCCATAAATAATTGGCACAAGGCACTGAAGCAAGTCAGTGAAAGACTCTGGAATGTAAACCAGGAGTCTTGGATTCCAAGTTCTCTGCTTTGAACTCTAGGTGCCTGATCTTCCGCTTGTGTAAATCAGTCTAGCGCCACTGAAGACTGAATTCAGTGGAGTAACACCAATTTACAACTGCAGAGGAAATGATGCTAGCTAGATTTCCTAATTCCTCTGATGTCACACAGTGCACAGTTTGCCCTGAATACAGGGTGATCAGATGTCCCAATTTTATAGGGACAGTCCTGATTGTTGTGTCTCTCTCTTATATAGGCTTCTATTACCCCCTACCTCTCTGTCCCAATTTTTCACACTTGCTGTCTGGTCACCCTACTTGAATACAAGGTGCTGTTTGGAGGACCCCTCCCACTTTATTTTAAATTGCATTTTTACAAAGAAAGGACCCGATTCTTTGTTGCCTTGGACCTTATGCAGTCACTGACAAAGACGCAAAGTGAGCATAAAAATTACTTTCATCAGAGTGGTCATGTTTAACAGCTATTTTGCACTGATGTAAGTCACTATACAGGGAGTAGGAGAATCAGGCCCCAAAAATTGGAGATCTATTCTCATTCGTGATCAATGATCGTTACCGAGTTTCCACTAATGAATCTTGTTTGTAAGCCTAACATGATTCCTTGGAGCATGAAAACTGGAATCAGAAAAAAGAAGCGGGCTTGTCATAAGATGACGACCTGCCGAATCTACCATGCATCCCACTTTGGTGTCAAGTGGGTGGAGCTTGGATTGTGGAAGGAGTTTACAAACTGACTTAAATTCTGTATGAAACCTTTAATTACTGCATGATCCAGAGATGGGATAATTTATTAAACCATAAAGTTTTTATATATATGCAATATATATATATAACTGTGTGTAATTTATTTACTTTTACTTCCATAGCGCCCATTACTTAGTATCAGAGCACTTCATAATCTGTAAAGTATTTATCACAACACCTCTGTGAGGTAAGGAAGAACTATTTGTCCCCATTTTAAAGATGGGAAACTGAGATATATAGAGAGGCTAAGTGACTTGCCCAAGGTCACACAGAAAATCTGTTGCAGAGAACCCAGCTCTTCCTAAATCCTCAGATAATGCCCTAACCACCAAATAATCTATGACAAAATATACCCATGTTTGTCCCATATATGATTGTAATAATCTATGTAAAAAGTATGCTTTCTGAAGTTGAAAACTCAATTTGCAATCAATAGCATAGCAACATTATAAGTGAAGTTATAAAAACAAACTGAAATGACTAAAAGTATGTTTTTCAGATAAGTCTGGGGAGTGGCCAAACCACTACCTCAGAGACAAAGGGCAAGCTGACACCACAGACAGATGTAAACAAGGCAGATGGTCCATTACCTGCTACGTGGTCATTCTTTGTCAGGAAACAGGCAAGGACGAAAATCTGCATCTTAGCAAAGAAACAGCATGGAGTTTCCTTCAACACAGATGGCCTGTGGCCTTGCTCCCAGCTGAAAATGTTTTTAAAAGGGCGAAAAACTATAAAAAGCAAGGACAAACACCCCAAGACACCCCCTTCTCTCATCCATTGGATTCTCTGCATCTGAAAAGACAAAGGAAACAGCCATTGGACTCTGGGAGAGGGGTTCTGACCTAAAGAGTTTGATCAATAAGACTGCTGAAAGCATGTGGTGAGAAAAATTTGCTTTGAATCTAATAGAGTTTAAGTTAGGCACCTGTAAGCATTTTATCTTTATTTTTCTTGTATCCATGTCGGTCTTTGATGCCTCATTACTTGTACTCACTTAAAACCTCTCTATTTGTAGCTAATAAACTTGTTTTACTGTTTAATCTAATCCAGCGTATTCGAGTTGAAGTGTCTGGGTAAGTACATTTGGGGTAACAAGTTGTGTGCATGTTATTACCCTAAAGGAATAACGAACAATAATTGTCCTGTCCAGGAGAGGGCTGGGCAGTGCAGGACATACATTTCTGGGGGGAAATCTGGGAATGGGAGTGTGTTGGGGTCACTCATGGGTAATCTTTAAGGCTGATAAAGAGCCAGAGTGTGGCTGACTGGCTGGCTGCAGCACACCAAGGCATAGCTGGGAGTGACTTACATGCTGAAGGCTGTCTGTGAGCAGTCCAGGTTGGAGGCTACAGCAGTGAAGCATTGTAAAGGATGCCTCAGGTTACAGGGCAAGGTGACATAGCTATTCATGGTGTGGATTGTACCCTGGTATGTCATACCATCCTTCCCCTCTTTTTTGTATCACAGTAGTTCCTAGAAGCCCTAGTCCTGGACTAGGAACACATTGCATTAGATGCCATATAAACACAGAACAAAAACATGGTCCTTGCCCAGGGAGCTTACAATCTACGCTAAATTTACGAAATGTATCTTCTTTTGTGATGGGGACGTATCAACCCCACACTGGCAACACAGAGGTTAAACTGTTTTGAGCCCAGGAGGCCACACCCCTTCACCCTTGCTAGGCATGCTGCCTGTGGAAGGAGCATATAAAAGGAAGCAACTCAGCTCCATCGAGGCTGAGGAGGTGACTGTGCACTGGAGGCTCCTGTGGGAGAGCTGCCGAGACTCCAGACCGCTGAGGCAAAAGACCCTGGTTAGTCTGCGGGGAACCAGTTGGCCATAGGGACCAAAGGGGATGCTGAGCCTCTACCAGTAGATGAGATGTCCAAGGCGGGCCTATGGGCAGGAAGTGACCCAGGGGACGTATCTGGGGACCTGAACCCTGCATTGGCATGACTGGTTGCATAGGGCCCAGATTCCCCTTCCTTCCCCACTCTCGATGCTAGGCATTGCTCCCAGAAAGAGAGTGGCCTCCCTTGGCCCCCCACTGCCTCCCTTGACATCTTTATAGAAGGGGAAAAACCCCAAGCTTTTAGTTATTTTCTCTCCTGCCTTTTCCTAAGTATCTAGATTTTCAAAATATTTTTTGTGGACTCTAGAAATCTTTAGAGATTACAAAGTGGCAGCTGGAGAGATGGAGGTCATTATTAAACACAGAAATTCACCACCTATCAAATTGATCATGCTGCTTTGTTTTAATCATGTTCAAGGTGAGAATACCATGTCAGTAGTTAAAAATGGAACGATTGCTTCTGACAGATTTTCAGACAGAAAAAAAAAATCAATGAAGAAGCAGATCTGTGGCAATCCAATTTGACCGAGTCAGAAAAGAAAATGCAAATAATGATCATATATATATATATATATTTATATATACACACATACTGAAAAAAATGAAAAAAAGAACAGCAAGAGTAGAAATCAATAAATTAAAATCACCCACTACAGCTATTTTGCAAGTGAAGTGAGGCTATGCAAAGCAGGGGGTAACAGCATGAAATGGAATAAAAAGAAATACGAAACATTCACTTCACTACAAATCTATAACATGAACATTCCTTCTTTGTGATCGAATAGCTATTTTTCACTGAAAAAACACAAACTAAATATTTTTTGTTTATTATGCAATACACACATACAATAATAACCCATGTTTCCTACATTGAGACAAGATTTTCCTCTCTTTGCTACAGAATTCCAGCAAGGTGAGTTAAGGAAACAAGTTACACTACAAGACACAAACATGCGTTTGCTTCAGTGGCGCACACATTAAAAGCGGAGGGATGTACAAACACAGCAATTGCTGCAAAAGCCTCCTGCAAATTAGGTTGAAATATTTGACACTGACATTTCTCTGTTCATCTTTTGATCTCAAAGAGCTTTATGGTGGTTTGAAATAATCTCATTTTGCAGACGGGAAAACACAGACACGAAGATTTGGGTTATGAATAATAATAATCATGTTTATTACAGTGGTGCCTAGGGACCAATTGAAAATGGGACCCCCACTGTGCTAGGCACTGCACAAACACATAGTAAGAGGCAGTCCCTGCCTCCAAAATCTTACCATCTAAATATATGATGTTCCCAAGGTCAGACCGTGACTCAGTGGCAGGGCCAAAAATAGAACCTAGAAACAAAAATAAAGCCTGATGAGCAGTACGTCTGCACAGGTAAGCAGAGACACACGAGCTTTGATTGCGCTAGTGTGCTACAAATAGCAGAGTAGACTATAACATTGTGGGCAGCAACATGGCCTAACCATTCGAGTATTTATGAAGGTCTCCGACTCTGGTGGCTAGCCTGTGCCGCTATCCATGTCATCACGGCTACACTGCTTTTCTTAGCAGATGAGCGTGATCAAAGCTACTGTGTGCACGTCTATCCAGGCTAGAAATTATACCTCCTGTTGTAGTCTAGACATATCCTTACAGTCCCTATTCATTGGACCTTCCAAAAAGTAACAACCACAACCTTAGGAACATACATAGTTAAGCACAAAAGCCTAATGACACATAGTCCTTAAAAACTCAACTTTTGGGAAGGCTGTTCCAACAGCCTGAGGTCCAGCTCTGGCATATTCTGGCATCCAAAAGGCCAACAGAATGATCATTAATAAATACCAATGCCCATTACTTATGCTAAGAGACCAGGCTTTCCTTTGGCATCAAGCAGTAAAGCAGAAATGTAGTGACAATGAAATTTAAAATCGTTTAAAAATTTAGTATTTTTTCTTGTGGGCACGTGACTTCCTTTTGGGGGGCCACTGGGAGATTTCTTTGCTGAGTATCTCATTGCCTCTGTAGATCAACTATGTCCCCACTCCACCCCATTCTTGGCTTCATCTGGCTCAAAAAGTGAAGGGTGAGATTTTCAGAAGTAGCTAATGTTGGCCTAGATCTGCTCCCCCTGAAGTCAATGAGAATATTACCGTCAACCTTAATGGGAGCAGAGATAGGCAAACACTGAGTGTTTTTTTGTTTTAAATTTCTTCCTTAGTACATATTTTTCCCATGTTAATTGTAAAAACATAAGAACATAAGAATGGCCGTACAGGGTCAGACCAAAGATCCATCTAGCCCAGTATCCTGTCTACCGACAGTGGCCAATGCCAGGTGCCCCAGAGGAAGTGAACTTAACATGCAATGATCAAGTGATCTCTCTCCTGCCATCCATCTCCACCCTCTGACAAACATAAGCTAGTGACACTGTTCCTTACCCATCCTGGCTAATAGCCATTAATGGACTTAACCTTCTTGAATTTATCCAGTTCTCTTTTAAATGCTATTATAGTCCTAGCCTTCACAATCTCCTCAGGTAAGGAGTTCCACAAGTTGACTGTGTGCTATGTGAAGAAGAACTTCCTTTTATTTGTTTTAAACCTGCTGCCCATTAAACTTCATTTGGTGACGCCCAGTTTTTGTATTACGGGAATAAGTAAATAACTTTTCCTTATCTACTTTCTCCACATCACTCATGATTTTACATTCCCCTATCATATTCCCGTTAATCTCCTCTTTTCCAAGCTGAAAAATCCTAGCCTCTTTAATCTCTCCTCATATGGGACCCGTTCCAAACCCCTAATGATTTTAGTTGCCCTTCTCTGAACCTTTTCTAGTGCCAGTATATCTTTTTTGAGATGAGGAGACCTCATCTGTACACAGTATTCAAGGTGTGGAAGTACCATCGATTTATATAAGGGCAATAATATATTCTCCTTCTCATTCTCTATCCCCTTTTTTATGATTCCTAACATCCTGTTTGCTTTTTTGACCACCTCTTCACACTGCGTGGACGTCTTCAGAGAGCTATCCACGATGACGCCAAGATCTTTTTCCTGATTTGTTTTAGCTAACTTAGCCCCCATCATATTGTATGTATAGTGTGCATTACTTTACATTTATCCACATTAAATTTTGTATATTATTTATGTATCTATTCACACATGTATGTCTATATAACGATAGCATAATACAGTTCTAGACTTGAAGGGCAACATTTTCAAAGGCACCTAAGTGACTTAGGAACTTGCCTGAGTAACAGTCATTTAGGAGCTTTTTCAAATTTTACCTGAAGCGCCTATACTTTGGTTCTGATCCCACATGGCTTGCAATCTTCACATAAGCTTCCTAATCCTTCAATGTTTACAGCTACAAGTTGCCAATATAATTTTATGTTTGATCCCCCGGCTCTCAAAACGTGCTGCAGTGCAACTCCAAATGAACTCTGTTAGCACTGACCATGAAATGACTTGCTGTGATTTGTTTGCATATATATTGAAAAATCAAGTGATGTTACTTTAGATTTGTGAAGAAGCCAGTTGTCTACAACCCACAAATTGAACAACAAGTTTCTTAATACTGTAGTTCTTTTTCCCTTCCGTGTCTTGTATTATCTGTTTGTGGTTCACACAGCAATATCTAGCAAAACAAGAATAACTTGAATTTATGCAGTGGCAAGTCTATTTCTGACAGAAACATAATGGTCAAAAATGAGTTGGATCATGAGTAAGACCCTGTTTGAATTGAGGGATGATGTTCAAATAATTGCTGCAGAGTTGTGGAGAAGACATGAAAAATTGCAGAAAAGTAACAATGGACCTTTATTAATATGGGACTTTGGAAAAGCCACAGCAGACCTATTTGTTTAAGAAAAAATTGCTGGAACAATATAAACACACAACTATTATGTTATGCCTGTGAATTTATTTATTTATTTATTTTTTATAACCAGACAATTTGGTGCAATGAGAGGGCCATAACCAGGGCTTGGCGAGTAGGGCAGCTGCCCAGGGTGCAAAGCCAGAAAAATTAGTTAAAAAAAAACGGCAGGGGGCTATACAGCAGGCATGGTATTGTCACCCTTACTTCTGTGCTGCTGCTGGTGGCAGTGCTGCCTTCAGAACTGGGCACCCAGCCAGTTGCCATGCCTGCAAGACTCTGCCTCCTACTGTTTTGTCCCTCACCCATCTCCCATCCCCAAGCTTTGTGCCCTAGTTATGGCCCTGCCCAAACCTCTCCAAATCACTTAATGTACTAGTGGGGGGAAAAGTGAGTATTGGAAACCACAAACTGTATGCAAAATGAGTAAGCTAATTTAAAACAAAATTATCGTGGAAGCCTAATATTGCGGCATCCGCAATTTCCACACTATCGTATCTACCGGTTGGTGACCACTGGTCTGAGTAATACTTAATTCTGCTCTGAATGCAGGGGACTGGACTAGAGGATCTCTCGAGGTCACTTCCAGTCCTATGAGTCTATGCTTTTTAAGCATAAGCAAGGATCCCCCAGCTGTTTTGCCATTAAGGATATAAAGAGTCTACTTTAGAAGTTTCTATTACCTTTTAAACCTGACACTAACTCACCTGCTTTAACCTTGTCAATAACTATCTTTTTCCTAATCAATTAACCTCCAGTTAGTTTGTTACAGGATTGGTGATAAGTGTTGCCTTTGGTTTGAGATCTGAATACCACTGACCTGGGCTAAGTGACTAGTCCTCTGGGATGGAGAGTAACCTGAATATTTGTTGTGATTTTTTTGATGTAAAGCAACCATCAATCACAAAGTCCAGCTTGCCTGGGTGGGTGGCAGGATAAACTGGGACACCCAAAGGAACTGTCTGTTACTCCATAATAAGACTGCACTTTAGGAGTTCACACATATTACTGGGTTGGTGAAATCTAATTACAGAACACACAACCAGTTTGGGGTTTTTTTGCCTTGGTTCTTGACAGTCTGCCCTGAGTTTGGCACTCACAGTCATGAGCCACTCCAGACAACATGACATAATATAGCATTTGTATTGCAAATGCAGCAGACCCGATAAGTGCTACTTTTTGCTCAGCAGACTACTCTTGCAGTTATATCGTCTTACTGTGCTCAGTAGGAGTCTTTACCTTGCACTCGGATTCAACAGCATGCAGTTTGTGGCTGTGAAGGTTAATAATTGACAATGGGTAGCAAACAGTATCTTAGCCCTTTTGCTGAAAGTCAGTGATGCTGAACACATAATTGTCCAGTACAGCTATATTTATTTCGCATATATTGCAGAACATTTTCTGGTGCCCAAGATATTATTCTCCTGTGATTGCAGGAGTATCTGAGGCAGATCAGCTTGGAAATGCTTCTTGAGGAAATTGTTTTTTTTCACTCTATTAGGAGCATTCCATTTTTGTGATTAAAATCAGAAAACAATGTTCTTTCCAGTTAAAGTGAAATGTGCAAAATATGACTTTCCTATAACTAGGTTTCCAAACACTTATCTAAAGTGCTCTGAAAAGGTATTAATAAATAAGGATGAAAAATGAAAAGTGCATAGTAAAAATGTTTCATAAACTACATTTACCTGAGTATTAGGGTCAACATGCTTTGCAAAAATAATACTTTACATGCCTAAACAGCATCTTTCAGAAACATAAAACAATGCCTTCATTAGAAAATTAGTCATCAATTTATCTAATGTACAAAAACAGGTGAACTGAGGCAGAGATGTAGTGACTTGCCCAGGGATCCACAGTTGCCCTGCTTTGAGCAGGGGGCTGGACTAGATGACCTCCTGAGGTCCCTTCCAACCCTGATATTCTGTGATTCTATGATGACAAATTCCTACTTCTGTCCCAATTCTGCAAAGCTCTTAATTAAGTGCCATTGACATTAATGGAACTTAAGAACATGCTTAATTAAGCACATACTTAAGTAATTTGCTGAATAGGGCTGGACTGCTGAACTGAGGCCTTAAACCCCATTTCAAGCAATCTTTCAATATATGGATAAATAAGATACCTCTCATGTCCCAGCACATTAACAACCTAAGACAGATAAGGGCACTGGACATCAGTTTGGGTTTGCAGAGGGGTGAAGAGGATCCTTCTTCTCATCAAGAGGGTACACCTTTCTCGTACCTTACAGCCACTGCTGGGGTCAAATTAGAACTTGCTCTCCCTTGTTATAGGAGAGTGGGCAGCTGGCAAGGAGTTCTTGATAAGGGCTCCAAGGTTCTGGAATTTGTTCACCCCATTAGTCCAAAATAGCTTGAATTGGGCGACTTTCTGGGATGCTGCAAAATACTTGTTTGAAAGGGGTTTTGGAGAAGACTCAGGATGCGGTTCCTGGATGGTGAAGTGGGGCAAGCCACTATCTGACTTCCTGTGGAACTGTTGATTTTAAATCAGTCCGTTTCACACCTCCTTTGTCCTGCCAGTGGCATCTTGTTCGATTTAGCTCTTTAGGGCAAGCGACGTGTCTCATTTCTGGCCCATATCCTGAATGCAATCCAGTGGCCAGCCCTTTGCAATGGAATATTATTGGAGTCTGGTCAGTGACAGTCTGCCTGTAAGCATGGATCTCTTTCATGGATTGTGGTAGTAAAGTGCTGTGTAGATTTACAGTGCTATGTACATATTTAAAAATAAAACAACAGTTAATCATAATCACTGGCAGAATAGGATGTAGAGCCAGAGAACCTGGATTTCCAGCCTCCTGCACTCATCATTAGCTCAAACTCCCCGCCCCTCCCAGTTTCTCAAAAGATAATAGGCCAGATTTTTAGCTGGTGTAAATTGGCATACCTCCACTGAGTTTACAGGAGCTACACCACTGTACCGCAGCTGAGAATCTAGCCCACTGTGAACGATCCCTGTAACAGTATGGAATCCAGGAGGGATTCTGTTGAAGTCAATGGGCCTTTTACCAGTTTGATGTGTATGGAGACTAACAGGTTTACATGAGACAGGTACCTTGGCGAGTGAAGAGCTTTTCAAGTGACTTTTCAAATCCACAGGAAATAGATGAAAGACTACAGGAGAGCAGGTATGTTTTTGCTCTTCCACTTGTTGATTTCAACTTATGCCTGGATAGTATTTGGTTGAAAAATGATACACTGAGTGAAATGCTATGGCCTGTGATTTGCAGGCAGTCAGACTAAGTCATCGTGATGAACCCCTATGCCCTTAGCAACTGAGTTTAAGACAATGAAAATATGCAGTGTTTGTGTCAGCTGCCATCTTGGCTAATACTGGGCATTGAACTGGGGAGCTTAAGGCAGGAGTGTCTACAGCTTGAGCTAAAAGGCCAACCTCCCTAGCTGACAGCTGTAACAGACTCACATCCTCTGTGGATCAGGCACAGAGAAGGATACAACACACACACAAAGCAGTATGTTATATATACATTCTAGAAACCAGGGGAAGTCAGGAATGTATAACATTTTTTTCCAGTCAGCTGACTAATACCGACTGTGTGCCAGAGCTCTCACTGAGGGGATAGGCAAAGGATTGTGGGGCCCCAAGGCACAGAGTTGCAGACTGGGGATACCTGTTTGGACTAAAGCAGCTGGGATGCAGAAAAAATAAAAATAAAAATCTCTCTCTGGAGCCAAGGGAACAGGATTCAGAAGAAGGGAAGGATTTAGTTTTGGAGAAGAGAAAAGAAAGTGGTTGGGTTGGAAGGGAAGATAGATTTACGAAGTTCAGAAAAACTGAAGATAATGTTTGGCAAAGCCCCATGTCTACTTTGCCAGCATGGTGGAAGAAATATAGAATTGTATATTTTGTCAGGAGATGCAATATCTGTGATCCAAATGGCAATTTGTAGTCTTTCAATTCAGTCTCTCAGTCTGATCTCTCTTTGGTTAGTACCCCCCCCCCTTTTTTTTAAATGATCCTTTTTTGAACAGTTCATTATTATTCCACGGTGGGAGGTAAATTTACAGAAGTGCTCCATCATTCACTCATTCTTGCTGTCGCGTCTCAGCTGGTGCTGGACTCATCAGGGAAATGTTTCCTGCTCTACTTCACATATGGAAATTTCTAACAACCAGCTACATTCCCCTTACTACCGTTAGTTATGCATGATAGTAATGTACCATGCCATAGCTGGACAACTCGTTACTCTCTCCGTAGTGTGAAGACACATACTTACTTATATGACATTATGCTTGTCATTATGATGCACACCATGGCCAGTCATAGTGGTAGCAAGCATAGAATTCACATCTCCCTGTTCCAGAAATAGACCTCTACTGGGCAAACTAAAGGAGAACTTCCAGCACCCGGTTGCAATATAGGGCATATAAACCGTTCTGATTCCGTCCAGTAGAAGGCAGTGGAACACATACTAATGATCCACTTCATTGCAATATGTTTATTAAGGAGTTATTCTAAATTTTTTCAGAATTTGATACATGCATGTGTGTCTGATTCTCAATGCAACAACATTTCATTTGACTCAAAAGCTAAGGCAATCACCTGACATCCAGGGTCAGATCCTGCCTCTTCTGTAGATTGTGCAGGGAAGTGGGAGTCCGAAGACATAGTTTCTATTCCCAGCTCCGCCACTGATTTCCTGTGAGACCTTGATCATATCACTTCACCTCTCTCTGCCTTCATTTCTGCTTCCTACCCTTTTGTTCATCTCATCTATGGAGACTGTTAGCTCTTTGGGGGCAGATACTGTCTTTTACTCTCTGTTTGTGCTGCGCCCAGCACAAAGGAGCCCCAGTCTAGTTTGGGGACTCTCATCTCTCTCATCATAGTAGTAAGAGATACTTGAGTTGAATAGTACTGGAATAAGGCTGTTGGAATCTTGCCTAAATGAACAAGACCAAGTTCTCTGCTCACTTGCACAAGAACAACCTTATTGGTGGTATGGGGCTGTGCTGGTATAAAAGAGGATACAATGAAAATCTTGGTAGTGGCTATTGTCTTCCTCCCCCCGGCCAACATTATTCTTTTACTGACTTCTTTCATGAGAAAAAATTTCATTCCCATCGTGCACCGCATGCTCTCATGCTGCTGCTTAATTAGGTTGGTTAGAGTCTTGGCTTTGTCATGTTCCCTGTCTCAAGTTTCTGTAGCCACACAGAACATGTGCAAGCAGACAATTCATTTGAACAGGCATAATTTGAGTTTAGAATAGCCAGGGCAACAGCTCACTTTAATATACTGCTAATAAGTAATCTTAATTACACAACTCGGTGGAACAGTTTGCATATAATTTAGGTAACTTCAAAATAGAGGTGTTCAGCAGATAATTGGTAATTTATCTTCTGACCTTCTATTGCTTTAGTAAATTACATGTTCTTATTACTTGTCATCCCTGCACTATCCAATCTGCTAAAATGTCAGCTACAGAGAGGAAAGGAATTTGATTACAAGAGGTAGCCATGTTTTAGCATCTCTGCCTTCCAAATTCCCTCATCCCTCCTCCCCTTCAACTGCAGTAATTGCTTTAATTTTGTTTCAAAACACTTGAAATCTAGCTTTCAAGATAGGTCCAGATTACAATAGTACTAACACATCTCACAAACAATGAATTTATCCTCATGATAACAATAGTTATCACAGGGCTATCCCCGTTTTCTATATAACTGGGAAACTGGAGCACAGAGACACAAAAGGTCAGCTTTTTAGGGACACAGAAAATACCAGATTGGATCACACTAACAGTCCATTTAGTCCAATATCCTGTTTCTGACAGTGGCCAGCACCAGCTGCTCCACAATGAAATGCAAGAATCCACTAGTAAGCAATTATCGAGTACTCTGCCCCCCTCACAAGATCTTATCATGACCTCTAATCATTAGAGATTGGCTTACATCCAAAAGAATAAGGTTTAATATCCCTTCCCAAATGTTTGTTAACAAGAATAATGCTATCTATTTTCCAAAGAGTTCAGCTCCCCGATTTTCAATGGGAGCTTCTGGGTGCTGAGCACTTTGAAAAATTTGGCCAAAAGCAATTTTCCCAGCATCACTCAAAGTCTGAGACAGAGAAAGAAACCAAACCCAGATCTCTGGAGTCCCAGTCCAGTGCTTAACCACCAGCCAAAAAGTTTCATCATTGGCATGCTAGCTTTAATTCTCCCTATAGCCTTCTATGCTCCCTGTTACCATAGCATTTGAGCACTTTGCAATCATTAATGTATTTATCCTCATGGCACCTCTCTAAGGGAGAAAAGAGCTATTCTCCCCATTTGACAGATGGGACACAGACACAGAGAGACCTAAGGTCACACAGGAAATCTGTGGCAGAGCAGAAGCTTCATCTAAGGTCTCTCAAGTTCCATACTAGCACCCAAACTGCTGGGCCACCCTCACATTCGGCAGATTTGAGATAAAGCCAATTTAAGATCAGACTGTTCTGAGGGGTTAGAATCACAGAATCAAAGATTCAGACAAGATTAGGGTTGCAAGAGACCTCAAGAGATCATCTAGTCCAACCCTGCTCAAAACAGGACCAATCCCAACTAAATCGTACCAGCCAGGGCTTTGTCAAGCCGGGCCTTAAAAACCTGTAAGGATGGAGATTCCACCACCTCCCTACGTAACCCATTCCAGTGCTTCACCACCCTCCTAGTGAAATAGTGTTTCCTAATATCTATCCTAGACCTTCCCCACTGCAACTTGAGACCATTGCTCCTTGTTCTGTCATCTGGTACCACTGAGAACAGTCTAGATCCATCCTCTTTGGAACCCCCTTTCAGTTGAAAGCTGCTATCAAATCCCCCCTCACTCTTCTCATCTTCAGACTAAACAAGCCCAGTTCCCACAAGCCTTTCCTTGTAAGTCATGTGCTCCAGCCCCCTGCTCATTTTCATTGTCCTTCGCTGGACTCTCTCCAATTTGTCCACATCCTTTCTGTAGTGTGGGGCCCCAAACTGGACACAATACTCCAGATGTGGCCTCACCAGTGCTGAATAGCAGGGAGAGCCAGAATACATTGTTGATGGAAAATCCAAGTGCTTACTCCTCTGCATGATGCTGGCTTGCACAATGGCTGATAAAGAGCAAAAATATGAAGCATGCGCCACAGAACCAAACCTAACAGGCAGCCTGAAATGACTGGGGTGTGAGGAGGAGGTTTTTCTTGTTTAACTAGTGTGATGTGTTCTGAAAGCCAAGAGTTTGCATTGCCCAGGCATTTATGACTATAAACAAGGGGAAAACAGCAGGTCTGCCTGGGACACAAAGGTACGTCTTGGTCTAAAAATGCAAGATGTAGCTGGTAATGAGATACAGATGAGAGGTAAAGGGTACAGTTGAATTTCGATTTAAAAAACAAGCCTCTGATGCATAGAAGAGGAATTACTTGGAAGGCAGGTATAGGTAGGAGGCTGTTAAGGCAAAGAGCCTGGAATATGCATCACACAACAAAGGCTGAGATGGTTGTTTTGATATTGCACTATTTTAAAAGGCTCTCTTTTCTTCCCAACTCAGGTTGTAGTCTTTTATTCTGTCTCATTTTAGTGGCCATCAATACACCTGTCTCTTTCTATCTCAGCTGGATTTGGTTGACAGAGGCCCAACTGGAGAGAAGCCCAGATGCATATTTTTCCCTGTCTAATCTGTAAGAAAAGAAATCCTCATCTGGCAACACTACTTCTGCTGCAGCCCCCCCCCCTTTATTTTAAACTTTCAAGAAGTTCACAAGAAAGGTCTAATCAGCTGGAAAAAAAATACAGCCTCAAAATCTCAGAGCTCTACAAACAGTCTGTCCAAGCAACCTTACTGTGATTATCTAACCCAGTAAGCATAATACATAAAAGAGTTCTGAGCTGCCTTTAATTAGCTAATAATACTGAACTGTCAGATAACAGGGCAATAAACCGTACAGGTTGATTTACTAGCAGTTTATGTGAAACCTTTGATATGACTGTGCCATTTGTTTGCCAGGAAAAAAAGCTGCAGTGATGCCGTTACATAAAAGGGCAGCTTGACTTAGGAGAGAGGGAGGGACAACATGGCATTTAAAACAAACACACTCAGAGAAAGATTCTCGGAGTTGCTGCAAAGTTCCAACTCTGGTGGCATGTGTTCAGAAAGAGGTTATTTTGAGGCTTGGGCCATAAAAGGTAGAGAACCATATAACAAAGCATCACCATACTACTCTCGACTCTCTCCTGAGGACTCTTTTTCTTCCTGGAATAAAATTATAGCGTGGCCAGCACCAGCAATAACTGGTGCATTAATTAAAGCCCCAACCCCTGGAGGCATGGGATCAGGTGAGGATCTCAGCTTTCCTTAAAAAAAGGGAAGTTTCTAGCCCTCATTTTGCAAAGGAAAGCCTGAAGATGTGACCAGAACCACCCCCCAAAAAACCCCACCCCAAAAGGCAAATACAAAGACTCAGCAGGTTTTTCTTAACCTCATGATTTTTGAGGCCTGCCTCATGACTTTAGAATGGTTGGGGTTGGCAACAGTGCTGTACAACATGTAGCACAGAATGGGGCCCTAACCCTGATTGGAGCCTCTGGGTGCTACCCTAATCTAAATAATAGCTCAAAACAATAGCCTAACTTCAGTGAGCTATACCAATTTACTGAGAAATTTACTAGAAATACTCCCCACTGCCATCCAATCCCCTCTGATACCATTTGCCCATGTGACTGAAAGTAGCACTTTCCCCTAAATGTCTTCCATATAGGGTGATTCAGGTACAGTAGATCCCAACTTGGAATCACAATAAGGAGATGAAGGTAGAATTTATCAAGAACATAGTGGCAAACATCCATATTCACACAAAAAGCTAGTTAAATGGAAATTAAAAGGAACAGTCACAAGAGTTAAATGCCTTCAAGCTGCATGGAAACTTTTTAAAAACACCATAATGGAGGCTCAGATTAAATGCATGCCCCAAATTAAAAAAAAAAAAACATAGTAAAAACCAAAAAAAAGTGCCACCATGGCTAAACAACAGAGTAAAAGAAGCCATTCAAGGCAAAAAGAATCCTTTAAAAATTGGAAGTCAAAACCCACTGAGGAAAATAGAAGGGAACAAACTCTGACAAGTCAAGTGTAAAAATATAGTTAGACGAACTCCAAAAGAATCTGAAAACCAACTGCTACAAGACACAAACCCAGTATTTTTAGAAGTATATCAGAAGCAGGAACCCTGCCAAACAATCAGTGGGGCCACTGAGATGCTAAAAGCACTCAAAGAAGACCAGGCCATTGCGGAGAAGCAAAATGAATTTTTTACATTGGTCTTCACTGCAAAGACTGTAATGGAGAGTCCCACACCTGAAATGTTCTTTTGAGGAACTGTCCCAGATCGAGGTGTCAATAGAGGCGGCTTTGGAACAAATTGATTAATTAAAGTTACAAGTCACCAGGACCAGATGGTACTCACCCAAGAATTCTGAAGGAACTCACATACGAAATTCCAGAATTGTTAACTGTGGCATGTAACCTATCACTTAAATCAGTTTCTGTTTAAAAAAAAATGGATCACATTAGCTAAATAAAAAGGCTCCAGACATGATCCTGGCAATTAGAGGCTAGTAAAAGCCTTACTTCAGCCCCAGGCAAACTGGTTGAAATTACAGTACAGAATAGAATTACTAAATGAACATGAATTGTTGGGAAAGAACTAACATGGGTTTTGTAAAGAGAAATCATGCCTCACCAATCTATTAGAATTCTTTGAGGGGGGCAACACAATGTGGATAAGAGTGATCCAGTGGATATAGTGTACTTGGACTTTCAGAAAGCCTTTGACAAGGTCCTTCATCAAAGGCTTTTAAGTAAAGTAAATAAATAGGGAAGGTTCTCTCATGGACTAGTAACTGGTTAAAAGACAGGAAACAAAGGTTAGGAATAAATGGTCAGTTTTCAGAATAGAGAGAGATAAATAGCGGTATCCCCCAGGGATCTGTACTGGGACCATGCAGTTCAACATATTCATAAATGATCTGGAAAAAGGGATAAACAGTGTGGTGACTAAATTTGCAAATGATAAAAAATTAATCCAGATAGATTCCATTGTGACTAAATATTTAAAAAGTCATTGGACTAGAGAGAGAGAGAGAATGAAAATGACTCCGTAGTCCAGGGGTCAGGGCATTCACCTGAGAAGTAGAAGACCTCTGTTCAAATCCTCTCCCCTCCTCTAGCAGAGATGGGGCATTGAATCTGAGTCTCCTACACCCCACCTGAATTCTAACTGATGGACAAAAAGTTATAAGGCAGGTACCACCATCTCCCATGATATTTTGAATAGAGCAAGTTAAGCACCTAACTCACTCCAGCAACAAATACCTTTGGCGCCTAAATCATTTGACTCTTGGCTGGTAAGCAGAGGTAGGTACCTGCCTGCGTTTAGATGCCTATCTCCAAGAAATGGGTCAAGCTTAGGACACACCCTGTCATTGGCATCTCCTATTGGCTAGCTTAGGTGGCCCCCCATCTAGCATACTGGCTTTGTGGATTGCAGTCTAAGGTCACATCTCCCCTTGTTGATTGTCCGGGGAGCATAAACGCTTAACATGTTTTTGTGGATTACAGTGTTGTTCCTGTGATTTTCTAAGTGCCTAAAAATTAGGTGCCGTGATGTTCAGCATTGCAATGGCTAAGTTCATTTGTGGATCTCACCCTTGGCTTTCATCTCTCTGTGACTCAGTTCTCCCATTTGTAAAATAGAGCTAACAATCCTTCCTTTGTCTTGTCGCCTTTCCCAGGTGGGGATTGTCTCTTACTCTGTTTGTACAGCACCTAGCACAATGGGGCTCTGTATTCTCTTTGAGGCCTCAAGGTGCTGCTTGAATACAAATAAGAAAGAGCCCATTGTTAGCAACTGGCAAATGAGGGACTGCAGCAATTAGGATTTCATGATCCTAACCCCATGGTTTTTAATGAACACACCAGATTCCGCAACTACCAAGAATTTCATTTCCCAATTTTCAGCCTCTTTCAGTACCTGCTAATACATGTGCAAGTTCTAATTACCAGGAACATGCACTGAATAAATCCCCTCATTTTCTACTTTGACCTTTATGTCACTTGACAACATTTAAAACAAAATATTTTTAATCAGAGATGCTTAAGAACCAGCCTGGTTATACTTCAGGAATTTTTTTTCTCCCATCATCTATTTTGCTCCACATAATCAGAGCGGTCATTAATTTTAAATAGAGCTAATTGCTGTCTTTTGGCCTTTTTAAACTCATCTCACCCATCTATACCAGCAAAACCTGAACATGAGTAAAATAGACTGAGTTTTGATAAGACCTGGGGCAGGGAGGGTAATATGCTTGATTCTTCCAGGCTAGTGCAGAGGTTGTGTAAATTACACCATCTGGACATTTTGAATCTCAGGGTGGATTCAACCAGAACAAGGACAGGCAGTGTTACAGCAGCACTGGGGCTATCCTCCATTAGGAATCCAGTTGGAACTACTTTGTTGTGCTCCGGGTTCCATAAGACTCCCAACCAAGGAGGCTGGGATAGAATGAATCAGTGCATCCCCCCACATATCCTAAACATACCTTTCACCAGCCAGTACTGACCATTTTTGATGCTCCTCTACAAGCCCCAGTGGCAGAGAGAAGTTTGCAGTCACAATGTGGTCTACACCCTGGAATCCTTCATAGACTCAGGAGGGAATCTGAACCCGAGAAGTTTATTATTAAATGATCATTTCTCCGTGGAAAGGAACATGTCAAAAATAATGATATCACAGAGAGCTGGATGCCAACCCATGACAAGCAGGGGCGGCTCCAGGCACCAGCACACCAAGCGCATGCCTGGGGCGGCAAGATACGGGGGGCGCTCTGCCGGTCGCCGCGAGGGCGGCAGGCAAATTGCTTTCAGCGGCATGCCTGCAGAGGGTCTGCTGGTCCCGCAGCTTCAGCGGACCTCCCACAGGCATGCCGTCAAAGCCGCGGGACCGGGGACCTCCCACAGGCATGCCACCAAAGCCGCGGGACCGGGGACCTCCCACAGGCAAGCCGCCAAAGGCAGCCTGCCTGCTGTACTTGGGGCAGCAAAATACCTAGAGCCGCCCTTGGTGACAAGGGGCCAGAAATATCAAATTTCTGTTTTTCTTAGACAAGGATCACATCTCTAGAGATGGGGGTCCCAACTAAAATCAATTGGACTTGTGTACATGCTGAATTCATACATTTTTAAGACCAGAAGGGACCATTAGATCATCTATTCTGACTTTCTGCCCATAGAATGGAGGCCAAGGTTTGACTGAAAAAGACCTGATCCATGACCTTTGCCCCCAAAATCAAACCAAACCTCAATTTAACCTTTACTGTGCTCTGAAAAAGTCCCCCTAACCATTTCTTTTTCATTTTTGGGTAGAGGGGGCAACCTCAAAATCTTGTGATAATGCCTGGTCCTTGTTAAATTTCCAACCCAGTTTTGCAGAGTGGTGGAGAGGCAATCTGATCATTCAGATCAGTCAAGACAGCCTTGGGTATGTCATCAAACTCAACCTTCATGCCTTCTGCAGTTTGCCCAGCATGTCCCAGTCCCAACCAATGACCTCTGGCAGGGAACTGACATTCTAAGCATATCTTAAAACATCTACTTCTGCTGCTATTCAGGAAGAAATAATTACTACTTTTTAACAGCCTCACTATATAGCCCAGATTAATGTTAAGTTTCTATATGTTAAGGCCAAATTCTCCTGTCAGTTACCCCAATGCACTTTTGGACTCACATTTTTCGTGATAGCACCTATTTGCTAAATAAACTACTAGGGCCTGATTCTCCATTAGCCTGCACTTTGAACAGTCATTTACACCAATGCAAAACGTTGCCATTCTGACGTTGGAGCTGTTTACATTCACTTTGCTTTGCTATAAAATGGTTACACACAAGGTGCAAGACCCTTTGAAAATATAAATTAAAAAAAAGATACCTAGGGCCTAATCCTGCTTTCAGTTATACCAGTTTATATAACAGGAGAATTATACCAATAACTAGAACTCATGTGAGATCTAAATCAAGTCCAGTACCTTTCAGATGAAATGTAAAACCAAGGCCCCGACTTCTTGTGGTTCTCAAAATTCCTGTGGCGCTTTTCGCTTCAGTTGGCTGGGGGCTCACTTAAAATGTTGGGTGTTAATTCAAAATACAAATAAACGTAATTAAATTCTATCTACACAATACCCTGCAGCCATTTCAGTTGGTTGGAGAATTCTTCCTCATTTTCCACCTCTTGAACTACGTAGTATGTAGCTGTTACCGTGTTTCACCCCAGGGACTCAGCTTTACCACAAGCCTCATGAGTGACCTTGGCCAGGTCAGAGCACCGCTCTGTGCCTCAGTTTCCCCTTCTGTAAAATGAAGATAAGATTCCAACCTCCTTTGTAAAGTGCCTTGAGATCTACTATGGAAAGTGCTAAAGATGACCTAGATAGTACCATGATCTCTGAACTTACTGAGGATCGGCTCAGACATTTTGCCTCTACACTGAGGCAGGCCTGAAATCTAGTCAGCACTTTTAGTTCAGATTAAAAGAATTCTGATTTGATGAGCCACCATAAAACAAAATTAGCAGTTTAGAAAAAGATTAAAAATAATAATAATAATAAAGCAAGTCAAGAGGCTGAGTTATCACAGCTTTATTACAGAGCTTTCTCCAGTTTCCATCCAGCAAACCAAGAGCAGCAATGCAGCTTATCACCCTGTGATTTTCCTCATAGGGCACATTTGCAAAAAATTATTATTTAGAAATAAGCTGATACTTTTCCTCTCTCTCCACATCCTTCCCGCCTCCATTTTGATTTACAAGGTGGAATTATAATACGATGCTTGGAGTTTAAGATCTTGAGCCTCTGATTTACATAAGCTGCTGGTGAAATGTAAATGCTTGGTTTTGATTTAGAAATCATTACTACATATGTCGTATTTATCTTGAATATTCAGCTGTGTCGCCCAATGCTGCAAACTGGATTTAAGGGATTCAAAGTACAATTACATAGACTACAACATATTTACAAATCATCCATATATATAGTACTTTCCCCTTCACCAGGCTTTTTGATTATGAGACCAGCTACCATATAGAGCTGCTCTGGGATGTTTTCCTCCGCAACCCCCACCCTATTAGCTCTGCATCTGTGTGTAAAATTCAGCCTTAGGTCCTGTTCCCAGCTCCCCAGGTGCCACCTTTGCCAGCTGCTATCATCCAAGGCAGAAATGCCTGGAACTCGGCATGGAACCGGTGCCACACAGCTGCAAACCTTGGCTAAGTAACCTCATCTTTCATCTGCTGAAACACGGTTTGTTTGGGTTTCCCCCCATCTCAGTGAGCCTCAACAAGACTAAATGTTAAATGAAATCATGGAAGATTGGTCACCATTAAAATTAATGGGAGAAAACCCACCCTGACCTCCAAATTTATGTAAGTAAAGTAGGAGGAGAGGAAGAAGGCAAGAGTCCTTTATAACAACACAGCAAGAAGAACTGGAGCTGGTTATGTTCTACATTGTTTTCAACTTATGTTCTCACTTTCATTTCTTTAAAAGCCAAGGAGCACGCTGTTTGATATACAAGTAGAGCTAGGCGGGAGCCAGATTTTCCATTTTGCCAGAAATGATGTGATTTTAGAGTTTTTTCCATTCCAAAATGGAACCAATATAGTCAAAATTTCCTACAAAACAAAATTCCTAAAAAAAAAATCATTTTAGGTCAATCAAGGTGTTTCAAGGTTTTTTTTTCAGAACCAAACACTCTGCCATCATCTCAAGTTTTTTAAGCTTCATAAAACCCAATTAGTTTCATTCTAAAAAGCTGCTTCAGGAGGAAAAATCAAAACATTTCATTCTGGAAGGGTTGAAATGGAACAGTTTGACATTAATGCTTCATTTCTTTTTCTAAAAAAAGAAACTTCAACAAAACCAATAGGTTTTCCCAACATTTTGGTTTTAACAAAAAACAGCATTTTTAATGAAGAACTAATTTCAGTGAACATTTTCTGACCAGTTCGATACACAAGACACAGCATCTGCTACATGCCTTGCTGGCTAGCTTGCCACTCTGGATACATCTATACTACCAGCTGGATCGGCGGGTAGCGTTCAATGTATCGGGGATCGATTGATTGCGTCTTGTCTGGATGCGATCAATCAATCCACTAATTGACTCCCGTACTCCACCTCGGCAGGAGGAGTAAGCAGAGTCGATGGGGCCACCACAGCAGTCAACTCACCCCTGTGAGGATGGCCAGGTAAGTCGAACTAAGATACCTTGACTTCAGCTACTCAAATAGCGTAGCTGAAGTTGCGTATCTTAGTTCAAACCCCCCTGCTAGTGTAGCCCAGGCCTCTGTAATCCACTGTCTCCTATTAGTATTTAACAGGCATAAAGGCCACAACCAGGGAAGGCCTCGATGTGCTGCTAAACACTGTACAAACACAGAGTAAGGGACAGTCCTTGTCCCCAAGAAGTTTTCAGTCTAAAAGACAGAACATAGCAGGCACATGAGGGTTGAAAGTAGGGAGACTGGGTAACAAATAAACATGATGTAGTGTGTGCACAGATCATAGCTGGTCAGCAGCAGTGATCACAGTTCTCCATTGGCCTAGCTATTTTCAGGTTAGTTTACTCTATGCATTGTGGTTCAGGTGAGTTTCGAGCGGAGATTGGGAGGAGGACAAGGTGAAGTCTTCATGGATTTTGACTTGGAGCTTTCCCCATTTGTGAGTGGAGGTAAGCAGCCCAAAGCCAGGGACTGAATTGTGACTCTTAGTCTCCACTCGGCCCTTTGTTTCATGGGGGGAAGCAAACTGCACTGATCCTTTTCCTGGCATGGCTCATTTTCCCCGCCACATCAGCTCAACTGCACTGGCTAGCAGACTCAAAGCTGCACCCATGCCCTCCCTCTGCACCCTCCTGAATAACTTCTAGGACCCTTTGATCACAGCAAGCAAAGCCTTTCACAAATCAGTTTTCACTTTCTCCAAGCGGAACTAATATTCATCTTAACGTCTGAGTAGAGAATTGCTCTGTGCTGATAAAGCACCTGTGTTGGTCCACTTAGTGGCAACAAAACTGATGTCCCTTAGCTACCTTCTAGAGGTATTAATTAATGTTTAATTAATTAAAGTACATAGGGTTGCTTTATGATTCCCAGATGAAAGGCAGTCCAGAGGGGGTAGGCAGTATTCAGTGAAATTCACCCTTGTGCAGAGGGTCAGCAACAGGCTTATGGACCATTTAAATGCTATTTTGAAATTCATCCTTGTTCTGGCTCCTGTGCATGAGAGTCAATGTCACCCTATTAGTATTATTTAAAACAACATCAAGAAGCAGCGTAGTCATCTGCAGTTATTTACAAGCTATGCAGATAGAATATCTTGAGCTCCCTGCACTTTTTAGGCTTCTTAAGTTGTATTAGAACTTCATATACAGTGTGGTCCTCCGACAGTCACTTGTTTAGGAGATAAGGATTAATCTGAATCAAATTTCAACTAGAATTTAATTAGCCTCTCCTACTTCTGCCCTGACAGTACACCAAGACCACTGGATGGGAGAATGACATTTCCTTTAATTAACAACAATTGAAACAGTGAAACAAACTGGCAGCTCTCTACTATCTATTTTAGGTACTAATATGGCCCCCATTTATTATATTATCTGAGCACCTCGCAATCTTTAATGCATTTACCCTCAACACTCCTGCAAGGCAAGGAAGAGCTATTATCTCCATAAAGAGACGTAGGATATGCTTACACTGCAAAAAAAAGAAGATAGAAAAAGAAAAAAAAGAAACACTCTGCAGCAGCGAGTCTCAGTGGCCAGGTCAACTAACTTGGGCTCATATTACAGAGCAAAATATAGCCATGTATCTGTTCCCATTTGGGCTGGAGCCTGGGCTCCGAGATCTTTTTTGGTTTCAGAGCTCCAGCCCCAACAGAAAGTTCTACACTGCTTATTTTAGCCCCATAACATGAGCCTGCAAGCTCAAGTCTGTTTACCTAGCCTCTGAGATTTACTGCCGCACTTCTTTTTCTGCAGTGCAAATATACCCTAAGGGACTTGCTCAGTGTCACAGAAAGACAGTGCCAGAGCAAAGGATTTAACCCAGGTCTCCCATGTTCCAGGATAACATCCTATCCACTGGCTCACCCTTCCTCTGACTGTGATCTCTTCATTCCTTAGAGAAGAGATCAATAATTTTTACGCTCCTGTGTTTGAAAAGAGGAGTGGGAGCTTTGCAGAATCCAGCAGGCACAGAAAGCAATTGCCTTCTTACATAGATCCAAGCCACAACATTCTAACTCAGATACTGAACCCCCTCAACATTCCAAGGCACATAGATGTGGGGCTCTGGTTTGACCCACTGGCTGTGGTCAAAAGCACTAATGTGATCCTGGAATGCGCAAACAGGGAAATCTCAAGCAGAAGTAAAGAGGTTATTTTACCTCTGTATTTGGCACTGATGCAACCACAGCTGGAATACTCTCAGTTCTGTTGTGCACAATTTAAGAAAGATGTTGATAAATTGGAAAGAGTTCAGAGAAGAATCATGAGAATGATTAAAGGATTAGAAAACTTGCCTTTTAGTGATAGACTCAAGGAACTCAATCTATTTCACTTACCAAAGAGAAAGTTAAGGAGTGACTAGATCACAGTTTATAAGTACTTACATGGGGAACAAATATTTGATAATGGGCTTTTCAATCTAGCAGAGAAAGGTATAACGTGATCCAATGACTGCAAGTTGAGTTAAATAAACTCAGACAGGAAATAAAGTGTAATTTAAGAGAGAGAGTAATTAATGATTGGAATAATTTAGCATGGGTCATGGTGAATTCTGCATCGCTCACAATTTTAAAATCAAGAGTTGATGCTTTTCTAAGGCCTGGTCTACACTAGGGGGTGGGGTCGATGTAAGATACACAACTTCAGCTGTGGGAATATCATAGCTGAAGTCAATGTATCTTATTTCGACTTATCTCCCATCCTCACAGCGCAGGATCGATGGGCATGGCTCCCCTGTCAACTCTGCTACTGCTGCTTGCCCTGGTGGAGTTCCAGAGTCGACAGGAGCGCATTTGGGGAATCGATATATTATGTCTAGATGAGACGTGATATATCGATCCCCAATATATCGATCACTACCCTCCAATCTGGCGGGTAGTCTGGACATACCCTAAAGGATCTGCTCTAGGAATTACTTTGGGCAAGTTCTGTGGCCTGTGTCATACAGGAATTCAGACTAGCTAATTGCAATGGTCCCTTCTGGCTTTGAAATTTATGAAAAAAATAGGGGATGTTTGTAATATTTGGATCTGGCTCTAGGTTCATAGTTTGAAACTCTGCTAGAAGTTATGGGGTATTCGGACATGGCATACTGATTGGAGCCCAGAAGAATCATGTCCTAGTCTACTATTCTCTCCATTGGCTCCCCTGTTCATTTTGGGATCTCAAGTTCAAGCTAGAGAAGACAAGCGATGGTGGTAGGCTCTGCCAGGTGTAACTTTAGTCAAGTCATGTCACTTCTATGTGCTTCTAATTCCCATTCTGCCCTGTGTCTGCCTTGTGTGGTTACACTGTTAAGATTTTCAGGGCAGGGACTCTCTCTGACTAGATGTTAGTTTATAGTGCTTAGCACAATGGGAACCAGATATCACCTGGGGACTCTAGGTTCTACTGTAATACAAATAGAAACATGGGACCATAGGAATTGCTAGGATCAGACTGGAGCAGACCTGTGGTGCATCTTGTCTAGTATCCTGTATAATAAATTCATTAATAGTTTCAAGACGCTCAGATTCTCCTTGTATGGTCCGCACCCCTGTAGTTAGAAGACTGCACTCCAAAAGCTGTGGAGCTCTGTTTATGATACGATACATCACACTATAAGTTGTTAACTTTGGTTTAGCATAATAAACACCAAGGAATAGACACACTTGGCATGTGAGCCAAGGCCATTACTAGCAAACAAACTCTCAGTCTGCAGTCGATAATTGTTTCCAGAATCAGGCCCAAAGACATAACCATGGAAGCAGCAATTAAAAGGTGGTTAATTAAAAATCATTATAAAATGGTTAGTTAATTTTATACGTTACTCGGCTATAACTTAAGTCTCCTGAATGCAGGAAAGCTGGCTGTAATAGCAATCAGCGACAGCTGGGTTAGATATAGTTATATTTGACTTCCCCTGTCTTCTTTTAAAGGAAAAGCTGAAGCCAAGTCTCTAAGCAACCAATCCTGGGAGGACAGGTAAGCAAACTGTCTAATTAGCACCAGACTAATGTACCAGAAAGATATCTATGCATCACAAGCCTTTGCAGGTGGAATCAATATTGCTCAGATGTTTTTGATTATCTAGGCAAAGAAAGAGGTTGTGCTTCATTGCTACAAAGAGAACAAGCAAATTCTCCATTCCAGGAGTGGGAAGCCTTTGCTTGCAGAACAGAAAATTATGAATAGAGCCGGTCTGAAATATTTTTCCCGTCAAAAAATGCCAAATGGTTGAAAGGAAAACATGATGCAGTAATGTGTTGATTTATATAAAACTTCATTTCAATTAAATTTCAATGAGGAAAAAAAATGGAATGGAACATCTCCATTTCAAAATGACTTTTCATTTCAATTTTTTAAATTTGATATTATAATATAAAATGAAACGGTTAAACACCATAAAATGGTTTGGTTTTATTGAAAGAAAATGCTTCGACTGCCTCAAAATCCTTCAATTTTTCAGAATTTTGTTTCACAGGAAATTTCAACATTTGGGTTTTGGTCCGTTTCGGAATGGAAAAAATGTGATACTGGGGAATTTCCCATTGTCTGGAAAAATCCACTTCCCTGGCCAGCTCTATTCCCTGTGCTGCTCATGTGCGAAACCCACAGCTATGCCAACGGTCAGCATGAGCTGTATTCACCACTTCTGAGGGATTAAATGATGCATAAACCTTGTGCTGGACTTCTGTATAATGGGCAAATTATACTATATGGGCTACTTGATGCCCATTGTATTTGCGCGCACACACAGCTTCAGATGGTAGCTGGGTCACTTAACTAGATGTGGTAAAAGTCCACCAACAAGCCTGGCTGAAATTTTGAAGAAGGAAAGAAAGAAGGAAAGATGTGTGTGTATGTGTTATTAAAAAAGGACAGATAAGGGATTTGATACAAAGATCTAAATGGTGCCATTAACAGGATATGCTAGGATGGCAAACGGACTTTTTTATTATTCCACATTTTAATATTTTTATATTTTATTGCTAATAATTATAGAGAAGCATCAATCCCCTCACACCCTTTCTTTCATCTCTTTGAGACCTTCCAGGTTAACTATGTTGTCAAGAGAATGTCACAAATCCACCAGTAAAATTATGTTTCTCATTAGGAGATGATCTAATCAATGTAACATGGTATCTTTGGTACAGCCTACCCTATCAACATATACACACTATAAATGGAAAAATCTGTTTTTCTGTCACACTATCTAATACCGGACTGTTTGTGCCACTATATTTTAGAGCTTGTCAGCAATTCAGTTACAATCTCTTATTTCCAGGGGTTTATACCATAGCCATAAAATAAATAAATAAATACCCCACGTCTGGATGACACTTGATGTGCATTTTTGTTATAAGGGTTGATTAAATTTATTTAGATTTTTTTTTGATTGACTCAAGATGCCCCAAATTCCCCAGGAATTGTTAAAATTAGAGATGGACCCTGGGACCATAACCCTTTGTCTAAACACTCTTGAAATCTGAAAAAGTTCATTGCTTAAGAACATAAGAATGGCCATATGGGTCAGATGCAATGATCCTTCTAGCCCAGTATCCTGTCTTCTAACAGTGGCCAGTGCCAGATACTTCAGAAGAAGTGAACAGAACAGGGCAATTTATCAAGTGATCCATGCCCTGTCGTTCAGTCCCAGATTCTAACATTCAGGGGTTTAGGGACACCCAAAGCATGGACTAAACTTTGTGGATCAGGACAATATTGCCTCCAATTCTGCAAACACTTACATACGTGGGATATGAGGAATCCCTGTCACTGGAGGTTTGTATGACCAGGTTAGACAAACATTTCTCAGGGATGGTCTAGTTAGACTCAGTCCTGCCTCTGTGCAGGGAAGTGGATTACACAACCTTTTGAGGTCTCTTCCAGTCCTGCATTTCTATGATTCTATGTGCTACCTTTATATATGCAAGTTTCCCTCTGGCTTCAATGGGATGACTCAACATGCATCATGTTAAGCCAGTGTGTAAGCATTTGCAGGATCAGGGCTCTAGTTATTATAGGAAGATAAGGCACAAGTAAAGTTTTTGAAAGTATCCTACTAAGTAGTTAAAATTCTACATTAAGTCCTTTGTCTTATTGTTAACACAGGGACTTAAGCAGATTATGCAGGCTCTCTGAACAGGTCAGAGTTTCAATTGTAAAGGATAAACAGGTGGCTGAGAAGGAAAATACAATAATTACTAACCCCAAATGGTTAAAGCTAGATGAAAAAGCAAAAGGAACTTTCCACAAACATTCATTCACGCTATTAAAATGAATTCATTTCAGCCATGCCAATGTCCAACTCTCAGGTGTGCTTTCCAAAAACATTCAAGAGATCGAGTTTCACTGTCAAAAACATCTGTGGGAAGGCAAGTTCAAAATGGCACACACCATGTTTTAAAACTCATACGCATACAAGTTTTTGCTCCAGAACTGCCTGCATGATTGTCCAATCAGGACACAAATAATGCAGGTGGGCTTACCAGAGGTACCGTAAAATAAGCAACACAGAGCTCATGTCTCACTTGCAATCCCATGCATACAGTAAAAAATTCAAGCAACAAATTATATTGGAGAAAGTCATACTGCACTTATGGAATTAGGCTGCTTTTAAAGTCATCACAGTTGAATTATACCCCAGTGCAGAGAGCTAATACATGGCCTATTCATCACTTAAGTCTTTCTTGAGCCCAACAGTCTTGAAGTGGTGCATAGAACTTGTGCTACCCTTTTCACGGAGGTGACTTTCACCCTGACTGTATTATTCTTTGCAAAATAGTCTCCCAGATGTAATTATCTTAGCACACATCAACAGAAGCAGGATGTGAGTGGAGGATAGCATTAAAAAGTTATTAAAATAATCATTTATTTTATCACAACAGGTTCATCTCTTGCAGTTCTTTAATAGCGTGCACATCCATTTAAAATAAAGTCAATTTCAAACAACACTATTAACGATAACAAAAAAAGTAAAAATAATGAATGCCATTAAAAATAATTGGCCAGATCCTCAGTTGGTGTAAATCAGGCTAGCTCAATTGACTTTAGTGGAGCTATGGCAATTTACACCAGTTGGGGATCTGGCCCAAAATTAATAGTAGTTGCTTTCTATTGTTGATGATGCAAAGATTTTAAATTAAAGATTCAGTGTTTGAATAGTTACACTTGTCCAGTTCAAATGGATTTTTGCCAATGTGCTCATATTCTCCCGCAGAACTCATTGTTGGCAAGATTATAGTCTAATTGCTTTTGAAATTTCAATTAAAAAACAAAAACTATAAATGAAGATATCAGAATTCAGAAATCACCCACTACACATCCAAATGCATTTTTAATTGATTATTATAAAACTACACTATAACTATATTGGAATTGTATCCTCTATGCTAAAGGATTCCTATACACTATCACTCTTCAGAATGATCCACAAGTTTTCCTGACCAAGACCTAAGTAAAAAGAGGACAAATAGTCTTGTGCTTAGGTTAAAATTCTTGACTGAGTATCAGAAGTTCTGGGTTTAATTCTCAACTCTGCCGCAGATTTCGTAGGTGACCCCGGGCAAGTCATAAATCCTGATTCAGCAAAGCACTAAAGCACATGTCTTCAGTAGGATTTAAGTATGTGCTTAAATGCTCTGCTGAACTGGGACCTTGAGCTCTGTGCTTCAAGTTTCCCCCCTGTAACACACTTGGCCTATTTAGACTTTAGGCTGTTTGGAGCATGGACTGTCTCTTACTATGCGTATGATCAACTTCTAATGCAATGGGGTTCTTATCTGGATGGGAGCTTTAGGTTTGACTGCAGTACAAATAATTAATAATAATAATACAGTGCTTACAGATAGAATAATCTTAGGTAAACAGATTAATGAGGGATTTTAATAATTTTGGAGAATCCTAGGCCCCACAAGCAGACAGAAAAAAATACCACTGAGGTTCAACATATCTGATAAACTTCTTCAATTCAAACCACGCACTATTTCTGCTGAGCTAATACCGCTGCAAGTTTGCGCCTGATAGTAAAGCATCGCTGAAGTGTAAATGGTTTGCTGTGCGGATTGGCTGAGCCTATCTATTAATCACTCAGATTAAAAGGATGATGGCAACTCTCCGATAATTATGCAACATAATGAAAAGATTGGGAAGCTTGATTTAGGGCTTATTAGCCTTTGAAATCCTTCATTAGCCATATTAGTTTCCTGCACCAGATCCTGATGGAGAGGTATTGCCGCTGTACTGCAAGATACAAAGATCTGTCTGATACTTTTAACTACAATCACACCTGGATTTTGTGGCCTTAGAAACCTCAGTGCATCAAACCAAATGTTTTTAAGCCTATGGTCTATCTAGAATATATTACATATTCCTTATTCAGTGGTAATATATTTCTGTTAAAAGCCTTCCTAGGGGTGCAGTGATCAGCCCTCCATACAATTCTAGGCAGAATAGTGCTTGCTGAATTTCCTGAGACATCATTCTTGTCTATAATAGAAGACATGATGCACTGGCAAATGTGCTAGGACACTGGCCAAAAGAATTGTGTGGATGCTGCAGTGAGAATGTCAATCCATGAAATTCTCTTTGGTCCACCCTTATGCTGGATACCTACCAGCTCAACTCCCAGGCCTGACAACCTCAGAGGGTTTTTAGATTCAGAACTTTTCTTTGGTATAAATATTTATTTATACAGTATCCATATCATATTCAACCTCTCTCCTGGTTGTGCTCTGTGTTGTCTCCCACAGAGGCTCTTAGCACTCTGAGCCATTATCACCTGGATGTCTGCCCATCTCCCTGGCACTTCCCTCCATCAATTGCAGCTGCCGTAGGGCTCTATAGCTGGATCAGCAGAACTACAATGTCTGCTCACATCAACGTTCAGGATTTCCTGTAGGGATGAGTGAACCAGTTCAGATAAGTTAAGAGCTGACCTAAAATTTCAACCGCAAAGAGTTTCTGGAAGTGTGATTTACTCTCTTCTCTCTTAGTTATTTTTCATTTTCACTGTGTGCCAGGTTCTGGGCCAGAAGCACCAAATATCATAAGAATCATTTTTTTCTACTCTCTCAAGACGAAAAGAATACAGAAGCAGGACTCTAACCAGAGAGCAGAACCTATTCTTAGATTTCCCGTCTTGGTGTGGAGGCGGGAGGAGTTTGAATAAGCATCTGAAATTTCTGATTTGTCTAGTTAGATTGTAATTCCTTGTGGCAGGGATTGGCTCAATGTATAATCCCTATCACAAAATAACCCCCGGCAATGCTACAGATATAACTCCCTCCTGGCAGTGCTATAGAAATCGTCATCACTCCCATAACCACATTGGTCATTGGGGCACCATCACTGATGTCAATCAACCAACTGTTTCCACCCTGACTATTGTGTGTCAGGGCTTGAGTCTTCACAAAGTCCATTCCTGTCCACTCTTTTACGTTGTCAGTCCATCTCTTCTTCGGTCTACCTCTTCTCCTGTACTGTTCCTTGGAGAATGATGTTGGATAGGCCAGATGTTCTTGTTACATGGCCATACCACATCAGCTTGCGCTCCTCCACGGTCTTCAGGAGGTCTTCATATGACCCAGTGCATTGGGTTATGCGGACCTCTTCATAGTGACAAGGTTGAAATATGAGATGCCTAGGATTTTACGCAAGTATCTCATCGCTACTACCTGTATTTTCCGTTCAAGTTCTGCCATAAGGTCCATGTCTTGCACGCATACAGAAAATAGAGATGACCAAGGCGTGCCGCAGTTTCAGTTTGGATTCCAGGGAGATGTTCTTCTTCCTCCAAATTGGCTTTAGCTTTGCCACTGCTGCTGCTGTTTGTGCAGTTCTTGCCCATATTTCTGCCTTTGATCCTTCATCAGTGATGATTGCCCCCAAATACTTCAACTGTTTCACAGTCTCCAGCTCTTGTCCATTGACAGTGATATGTGAGCGGATCCTGTCCCGTTTGTTTGTCATAAGCTTGACTTTCTCTGCACTGATTTCCATGCCATATTTTGCAAAGGTTTCATTCATTCATTTCACAAGATTGGCAAGTTCATTTTCTCTGCCTGCCAGGCCATCAATGTCATCAGTGAACCAAAGATTTGAGATCGTTCGCCCCCCCAATGCTGATTCTGTATATGTGATCTTCTAGGGCATCAGTCATCATGCACTCCAAGTAGATATTGAACAGTGTGGGTGAAAGAAGGCAGCCTTGCTGGACTCCAACAGTGCTATGAAACCACTTTCCTATTGTGCCATTGATGAGAACTGCACTGCTGGCCTTGGCATACAGTTGTTTAATGGTAAGAATAAGCTTATGACCAACACTGTACTACTTCATGGTTGCCCAGAGAGTGTAGCCTATAGGACTAGCCTGCTTCCTTGCATATATATATATATATATATATATAATCTTTTCTTATAGTTTTAAGTATTTGGCTTATTGTAATAGGTTTATAGATTTATATTAAATTAAGTTTGGCTGTAATGCAAGAGACCTACAGGCCATATCCTGTATGTTAAGCTAAGGCAAAGTTAGCATATCTATATTAAGACCTTTTACTCAGAAAGCAAAGTTGACCCATATCTTGTTACCTAAATAGTTGAGTACCCACGCCTATATCCATGACCTTTTATTTAGACCAATAGGAGAATGGCATAGGGGAGTTTTCAGTATTGTACCCACAGACTTAACAAGTACACCACAAGAGACTGATGTGTGTACATACCTGTCATCAATACGCACATAGTATTAGCCTATGGGGTAAGCGTACCCTAACATTTCTGTGGGTGAGGAATGAAATGTGGGCATAGGGTTTCCAGCACTTTGCCCTATAAAAGAGGTGACCCACCTCAATAGAGTACTCCATTTCTTACTTGACTTCTGTTCTCACTTTACTCCATCTCCATTCTCACTTTACTCTATTCTCATTTACTTCCTCCACTCTATCTATTCTATCTACGATGACCGCTACTATTAGTAGGCTATACTTGTTCTTCTTAAACTTTAAGTTTCAAAGGAACTAGATTAAGCTTGGTTTCCCGAAGTTTTATTCTTAGTTTGTTTATTAGGTTTTGATTTAAGTTTAAGTTAGTCAAGTAAACCGTAGTTAGCTTTGACAACTCTTAGCATTTTCTAAGCACTGCATCCCTCACTCAGGAATTAAGAGCCCTGAACCACAAGGCTCTTCCTGTGTCTCTTACCATCAGGTTATCAAGAAAGGAGGCGAGTATGTTAACCAAAGCTTTGTTGCATATAATACTATACTATCATATGTATCTTTTGAATAGCAATAATGCAATTGTAACTCCAGGTATTTTATTTACTATTATTAATTTTAATAAAAAGTCTTTAAGGCTATATCTGTCTCAGTGTGAGCTTCTGGTCATACCCCCAAGGGTCCTTTATAAATTCTGTGGAGCCTGATTCAGGACAAGAACTTTTATCTTCTGATCGAAAAGACTGGCGAGCCTAAAACCCATACTAATTAATATCAATGATAATAATTATTATTATTATTAAAATCAAATAAAAATTAAATTCCCATATTATCTAAATTAATATTATCAGTACGCCCTAAATCAGGCTACAAGAGCTTCGTGCCATACTCTGTCAAACGCCTTCTTGAAGTCAATAAAGATGTGGTAGATGTCCTACTGGTGTTGCAAGTACTTCTCCCATAGAACATGAAGGTTGAAAATCTGTTCTGTGGTATCTCTTCCAGCACGAAAGCCAGTCTGTTCTTCAGCGATAATATTCTCCACTTGTGACTTCAATCTGTTCAATAGCATTTTCAGCATCACTTTGCTAGGATGGCTAATTACACTCATGGTCTGGTCATTTTGACACAGTTGCAGGTTGCCTTTCTTTGGCAAAGTGATGATTAGTGACTGTGTCCATGTGGAGGGCCACTCACCAGTCTGCCAGATCTTGTTGCAGATCTTGGTGAGTACATCTATTACTATTTCTCCTCCGAATTCATTAGTTCAGCTGGGATGTTGTCAATACCTGTAGCCTTTCTGTTCATGAGTGATTTCACAGCTGTCTCCACTTCTTCAAGCAGTATTCGAAAGTCGTCCTCCTCTGTTGAATCTGGGTTGTCTAGGACACTAGGATCTCCATTTGTTTGGTGGTTGTATAGATCACAGCAGTAGTTTGACCACCTATTAATGATTTCCATTGCTTCTGTAAGACTGTTCCCTTCTTTGTCTTGAATTGCATTAGCTTTGGTCCTTTTTTCCTTCATTAGATCTTTTACAACCTGGAAGGCTCATTTGCTATTTTTATTATTGATATACTCTTCAATTTTAGAGCATTGTTTTTCAATCCATATCTCCTTGGCCACCGTCATTCCTTTCTTGATCTTTCTGCCAATTGCTCTGTATTTATCAGCTCCCTCAGTGCTGTTCTTGTCTCTCTTAGGCTCTCTTCTAATATCACATATTTGTAGTATTTCATTTATGACCCATGGTTTTGTCTTCTTACGGTGTTTCCCAGGGATGTCTGCTGCTACCTCATTCATTACAGTGTTGAAATTGCTGGTCATTGTTTCTACGTCTTCCTCTACAGCAAGCAGCGGGGGCAAATTTTCTGATGATCATTGCTTGGAATGACTCTGCAATGTTTCAGTCTCTGAGTCTTTCAAAATCAAACTTGGTTCTGGTGAACTTTGGCCTGACAATTTTCTTTAGCTGCAGCCAAAAGTTTAGCATCACAAGGTCGTGATCACTTCCAATATCATCACTGGGGAAGCTCCTTATTTTACCTCTGATAATCCCAGAATGAAATGGTTTTTGCACCATGATGTAGTCGATCTGGCTGTGATGTAGACCATCAGGTTCACACCACATTGATCATCTGGATGCTTTAGGTGCTCTTAATGTGTTTGCAAGAACAAGATTGTTATAGCTGGCAAACTCCAAAAGTCTCAATCCTCTCTCATTGGTGACCGCATTACAGAAAGGGCCATGATAATCTCGCCAATCTGCCTGTGCATCAGTACCCACTTTAGCATTCCAATCTCTCTGTACAATCAGGATATCTTTCTTGTGTACCTTATCGATGATGTCTTGGAGCTGATTGTAGAAATCTTCAATTTTCTCATCATCATAGTCTGTTGTAGGGGTGTAGACTTGTACCACTGTGATATTAAATGGAACTGCCTTTAGATGATGGAAATAAACCCACTGGGCAGCATCCTAATACTGAATTCTTGATATTTTTATGCACAAGAAAGCCTATGCCATTGACATGTTTGTCCTCTCCACAGCAGTAGAGTACCGTGGCCTTCTTCCGTTAATGCCTCTCCAAAGTTCTTCCATCTGATCTCAGAGATTTCTAGGAGGTGCCAGGTGTATTGTTCCATTTTGTATGTGAGTTCTTTCAACCTCTCTATTTGTCTCAATGTCGTTACATTGCATGTGACTATGGTGATGTTCTCTCTTCCACGGATCCTCTTCATTGGGCTTACACCAGTAGTATACTTGCCGCCTCTGCCCTGGTGGGAGACGGTTGGCGTGGTCATTATTAACCTGGGCTGCGACCAATTCAGTATAGACATGGTTGACTTGCTCATTATATGGTGTGTCTTGAGCAAATTTCTAACCTGGTGGAGCCCATCCCTCTGCAGGTAGCCCTCATTTAGTTGCCTCTTACGACATGCAGGAGGAGCAGTGGAACTATTCTGTCCCCGGATGCACAGCAATACAACTAAATAAAATGAGCATACCCATCAGTTCAGAGTGTCTACAATTAATAGAAACATAGTAATTCATAAAACATAATCAATAAACTTTTAATTAATGCCTCCTGCTTGGCATTCACAGTTTTATTTGCAAGGACGATGGAATTCTTGGGAACACAGTGTGACCTAGAGGATAGTGCACTGAACTGGAACTCAGGAGAACTGGGCTCTGTTCCTGGCTTTGCCACTGGACTGGTTGATGACCTTGGGCAACCTACTTCACCTTTCTGTGCCTCTGTTTCCACATCTGTAAAATAGGGATAATGATACTTGCCTTCTTTGTAAAGTGCCATGAGATCTATCTTCTTCATGAGAACTAAATATTATTTTCCCTCTTAAGAACATTCACATTTATGAGGCTTATTTATTTGGACTTGATTTGTGTTAGAATGAGAAGAAAAGGACAAACCCACCACACACCAGGACAGAAGCAGCCAGGTGTTCGAATCAGCTCTCATACACTTGTATTCAGATTTTTCAGCTCCAGACAGTTTTGTGCCTACCGTTTTCTCCCTTTCTGCTGAGCCTGAGCAAAAAATAAGACGATGGAGATAGATGGTTCAAACAAGTCTTGATCTCCCTGCAACAGCATCCCAGTTTGGGTTCCTGACTGCAAGATCCAAGACGCAGCATCAGTCCTTCTCTCCAAGCTCCTATTCTATACAAGCTGGAGCAATTTAGTCCCAGAATGGAGAAATAGGTCATGTTAAACAGAAACCACCTGTGATCTCCATAGAGGGAGAGATGTTCTGATCTCCAAGGCGATCCCACATTCTGAAGTATATTTTGGGAGCTGGGGGTTTTACTGTCAGATTGGATGTGTAGTCTTCATGCAACGATTATCCATTCAAGTTTAGTTGCTGTTTGACAAGTGTGAGATCATCCCCTCTGGACACTCACAAGGCAGCACTGTAAATTGTAAGACACAAATGCCAAGCTGGAGGAGCTATTATCACACAAACAGCATCTGGCACCTTTTGATGGGCTGCCTAAGCAGATGCTGATACATGAAATGCTAGTACTTCTCAAGTGGCTCACCTGTTGTGAGACTAGCTGGCTATCTTCTCATTACACTCCCAGCTGCCATCATTTTTTTTTCCATGTGACCTTCTCACTTATGAGCATGGAGTGAGACAAAATTCCATACAATTAGGGAAGTTTTTTTTTCTTTTTAAAAAATTAAAATAAAAAAAGACCTGTACTGAGTAGCAGTGACTGTTCTCTAGGCTAGCATCCTCAACCAACCCTAACTCTTTGTGCCACCTCACTCAAAAACACCAGAAGCAGGATTGAGCCCCTCTGGAGTCCATCATTTAAAGACCCTTCATGCTGTATCAGGTATCTGTCACCCGCTTACACTGTTGTAGCTGTGTCTGTCCCAGACCTGAAGAAGAACTCTGTGTCAGCTCAAAAGCTTCTCTCTCTCTCTCTCTCACCAAAAGCAGTTGGGCCCATAAAAGATATAACCTCACCCACATTATAACAAACAAACTCCCAACCAAATTAACCAGTCAGCCTGAGTGGAACCTTAACCCTGTGTGCCAGGTCTCAGTGCCACTCACTCAAATTTGGGCTGGTCGCCTCTCCATCATGTTGCAGGGGCAGCTGCGCCCCATCTCAATGGCACCATACTCCTCACACCAATTTGTAATGCCACTCACTAACCAGAGAGAGTGGGGCTGCTACTTGGTGCTTGCTGCCCCTCTTTCCACAGTAACCAGCAAACCATTCAAGTTTGCTGCACATCACCCCTTGAAAGTCTAATTCTCACCTTCCTCCCCTCCCCATCCTGTTGAGAACCTCGTTCTAAGTGGTAAGAAGGGGCAGCACACTAAAGTTTTGTATCATATGCTTGTCTAGTTGGAGTTTTTTTGGGGGGTGGGGGGAGGATTCCATATGTCAGAGGTCTCCAAAGTTCCACAGCACATCTATAGAACAAGAGTCTGTTCCTGTTTCCCTGTCAATCCCTCCATACAGATCTGACGAACTGTTATTTTGGTTGGGTCAACGATAAAGTAATCAGAGCTGCTCGTTTCAAAAAGGACTTCATTTCTGAAGTAAAATCCAGCTTGCAACTTCGCTCTCTCCTCTCCCTGATGCTAAAAATGACACTTAAGTATAAAACAAGACCCCTGCTGTAAAAAGTAAAACAGCTTTGTTAATTAACTTAGATTGCCAGTGGCTCCCAGTGGGGAGACAGCTGCACTGCATGTTCCAGTGTTTTAGAAGCATCCTGGTGTTTGAAAAAATTGCCATTATTTTCTGTATGCCATCTTTACATACACAGCTGTATGCACTGAAGCTGTGTGTATGCTCATGTATCACATAGCAGGTGATCCACTTTCACTGGAGGGATTCCACTGAACATAATGTTTACATTCTAGGCTGTCCTTCCACTCAGATAATTCTTGTTTATTTCACACCTCCTTCTTGGAGAAGTACAACATCAATGCACAACTTTGGAAATAGATGGTTTATTTCAGCTGTGTCGCCCCTTTGAGAGCCCAGCCAAAGCCACAAATTAAAACAACAACAAGCAAACAAAGAAAACCTCAGGGCCCCAGCAGAATGGAGGAATAGAGAGAGAAAAAAAATCAACCTTAGAGAGAATTAAAACACACAATTCCCATTGATTTTCAAGGTAAGATACGTGCCCAACTCCTTTAGGCGCTTTTGAAAATATGACCATCTGTGTTGCTAGAGGGTTCTTTGTGGAGGTTTTTATTTTAAAAACACAAACATCGAACAGAGTCTTGCTCTCTAGGACCCTGATCATGCCCTCTAAGAACTAACAAGCACTGGTTGAAAAATTCCTGTGGAAACTTTCTTTAAAAAAGTTGGATCTTCAACCAAAAGAAAAGTTTTGAAAGTGTCTGCTTTCTGTGGAAAATTGTGACTTTTTTGGCAGCAAACCAAAAAATTCTCAATTTTCAGTTCCTCGATGAAGCATCAACATTTTCCACAGGAATTACAAAATCTCCATTTTCAAACCAGTTCTAGCACAAATGTAATACATACAAACACACAAACAAACAAAGAGAAAACAGGCTGGGAGATTGTGAGCTAGGACTGGTGTAAATCAAAGCAGATCCACTAAATTAAAAGAAAATATAGGTCTAATTCTACGATGTGATGACTATGAGATTCCCACATATATGGGTCTTACACGCTCAGGACTCCACATTTACAAGAGTGAGATTACACATTTTTCTTACTCTACTATTTTATTTTTTATTTGCACTGTGGGAACCCCTAATGACTGCAAGGAGGGTCCCATGGTGATAGGCACTGTACCTACGTATCGCACCATCCCAGAGAACTTAGGGTCAGATTTTGAAAGCTGTTTGGGTGTTGAATTCTTGAAATCAATGCGAGTTAGGTGCCTAAATATCTTTAAAGCTCTATCCCCCTATTATCTAAGTGTCTGACAAGTGATAACAGATAGATACAATAAACAGATGGTGGATAGGGAGGCATGAGGTAACAGTGAGATGGCTGTAATAATTACCATAAGCATGAGACACAGCACACCAGCTGCCCAGGAACTGCTGATGCTAAGATCTTCATCACAGCTACAGCCCCTTTACGATGCATAAAAGGGCTAGAGGAGGAGGATTCCCCTGGCTCAGGCACTGTGGAGAACAGCCATAGAACTGCCTTCCGAGAACTGCTTAAGACCTGGTACGGGGGCATGCCAGGGGTGGGGCTGAGCACAAGAGGGGCATTTCAGGCATATGCAGTGCTTAATTTGTGCTGAGCCATGGCACTGCTAGGCTTGGTAGCTCATAGCCCCGGCAACCATGAACGAACAGCTGGGGAAGCCTAGCCCCAGCCCCGCCCCCTTCTACCTGAGACCCTGCCCCTTCCCTGCTCCCCACCCCCTGATGGAGCCCAGAACTCCACCCCCCAACCCCCACCCCAGGCTACTGCCCCCAGCCCCAGAGCAGGTGGTGCGGCCGCAGTCCCCCCAGCCCTGGAGCGCCAGGGAGACTGGAACTGTGCCGAGCAGAAGCAGGAGGGGGGGTGCCTGGGGGCGGAGCATGGGCAGGGTTACGCCTGGCTGTTTGTGGAGGTACAGCCTATCCCAGCTTATGAACCGCCACCTATGCGAGCACCTCCGGTTTTGCTAGGTCAGTTACACATCACTCAGCTGCCAGAGGAACATCCCGAGCCCCGGCACCTCTTACAACTTAAAGTACTAGGGGTAGGCCTATTGCATGCAATGCTGCAGGGATTCTGTGCTGCAAAACAGCCGACAAAACAGACCAGGAAGGCTGCCATAATTTAGACAGCCCCTTCCCCCAGGGCTGACAAAATTACACTGGGGCCTCCGAGTGGCCCAGGATCACGACAATGCAAGGGTGGCATAAAGCACCTTAGCCTCCCTGGTTCATGGGCTTGGGCAGTATCTAAGATGCATGGCACAGACACTCTTCCTAAGCATTCTGAAGGAGCTTTAAAAGAGATTTGAAGAGGGATAATGCAGTGGCTTTGCAGATTTGAGGGGGATATTGGACTGATGATGATAAAGGCTGGAACTGTGGGTGGAGTGGGGACTGGGGTCGATGGCTAGCTAGTACATTAGAAATTATAGGCAGGGTAGGCCCAAGTGGCAAAGGGCTTTAAAAGTGAAGACAAGTCATTCCATTTCATTGTGCACCCTAGTCAGGTCAAGATGCTTGATCATTATCTTTACACTGATTGTTTTATGACAGTAATGACAAAACAAGTCTGCTTAGCTGCTGAGGAGGCAAAAAAAGGGTCCTGTTTTAGGGCAGGAACAACTACATTAGTGTCTGTATAATTATAGGGATTAAAAACAGACCTCTAGCAGCATCTCAATCTGATTTCTTTGCTTTCAGTCTCCAGGACAAAACTGGTATTGCGGCTAAGGCAATTCTAGTTTTACAGTGGTGAAATGGGCAGACATTCAATATATTGTGGTGTTTAGATGTTGCTTGTAGTTATTAGAACTGGGAGCACGGGCTGTTGGGAGTCTGAAAGGACAGGAAACAGGAAGGAAGGGGAAGCAGTTGAGGAGGCAGAGTGAGAGTTACAGATGGTGCAGTAGCAGCTTGGTAAAGAGGTTTCCACTTGAAAAAAAAAGTCCTGTTCAAGTTTATTAGTGCCTTGCCTGGTTGATA